>NW_006399889.1:7993998-8010570 GCF_000299155.1 Elephantulus edwardii | reverse complement strand
GAGACAGTGCGATTGGCACAGTACAGAGCGGAGTTTAGGGTTGTTGTACATAGGGTCGCTATGAGTCGCAAGCAACTCGAAGGCACATAACAACAACAACAACAGGATGAATCTGTTTGTTTTCCTAGCAGTCCATGGTACCCTCAATACTCTTCTCCAGCACCAAAGCTTGAAGTCATCTGCTCGGAAAGCATTGCCACTGAACTTAAGAGATACTAGTCACAGAATAAGAAACTGTCAGAAGCAGATGTATTTGGAATCACAGAAGCCAAGGAAGCTTCAGATATAAGCTATCTGATCAAGGGCGGGACAAAGGGAGATGGATGTTGAAGGGAATGGGTAAAAGTGGATGGATATCCTGGCGGATGGTGGAGCAGGGAAATAAGTGGGTAAAGATGCATATGTCAAGGGCAGGGACAACACTGATACGAATGATTAATTCCACAATAAGGCATATATCTTTCACTTTTCTGTAAAACGCTGGTCTGTCTGTTACTTCTCTCAATCTGAATATTCAGATTAAGACAGACTAGGAAGAAGGATTGGCTATCCACTACTGAAAGAGCAGGCCTCCAAAAACCCTATGTACAACATGTACATTAGTAGAAGTAGGGCATCAATAACTTTGTGTTGGTTCTCCAAGCCCCAATTCCCATGGGGAAAAATAAAGAAGACCAATACAAGCAGTGTATTATGTTAAAAGAAAGGAATCTTGAACTTAGAGAGTCCAAATCTGTTATAATGAGTAGGAAGGATATGCCTACCCTTTGTTTTAGGAGACACTATCTTATCTTACAAGATCATCTGCTGTAGGAGTATCTTCCAAAAGACAGTTCAGAATAAAAGTAAATCTTGCAGAGCAGAGTTTCTGCTTATTAAACACACAGAAACACAAGAGTCAATGATAATTATCTCTTAGTGGTAAGAGAAGTGCTGTTGACTTTTATAAACTGCCAAGTTTTAAGCTTACCTCATTTATTTGTAGAAATTCTTCATATATTCTGAACATTAATGCTTTATCTGACATATATTTTCCAAATATCCTCCTCCATGTTGTGGCTTCCCTTTCTATTTTCTTAATGAATCATTTTAGAAGGGACATATTAATATATAAAAATTATTACTCAAGTGCTAGACCTAAAATATATTTTAAAATAGTTCAGAGCAGATTATACTTGCATGATCATCTGATGTTTTAATAAAGTGCAGTAGGGAAAGTATGGTCTTTTAAAGAAATTATTTGAGTTAATTATATATATATATATTTTTTTAAATTAGATATATATTGAAAAAAGAAAATAATTACTCTTGATCCCTACCTCACAGCACACACATAAATGAATTTCAGATAAACTATAAATTAAAAAAGAAAAAAAGAGTTTCTCAAAGAAAGACAGGAGAATATATTCACTAACTGGGAAAAAGTAAATATTTGTAAAAAAAGCCCTAGTACATTGACCTTAAGGGGGAGAAAGTGAGAATTTCAACTACATTAAAATTAAAATTTGGGTTCATTAGCCTCAACTCAAACAATTCATAATCACTGACTCATAGCTGACCCTTTAGTGGGTTTTTAGAGGCTATAAATCACAGGAGAGGAGATTGTTCATCTTTATCACTGTATGTTAGGCCACAAGAGCTTCTTTTCATAAAAATATATGAAGAAAAATGCATTCTTGACAACATACTTTTTCCCCCCTGTCTACTTCCTTCCATACCCACCCTTTTCTAATATAACAAATTTAGGTTCTGAGACAATGAATAATGCGCAAGAAGCCATCTATAACCTCAGAATATTGTCCTGTTAACCTACAACAAAGAAACCTCAAGTTCATTGTCATTGAATGGATTCCAATTTATAATGCCCTCAGGGAGTTAGCAAGGCTATAAATCTTATGGGGAGAAGATAGTCCATCATTTTCCAGCAGAATTGCTAGAAACACTTGGCTTTGGTTAGTAACAAAACACAACAACAATATACAATCAGAGCTCCCCTTAACCTTAAACATAATGCATTAAAGGGCATGGATGTCATATAATCAAGATGTTGTTGTTGTTGTTGTTGTTGTTGTTGTTGTTAAGTACCGTCGAGTTGCAGGAGACTCACAGCGAGCCTATGAAGGAGAATCCTCAAGGCTTGGGTGCCTTTCATCCTCTCTCCAGGTTCATAAGGTTTCTGGAGGCAAGCTATTATGGAAGTGGATGCCACTCTTCCTTCCAAAATCAAGGTGTAACAATCTGATTTATGGATACCAAGAGATGTCATATATCAAGCTAATGGGAGAGAAAACATAGATTCTTTTTTTTTTTGTTATTAATTGAATGTGTTGTCTCAGGTGAAATGTATCAACAGTTACATGGCAGAAAGATAAACAGTTTCCTCCCCTTGGTGTTTATGGCCTTGGAAACCCACTAAAGGGTTGGTATGAGTTAGTACCAGCTCAGTGGCAGTAAGTTTACATTTATGGATGTGATCTAATTTTGAAACAGGGTTATCTTGGTAAAACTCATTATTATTGAATCAGAACTGACTCATAGCCAACCCTTTTACAGGTTTTCAGAGGCTGTAAATTACACAGGAGATTTCCCATCTTTCTCCCACAGAGATGCTTGTGGATTTGAACTGCCAGAGAGGTGACATCTTTGGATTAGCAGTAGGATACCATAAAGACTATGCTCCAATAATGACTCAGCAAAGTAGGTTGTTCTAAACAAAACACTTCTGGAATATAAAAGAACAGATTTATCCAGAACACTTGATTGTGCTAATGCTAAACCTATACTTGGATCAGGAAGCAGTCATCAGAACAGAGCAAGGAAACACTCCTTGGTTCAAAATAGGGAAGGATGTATGACAGGGCAGTATCCTGTCTCCATACCTTTTCAATCTTTATGCAGAACAGGTTATCCAGGAGGCTGGGCTCTAAGAGGAGAAATGCGGCATCAGGATTAGAAGAATCATCATCAACAGTTTCCATTATGCAGATGAGACACAACCTTGCTTGCTGAAACTGAGGAGGATCTGAAGCACTTGCCGTGGAAGGTCAGGGACTGCAGTTTTCAGTATGGATTGAGACTCAATATCAGGAAAACAAGGATTCTCAGCACTGGGCCGATTGGCAGCATCATAATGGATGGTGAAGACATTGAGATTGTTCACAGTTTTGGTTTGTTTGGATCCACAGTCAACAATCTTAGCACCAGCAGCCAGGAAATTAAAAGACGTATTGCAATGGGAAAGTCTGCGGTTACAGACCTCTCTAAAGAGCGGAAGTGCAAAAATGTCAGTCTGGAGACTAAGGTGTTCCTGATAAATGCCATGGTCTTTGCAATCACTTGCTATGCATCAGAGAGCTGGACAATGACTAGGGAAGGTAACAGGAGAATTGATGCCTTTGAGCCGTGGTGTTGGAGACCAGTATTAAATATAGCATGGACTACTAAGAAAACAAACCGGTTTGTCCTGGAGAGGGTGAAGTCGGACTACTCCTTGGAAGCAAGGATTCTGAAGCTTCGTCTTACATAATTTGGACATGTTGCACGGAGGAATCAGTCCTTGGAGAGGGACTTCATGCTTGGGAGGGTAGAGGGACCACACAGGAGAGGAAGACCCTCGATGAGATGGATTGATTCAGTGACTGGGGTAATGGGGGTAGGTGTGTCGGACGTGGTGAGATTGGCACAGGATAGGGCAGAGTTTA
The DNA here is from genome assembly GCF_000299155.1 of Elephantulus edwardii. Classification (NCBI taxonomy): domain Eukaryota; kingdom Metazoa; phylum Chordata; class Mammalia; order Macroscelidea; family Macroscelididae; genus Elephantulus; species Elephantulus edwardii. The sequence goes on along the minus strand of NW_006399889.1, from coordinate 8,006,869 downwards.
GGGCTGTTGTACATAGAGTCACTATGAGTCACAGGCAACTCGATGGCACATAAAAACAACAACAACATATATATGAAAGCAGATATGAATCAACATAACTTAAATGGAATGGAGATAAACCTAAAATAAAGAAACTCTAGAAAGAAGATGAACTACTGGACATGGCTAAAAAAATTTTCAACTTGAGCTAGGCTCTGAATTTGCATTTATTTTGATGTATAACTTTGAGTCAGAACCTACTCACAGCTGACCCTCCAGAGGATTTTCAGAGGCACTTAATCAGAGAGGAGATTTCCCATCTTTCTCACACAAAGTAGCTGATAGATTAGCCTGCATGCCTCTGTGTAGGCAACACAATTCCTTTCTACTTTCACTTACTATACTTCTGTTAACAGCAATACAAAGAAACTGAGGCAGTCTTACATTTAGTGTAGTTAATAATTTTTCCTATTGCTGCATTGATCATATAAACGCACACATGTACTACCTTATTTGACATAAACAACAGGAACACTATATGCTTTTTTGCAAATTGTGCAGCCCTTGGGGCATTAATATTCTATGATTGTTATGCAAATGATGTGTCGGGAAAATATAATCATGTACTTGCTGTCTATATCCTATGTTTAAATCTGGATCTTTAAAAAAAAAAATCTGGATCTTTGTAGGTTTGTTTTGTTTTTTTTTTTTAAAGACTCATGAGTTTAAAAGTATTTATTTTGAGAATATTTGCCATTCAATCAGAAATTAAGTTTGTTTCATGAATTATTGCTGTTTTTAGGTGCTGTTGAGTCAAGTACAACTGATAGCAACCCTTTGAACAACAGACCTGAATCCTGTCCTATCCTGTGCCGTCCTCACCATCTCTGATACAGTAGAGTCCACTGCTGTGAACACCATGTCAGTCCATCTCAGTGGAGGTATACGTCTCTTTCGCTGATCCTCCACCCTTCCAAGCATGATATATTTTTCCAAGAATAGCCTCTCCTAGCAACATATTCAAAGTATGAAAGATGAAGCCTTGTCATCCCTACCTCCAAGGGGCAGTCCAGTTGCGCCTTTTCATTTTTTGGCAGTCCATGCAATAATCAGTGCTCTTCTCCAACATAACAGCTCTAAGACATCAATTCTTTTGTCATACTTATTCATTGACCAGCTTTCAAATTCAGAGCAAATTATTGAAAAGATCATGTTCAAACTGACATCACTGTTTTCAGTATTTTTGAGAGGTCTCTGACAATAGTTTTGCCTAAAGCAAATCTCCTTATCTCCTGACTGGTGGTATGATGAGTGTTGACTGTGGATCAACACCAAGCAAGATGGAATCATGAACAGTATCAATCCTTTCTCCGTCTATCAGGATGTTGCCCATTGATCCAGTTGTAAGGATATTTGTATTCTTGATGTTAAGATGCAATCCATATTGAAGTTTGTCTTTGACAAACTTCAGGTTCCCCTAGCTTTCAGCAAGCAAGATTGTGTGGTCTATATAGCACAGGTTGTTGATGAAGCATCCACTCTTGATTCCACATTCTTCTTCATAAAGTCAAGCTTCTTGAATTATTTTCTCAGCATTCGGACTGAATAGGTAGGTAGAAAGGATACACCCCTGATGCACACTTCAGGTTCCCCTAGCTTTCAGCAAGCAAGATTGTGTGGTCTATATAGCACAGGTTGTTGATGAAGCATCCACTCTTGATTCCACATTCTTCTTCATAAAGTCAAGCTTCTTGAATTATTTTCTCAGCATTCGGACTGAATAGGTAGGTAGAAAGGATACACCCCTGATGCACACCCTTCCCAATTTTAAACCAGCAGTGTTCCCTTATTCCATCTGGATAAAAGCTCTAGGTCTAAGTACAGATTTTTCATGAACACAATTAAACGTTCTTGGATTTCCATCCTTCTCGTATGTCTAACTATGTTAGACAGTTTGTTGTAATACACACAGTTAAATGCCTTTACATAGTCAATAAAACACAGACATTCTTCTTATATTCTCTGCTTTCAGCCAGGATCCATCTGCAATCAGTGATGATCTCCCTGGTGCCACAGTCTCTTCTAAATACAGCTTGAACTTCTGGAAGTTCTCTGTCAATGTACTGTTCCAGTCATTTTTCCAGATGATCTTCAGTAGTATTAGTCAAACATGTAATCAATATGTGTTAATAATTACTGGTGATTGGAATGTAAAACTTGGAAACAAAGAAAGGAGGATTGGTAGTTGAAAAATACAGCTTGGGTGATAACACTACATGGGAAATGAGATGTTGGAATTTTACAAGACCTATGACTTATTAATTGAAATGGATGTTGAAGAGATTGAGATTGTGCACAGCTTTAGTTTGCTTGGCTCCACAGTCAACACTCTTGGCACCAGCAGCCAGGAAATCAAAAAACGTATTGCGAGGGGAAAGTCTACTGCTAGGGACATTTCCAAAGTTCTGAAGAGCAATGGTGTCACTCTGAGACAAAGGTGTGTTTGATACAGGCCATGGTCTTTGCAATCACTTGTTATGCATCAGAGAGTTGGACAATGACCAAGGAGGATAAAAGGAGAAGAGTATTGAGGGTACCATGGACTGCTAGGAAAACAAACAGATTTATCCTGGAAAGGGTTAAACCAGGCATTTCCTTGGAGGCAAGGATTCTGAGGCTTCGTCTATCATACTTTGGACATGTTGTAAGGAGGGCCCGGTCCTTGGAGAGGGACATCATGCTTGGTAGGGTGCACTGATTCAGTGACTAGGGAAATCGGGATGGGTGTATTGGAGACAGTGTGATTGGCACAGAAAAGTGCAGAATTTAGTTGCAAGTGACTTGATGGCACTTAACAACAACAACCATCTCTTTTTCAACAACATAAATGGCAATTATATAGCATATTTATGAGTCAGAATCAACTGTATGGCAGTAGGTTATATGGAGTTATTTGAGGGGTTTTTCCCCTCTTCTTTTTAGTACAGATAAACTTCATCAGTTAGAATACACAGGAATCAAATCAACTATATTGGTCAAAAGGGATCATCAAGAAATTCAATATCCTCATTTAGTACAAGGCCAAATATCGACAGTGAAACAATTGATTGCTCATAGGCAGTTTCAAGACAAAGTTGAAGACACCAGAATAATTCTGTGAGAGGCAAGTACAAATTTGAGTATGTTCTGGTTGAATTCAGAGATCATCTCAAAAACAGATGTGACACATTGAATATTGTATGTGATAATATGAAGAATATTATACATGAAGAATAACGTGAAATGTCCTTTAAAAACAAAGAAGAAAAAAGACAATAGTGAATGTCAGAAGAGACTCTGAAATTTGAATGTAGAATAGCTAGTGAATAAAAGAATTTAAGTAAAAGTTGAATAGGAAAAATCAAAGAGTGGTCTAAGGAACATAAAAGTTATACAACATGATGAAATATGCAAAGATATGGAGTTAGAAAACAAAAAGGGAAGAACACTACCGAAATTTCTCAAGCTGAAAGTAAAAGTAAGAAGAGAATAAAAAAATTACAGCCTTGTGTCTCAACACCAAAAGATTTCATGGGTAAAATACTGAATCACACAGGAAGTATCTGAAGAAAATACGAGGAATGCATTATCACTGTACAAAAAGATTTTATACCATTCATCTAGTTCAAAAGGTACCATATAATTAACACATAATGGTACTAAAGGAAAAAGTCCAAGCTGTGTTGAAAGCATTTATGGGAGAAAAGAAATCTCCAGAAACTGACTGAATGTCAACTGTAATGTTCCAACAAATAGATACAATACAGCACCCACCATGCCAAGAAATTTGAAAGGCCAATCAACTGGAAGATGTCCATATCTGTAACAACCTCAAAGAAGGAATATGGAAATTATCAAACAGTATCTTCAATATAATATAAAATTAAGATTTTACTAAAAGTCTTTTAAACATTTTTGCAACAGTGCATCAACAAGGAACAAACAGAAATTCTAGCAAGTTTCAGAAGAGGATGTGGGATGAAGTATATCATTGCTGATATCACATGGATTTTGGATGAAGCAGAAAATACTAGAAAGGCATATGTATGCCTGTGATTTAATGAGTATGCAAAGATATTCAAGTCTGTGGATCATATTAAATTATAGATAACAGTGTGGAGACTGGGCATTCCAGAATATTATTTGTGCTTATGGGGAACTTGTTCATAGACTTAAGAATTAGTCACTCAAACAAAAAGAGGACATACTAAATCCTTTCAAAATCAAGAAAGATGTCTGTCAATGTGATGTCCTTTAATCAAACTTTTTCAATATGTGTGTTTAGAAAATGATTAGAGAAGCTACCGTATTTGAAGAATAACTCACTTAACAGCCTACACATGTAAGATGACATACCTTGTTACTAAAAACAAGGACGATTTACAGTATTTACTGATTAAAAGACAATATGGATCACACCTCGACATATAGAAAATCCTTACAACTGGACCAATAAGTAAGATCATGACAAACAGAAAAATTTGAAATTGTCAAGAATATAATTTCCCTTAGATCAATGATCAAAAGCCCATTGAAGCAGCAGTCAAGAAATCAAATGACATATTGCATTGAGCAAGTTTGCTCCAAGAGACCACTTTAAAATGTTACAAAGAAAAGATGTCATCGTGAAGACTAAGGTATGCCCAACCCAAGCCATGGTATTTTCAATGCCTAATATGCATGTCCCAGCCCACCATACGTCTGAGTGCCATTCCCCGGCAAAGATGATGCTGTCCCTGGAGCTTGCTACAGAGGATCAAAGATTGCAATCTTCAACATGGATTACATCTCAACATCAAGAAAACAAACACAATCACCATGGGGCCAATAGGCAACATCACGATAAAAAGAGAAAAAGATTGAAATTGTCACCTAATTTATTTTGCTTGGATCTACAATCAACACCCTTGATACTAGCAATCAGGCAATCAGGAGATGCTCACCATTAACAAATTCGGCTATCAGAGATCTTTCCAAAGTCATGAAGACTAGTAATATCAGTTAAAAGACTGAGTTTTATTCAATCAGGTAGTTGTTGTTGTTGTTGTTATGTGCCATTGAGTCACCTGCAACACATAGCGACTTTATGTACAAAAGTCCTAAACCTTGCTCTATCCTGTGAGAATCTTATTGTCTCTGACAAACTTACCCTCATTATACCAGTCACTGAATCAATCCATCTCTACCAGGGTTTTCCTCTCCTGTGCTATTCCTCCACCTCTCAAGCATGATGTCCCTCTCCATGGACTGGTCCCACCCTTCCACATGTCCAAAGTAGGTCAGATGAAGCTTCAGAATCCTTGCTTCTAAGGAGCAATGTGGTCTCACTCTCTCTAGGACAAACCTTTTTTTCTCCTAGCAGTCTATGGTATACTCAATACTCTTCTCCAGCACCACAGCCCAAAGACATCAACTCTCCTTCTATCATCGCTAGTCATTGCCCAGCTTTCTGATGCATAGCAAGTAATTTCAGAGACCATGGCCTGTATCAGGCACACCTTAGTTGTTGCTCTTCAGTACTTTGGAGAGGTCTCTGACAGCAGACTCTCCCAATGCAATTCATCTTTTAATGTCCTGGCTGCTGGTACCAATAGTCTTTCTAATCACCTGCTATGCATCTGAATGCTAGATAATGAATAAGGACGATAGTAGAACAATTGATACTATGGAGTGAGAATGTTGGAGAAGAGTGCCGAATATCTCAGGAGCTGCCAAAAGAACAAACAGATATGTCTTGGTAAAAGTGCAACTAGAATGCTCCCTGGAGGCAAGGATGGCAAAGGTTTATCTCACCTGATTTGTCATATTATGAGGACAGCCTATTGTCTGGAAAGGGGCACCATGCTTAGAAAGGTAGAGGATCAGGAAAGGAGAATAAGACACTCAACAAGGTGTATAGATACATTATCTGTGGCAATGAGCTCAAATATGTCAGAGAAGTTAAGGATGGCACAGGGTAGGATAGGATTCAGATCTTCAGGTTGTGGATCAGGTTGCTATGAGCCATACCAGACTCTATGACACTTAACAACAACACATAGACATGAGAAACCTGGATAATAATAAGGAAGGTCAACCAACTGATTTCTTTAAATTATGGTGTTGATGAAGACTATTGAATATACTATGAAATGTCACAGGAATGAACAAATCGGTCTTGGACATATAGTAAGAATACAACTACAGGAAAGGTTATACACAGAATCATTTTAGTATGGTTAACAAGGGAGGGAAAGGAGGGAGAGGAGAGTTAACTCATTGTCATCAGGTCAGAATTCATAGCTGACCTTTCAGTGGTTTTCCAAGGTTGTAAATGACACAGGAGAAGATTGATGTGGTTGATTCAAAATGCTAAGGAGGTTCACTTTTTTGGTCAGTAGTGTAACCCCCTACAGAATAGGCCCCCTGAGCTTACTATATAAAAAAACTTATTAAGACACTGAAGGGAAAGGCAATATAGATTAAGTGGATGATCAGACATTGTGGGTATTATATTTAGGTTATAAAACAGAATGTGTATGAATTATTGATTGAAAAATCAATACTTAACATTTTTACTCAAATCATAGTAAAAAAATTTAAAAAAAGAAAAACAGAAGAATACAGGTTGAAGAAACTTTGTCTCATATTTTATCAGGAGGGACTAGTCTCCACAGAAGGGCATCATGCTTTTTAGTCATATAAAAAGCCAAAGCCAAACCTGCTGTCACTTTGTGGACTCTAACTTGCAGTGCACTGTAGAACTTAAGGAGAACTGTTCTAGAGAGTTTTCATGGCTATATACTCCTGTATAGAAGCACACTGCCTCATTTTTGTTCTATAGAGTAGATAATCAGTTCAAACCTCTTTTCAGGTAACAGTCCAAAATTCTTAGAATTTTGTATAACTTTTAGGCCCTATATATTTTAGTTTGATTCTGCTGGGAAGTTACTCTTTTTCTTTTTAGTTAGTAAGGCATCTTCTTTGTATGTCCACAGTCTTCCCTTTACTAGTTGATTTCCTGATTATTTATAATTTCTGTTTCTTCATGAACTCAGTACCTACAGACCATGATGGTTTCCCTGGTCCCACCTGCTTTCATCATTACCTCATATTCTTCTGTGTTTGAAAATATTGAATATTTTCAGTATTTTCTACCTCAAAATCAGAGTAGGATGGAGATTGCCTGGCTTGTCCTGTTAAATCTGTGCACACATTAATCACTGATCACTCTGTGGAAGGATTGCCCGTCAGCTGTCCAACCTTACTCAGTCATCTAGAGTGTTTCACGGACACTACATGACATCCTATACTTGACCCTTCAAAAGGGACTTTGAGAACCATCTGTAATATTTGCATAAGGTGTTGAGAGTTAAGACAAAAGAGAGTATCAAGGGAGCTCTGGTGGCCTAGTGGCAAGAAGCTGCACTGCAATCCCAGAAGCATGCAGTTAGAATCCACCAGATGCTTTGCTGGAGAAGGAGGGGCAATCTCCTACTGTACCAGTCAGATCCAATTACACACACAGAATAATAAAATAAACTTTTAAAAATTCAAGAAAAATTAAAAAAGAGAATATCAGTTTGGGGATGAAAGCTCGGAGACTGAAATATGAACCACGCAAGCCTTGTTGCATAAATGAAAACAGTAAGTATTGGAGTAGCACTGCCAATCTGAAGGCAGGAGTTTCTCTCAGCTGCTTCTTGGGAGATAATGCACGAACTTTTTGCCATGTGATTTATAAGCTCTGAAAATCGAAAAGGGTCAGCTACTAAATCTAGAGGGTCAGTTCCAAATCTATGGCAAATAGTTTGAGTTTGTTTTAAATGTGTTAAGAGAAAATTCCATTGTGTAACTTCCATAATGTTGATGGACATTTGGGTTATTTCCATTTTCTTGCTATTGTAAATAACGCTACTATGATGAACACAGGTGTACAAATCTCCATTTGTGTCTTATTTTCCTTGGGATATGTTTCTAATAATGGAATAAGTGGGTTATATGGGATTTCTATGTTTAACTCTGGAGGAAACATCAAACTGCCTTCCAGAGTGATTGTACCTACTATTTTACAATCCCATCAGCAATGGAACGCAGCACTAAGGGGCCACAATTTCATAAAATACTATATAATTTAGAAGAAGCTAGAAAGCAGTATGCTGAGTGAACTTGGTCTCATAGGAACAAATGCTGCATCAGACCATTACTGTAAAAATAGTAGGATAACTAGTAAGATGTATACAAATCCAAAAGAGAAAGGCGAGCAGGTAGGGAGTGGAGGGTGAGGAGGGTATGAATCACTAGGATAATAGAGTTTGGTGGGCAGGGTGAAAGAAATAGGAAAGATCCAAAGGGACCTGGAAAGTCAGAGGGCATGGCTCAACAGTGATTAATTTAATAAAACATAATGCATACATGTATTTGTATTTGAAACATAATGTGAATGAAGGCATATATATAAAACACAATGTACATGTATATAAATTTTGTACAAAAAGCACTATTTTAAAAGGTGAGAAAGGAGAAAATTCGAGCGCACAGGAATCAGACATCAGTTTGTTCTCAAATTGTTCATTGCAGAGATCCCAACTTCGTAGTTGTTGTTTTCAGGGGCCATCTAGTCAACCCTGACTCATGTACAATAAAACGAAATCTGGCTTGATCCTGGTCCATCTTCATAATTTCTGCTGTGCTGAAGGTCATTATTGCAGTCACTGTGCCAATCCATCTTGTTGAAGGTCTTCCTCTCTTTCACTGAACCTCTTATTTTTCCAAGCATGATGTCCTTCTCCAGGAACTGGCTCTTCCTGAAAATATGTCCACAGTATGTCAGATGAAGTCTCACCATACCTCCTTCCAAGAAGTACTCTGGCTACACTTCTTCCAAGGGAGATTCATTTGGTTTTCTGGACACAGTATACAATTCAAAAGCATCAATTCTTCTTCAACTTTCTTTATACATTGTCAAACTTTCACATGTCTACAAAACAACTGAAACTATGGCTTGGATCAGGTGGATCTTAGTCTCTAAAGAAGAATATTAACTCTTTAGCATTTTAACGAGGTCTTTTACAGCAAATTTGCCTGCTGCAATACATCATTTGGTTTCTTAACTAATGCTTCCAGAAGTATTTATCGTGGATCCAAGTAAAATGAAATCTTGGCAACTTCCATTTTTTATCCATTAACTGTGATAGTGTTTACCTCTCCAGTGGTGAGGATTTTTTCCCTTATATTGAAGTATAATCCATACTGAAATCTCTGAGCTTCATCAGCAAGTGCTTCAAGTCTTCTTAGTTACAGCAAGATTGTGTCACCTGTCCATTGCTAGTTTTTAATGAGTCTTCCTCCACTCCTTATGCCACATTCTTCTTTATATGGTCCCAATTTTTGGGATATTTACTCAGCATATAGACTGAACATACATGGTTGAACAACCTTGACACACCTTTCTGATTTTAAATCCTGAAGTATCCGCTGGTGCTGTTCAAACAACTGCCTCTATATCTGTATATAGGTTCCACATTAGCATAATTAAGTATTCTGGAATTCCTATTTTTTTTACAATATTATATTATCCATTATTTATTATGATCCACACAGTTGAATGTCTTTACATAGTCTATAAAACACAAGTAAACATCTTTCTGGTGTTCTCTGCTTTCAGACAAGATTCATCTGACATCAGTAATCTTAGCCTTCATTTCAAGACCTCATCTGAATACAGCTTGAATTTCTGGCAGTTGTCTGTTCATGTATTCCCCTGACCCAGTGAAGACTTAAAATATTTTCAGACCAGCTCTTAGAAAGAATTCATGACTAAGCCTACGCTCCTGACATAGGGGACACAGGGGGACCATGAGTTTGCCTCAAGAAAGGTTTATAGTTGGAGTTACTTATTACTGAGTCCAGACTCCTTGCAAATAAACCACATTTACAGCAAGTAAGTCATACCCAATTATCACTTAGTTAGGTCAGATATACTCTAATTTGCTTCTCTCATACAGAGACTTAGACTAGGGAAACAATTGATAACGATACTTAGTGTTAGAAGGGGAAATTCAGAGCAACTCTCTTTACTGGGTCAGTTTCTCACCCAATGTTTATAACAGGCTATCTAGACAGCGAAAGGAAAGGGAACCAATTTAGCAACACAAAGTACACTCAAGTTTTATAAGGAAAGTAAAGTTTGTCCCACAGAGGAACTCAGTTGCTGTGTGTGTGGGTGGAGAGACAGTTGGGAACATAGGAAGAGAGCCAACGAGAGGAAAACATTGCAGCATCAGGAAAGAGGGAGGAGAAGTGGGCAGGAAAACAGCCCCTCTCCATTAGGGAGGAAGGAAGCCACAAGAGACAGAAGACTTTGATTTGATTCATGACTGGGTAGTACTGAAAACTGGCAGGCAGGGACAAAGGAGCACAGCATCTTTCTCAGTGTGTCGCTTTCATTTGTGAGATGATTAAACAAGTCCCACAATGTTTCCTGGACAATTTCCCCTCCGCCATCCTGTTTCCTACCCTCTCTCTCCTTCTCCTCCCTTCCCTCTCTATCTCCTTTCCACTCTCTCTTCCCTTCCACTTTCTCTTTGTCTATCCTTATATCCTACTGGGTGAATAAATGATATAGTATACAATAACAAATATGGTACAGTAAAAATGGATTTTAAATAGAGTGGGGAGGAATAAAAATACAGTCAGTGTTTATCCTTCATTAATGAAATAACAATAAAGATATATTACTTGAATACTAATTATGCACAGAGAATTTTACTACTTGAGGAAAACAAAGATCAATCTTGAATCTGTTGACATATATGAATGAATGAAGCCACTGCCTCTGCTTATGTATTATTAGATCCTGTATTATTATCTCACATCCTCAGAGAATTTTTCCATTTCTCTCTTAGCTCATTCATCTCCCCTCATTTCCCTCCTCCATGATTCCCATCAGCACATTCTCACTCACTCCCTCCCTCCCTCGCTGCCCTCAAGTCAGTTCCAACTCAAAGTAACCCTCCAGCATGTTTCCAAGGCTATAAATCATCATTAAAGGAGACTTTCAAATATTTCTCCTCCAGAGCTTCTGGTGGATTTGAACCTGTTAATATATGTAACCTTTGGGTTAACAGTGCAACTGCCTAGTTTACCCTACCAGACCTCCCTTTCCAGCATACAAGCCTGTTTTTGTTGTTAAGTGCCATCAAGTCGTAGATGACTCATAGTGACCCTATGAACAAAAGACCTGAACATTTGTATAACTTTCATCATTTCTCCACGTTCATAGAGTTTCCAGAGGCAAGCTATTTTGGAAGTGGATACCACTCCTGCTTCCAAGCTTGTTTTAATTGGGAATCTCCACCAAACACTGTCCACCATGGGTAACCATTCTCGCATTTGACACATCAGTATCACAGTGTTTAGCATCACAGCAATCACGAGCTACCTCTGTACAGCAAATGGACACACCAGTGCTATACTTATTTATTTCACCTTGAAACCAACAAGGTAGTGAACCAATTAGCAAAATTCTCTGAACCTACTTTCTTCCAACTCCATTTTTCAACTGATTTCTCTGTTCTTAGCAAGATTCCTCAAAGGGTTGTTGACACAGCCTCCACCTTATTTCTTTCCATTTACTCTTAAACCTACTTCAATTAGATTTTTACGCCCATCATCCTACAGAAATTTCATCCCAATATTTATATATTTTATTACTGATCAGCTGTTGACATAGTCAATCACTTCACCATCCCACGTCTTCTTGCTGTCTCTTCAGCCTCCCTCACTGATTCCTTCTTGTGTTCTGAACAATTAATGGTGGAGGATGGCATGACTCAGACATTGGTGCTTTACACCTCTCTGTTTACAATCACTTCATTTGCTATCTCATTCAGTCATATGACTTTAAATGTCATCCACATCTTGATGAAGCTCATTGGGACCTGCCTCGAGTACTGAAGGAAGTCAGACTGAGTTTGCTTGCTTTTTTCACTCACACTAGATCTGGCATCTGAGTCCTCACTTGAGGTTTCTTGGACAGCCCCTCATCTTGTCTGAGGCCTTGGGTTCATGAGCTTCAGCTACTATATGTCATGGACCTGTTTCCTGAAACATTTCCTTTGGATGAGTCTCTTTTCTATATATTCATTTGTTTTGCTCCACTTTACCCAGCTGCTCAGATAGCAACCCCAAGATTTTGGACTCTTCTTTCTCAACTTCCTTCTGATGGGATCTTTAATAAATATCCAGAATCTGATCACTTTTCCCCATTTGAAACCCTAATGGGTGTTCTTGGAACTTACCATCTTTGACTAGGATTTCTCTAATAACCCATTTCCCTGTTTCTCTTCTTAGAATCTCTAAAGTCAGTTCTCACCACAGCCGCCTGAGTGATCCTTTTGAATTGAAAATCAGATCATGTTAGCTTTCTTCTTTATACCCTGCAGCAGCTTTTCCCATCATGTCAATAACCTCTCCAATATAGTCTCTTGCTACTCTCCTGTACTCACTCTGGCCCTCCACATCAAACCTTTCACCATTCTTCCAAACTGTCAGGAAAGCTTCCTCCTTGGGGATTTCATATTGCCTGTTCCATCTTCTGGAGTATTCTGCCCCTTAGTTTTCCCAAGTAAACTTCTCTACATCTTTCCATTTTTGCTTATCTCTCATCCTCTCAAAGAACTTCCTTTATCGCTAATCTGAAATTGCAGCCTGTATTTCAACACTCTCAACCCACTTTTGTCTTTTTTTCTCCTTGTGGCTTTATTCCATATGCTATGATTTGTTGTTGTGCATAGGGTTTTCAGAGGCCTGCTATTTCAGAAGTGGGTGGCCAATCCTTCTTCCTAGTCTGTCTTAATCTGAATGTTCAGAT
>NW_006399889.1:7980328-7992018 GCF_000299155.1 Elephantulus edwardii | reverse complement strand
ATTGATTCGGTGACTGGGGTAATCAGGATGGGTGTGTCAGAGGCGGTGCAGTTGGCGCAGGATAGAGCAGGGTTTAGGGCTGTTGTGCATAGGGTTGCTATGAGTCGGAAACCACTCGACGGCACATAACAACAACAACAGCATGATTTGTTATCGTTAAGTGCTGTAGAGTCATAGGTAACTCACAGCAAACCCATGAATGAAAGTCCTCAACACTTGTGTAACTTTCATCCTTTCTCCAGGTTCACAGGGTTTCCAGAGGCAAGCTATTATGGAAGTGGATGCCACTCCTGCTTCCAAGCTTGTTTTAATCAGGGAGCCCCATCAAACACTGTCCTCTATGGGTAACCATTAATGCCTTTGCTATATCAATGTCACAGTGTTCAGCTCACAGCAACCACAAATTACCTCTGTACAGCAAGTGGACACACCAAGGTTATATGACCTTTGGCTTGGTAGCATGTTATGATTTACTTTTGTATAATACTTGTCATTTACTACCTATGATCTTTGATAAGTTCCTTGAAGGACAGAGATTGCCATGTGTTCTGCTCACTGACGAATTCTAAATACTTGCGCACAGTCTGGCATACAATAGAAACTCAATAATCATTTACTAAAGTTTTGGATCTTGGGAGTAGTGCATCGTGGCAAAGTTGGTGGGACTTTGTCTCACACACTGTGGTCATATTATCAGGAAGGTTAGTCATTGGAGAAAGACATCTTGCTTAGTAAAGGAAGGTGTTGGGGGTGGGGGAGAAAAGAAAGAGAAAGATCTCAAGAGATGGATGGACATAGTGGCTTCATTAATAAAGGTAAGTACGGCAGAGAGTGTGAGGATGGTCCTGCATTAGCCTGTCTTCTGTTATAGCAGGGTTACTATGAGTTGGAACCAATTTTATGGCACCTAACAACAAAAATGGATTCACATTCAGAGTGTTCTTATGTACAACAGAACAAAATAAACTGATCTTTGGTGGCCTAGCGGGTAAGAAGTTGTGCTGCCAATCCAAGGACAGGTGGTTCAAACCCACAAACTGCTCCTCAGGAGAAAAATCTCCCATGCAATACAGCCTTGGGAAACCCTCTGGAGATTTGGCTATGAGAGTCTGACAGCGCATAACAAAACTCATGACCATCCTATGTCTTTGTGATTGCTGGCCACTGTCTAGTAATTTCCTAACTCATGAGTATACAGTAGACTTATTCCACAGAGTTTTAAGGCTGTCACTTTTCTGCAGCAGGTCCTTGGGTCCTTTTCCTGTATCTCTGAGTAGGTTTAAATGGCCAAATTTTAAGCTAATCGTTGAAAGCTTAATCCAGGCACCTAAGCCCTCTATATGAGTTTTTAATTCTTATTTTAAATATGCAAATACTGAGACTCCGAAACTCCAATAACTTTCAAAGTTCAAGGACTTAGCAATTAGGGAAAGCTGCTCCCTTCCCCCACCCCCACCATTTAAAGAGTTCATCTCCCTTTCTCCCTGACTGTCATTCAGCCTCAACCAGTTACTCCATTTCATTTTGATTATTCAATTAGATGGGGAAGATTTTTTTACTATCACTTCATTTATTTTTGTAAGAAAGCTCTAAGACCTAAAATAAAACAGTAAACCCAGAGAGATAGAGGAAGAAAAATGTTTAAGAATGAACCTGACTGTAACAAAAGACAGTTAAAAATGTAAGTGGATTCCTAAAGGGCCACCATAGGAATATAAATACTTGCAAGTGTTGGAGAAGGTTTATTTATTTTATTGTGACATAAAGATGAAGAGTTTTGTAAAACATTTAAAAAGAAAGCTGGGCTTCATTCCTGTTCTGTAGATAATTTCTGCCCACACTGCTCCCTTTCTTTCCCCTGTTGGGCTCCTCATTCAGATAAATGGTTAGTCATTTTCACTCTATCAGAGACTGGCAAAGTACCTGCACTCGGCCCTTCGCTGCATGTCCAAAAAAGGCCATCATTTCCCGGCTTGCATTGCCTATTTCTGATAGCAGAATCTTCAGATACATTCTTGACTGGTTCCTGTGCTCCAAGTCTGTTTTTAGAGGAACATTTTTCACTTTAAATAAATTAAGAGTGATTTCATTTTATCTTGTACTAAAGATTCTGAGGGGTTTTTTTTTAACCCAAAATGACATCTTGTTTATAATGCTTTTTTACCTTTGAAGGCTAACTTGAGCTTTAGATTGATGGGTACCTTTAAATATACTGTGTTCCTGCATATCACCATTTTAATGGGGTGAAACAGACCAGAGGGAATGTCAGTAGTTACAAAATCCTCTATTTTTCAGTTTGTAATATGTCTAACATGGCTATTTTATGGTATAGAAAATATGGCAAGATTTCAAATTCCTTTCAAATATGAACCCATATAAGGAACAGATTTATATAGTTTCACTTGTTTTTAAATCCCTGGCCCTCTTTATGTCTCCCCTTTCCACTGTTTGCATTCTTACAAAACTACAAAATTTTCTGAACAAAAAATACAGAAGAAAAGGAAAATGAAGATAGTAGTCATATACTAACTAAAAGCAGACACACAAAAAAGGACTGAGTTGCATTCTGTCCAAGTCATTTCAGGTAGGAGGGAGAAGGGGGGCGATGTTTGCTGGGGCTTCAGATCTGGATATATGGTTTGTTCAATATCTAATTGTGTATCCTTGGACAAATAACTGTTGGGGGGTGCAGAGTTCAGTAAGATATTTATTCATCTTTTCATGGAATCATTCACTTAATAACTCTTTTGTCATCCACTATGTGCTAAGCAAAGGGCAGTGGTGAGCCAGTGGTAGAATTCTTGTCTTCCATGAAGGAAACCAAGTTGGATCCTCAAATATCTTATGTACAGTCAACATTCATGTGTCTGTGGAGACTAGTAAGTTGCTCCAATGCTGACTAGGTTTCAGCAGAGCTTTCAGACCAGGACAGGCTAAGAAGAAAATATAGTATCAACCTCTGAAAATTAACAATGTAAATGTTATGAATCACAACAGTTTGATCAACTACCAGTTATGTGGATGGAGCAGGATTAAGCAGAGGCTGTTCTGTTTGCATGGAATCACCATCAACAGGCAGATTACAACAAAAGCATATGCCCATCACTGTGCTAGCAACCAGCAGTATGTTTTGGTAGGTTGTTAATCTATCTCTACTCAAATTTTGATGTTTAGTTTGCAGGACAAGTCTAATTTCACAGCCTCAGCCTCTCCTGACATCCAAGTTCTATTTATGAGAAAAAGCAAAAGGAGTCTTATAGTATTTCTGAGGGTATACATTTCTCTAGTCATGAAAAGAAGTGATTAGGTATGATTAAAAGGAATGTTTCTAATGAAAGTATCACAAGGATATTTTTCTAAAGTTCTTTCTTACCTCTAATTTTTAAAAATGCATTTGGCATAGTAAGGGAAATAATGCATGAGTATCAAAGGTAACAACACAGAAAATTGCAGAACTCAAGAACTATTTAAGAGTCTTGAAAAAAGCAGACTGATGACTCTCATTAATCTTGAAGTTCTGGTGGATTAGTGGTAAGAAACTGTGCTGTGACTCAACAGTAGGCTGTTCAAATCCACCAGGAGGAAGCTGGGCAGTCTCCTCCCATGCAATTTACAGCCTCTGAAATCCCACTGGAGGATCAGCTAGGAGTTAGTTATGACTCAATAGTAAATAACAATTTGTTAATTTGGAAGTAACTGAGTTAGTTCATTAAAAAAAAAACAACATCAAAAAAACCAAACCAAGGTAAAGCTGCAATGTGCAATGTTTGTGAAAAAATAGCTAGAAATCTTGGAGTCATGGTAAAACATGGAGATCAACAAAATCTCAACAAACTCCAAAATCAGAGTGAGCTAGGGAGATGTATTTTATTGAAGTCTAAATGAAAAATATGTAGAATTAAGCAATAAGAAATAAAAAGTAATGACTAACGAGAAATGATTAAGTATGTGCATTCTTGGAAAATGGCTTTAAATTGTCATTTGGATTCTGTAAGAGATCTAAAGAATCTGTTTATAGTTTCTTAACTGAAGGTTTTCTTTTTAATTCTATTTTATTATCACAGAAAAAGTCCAACTGAGTGGAAAACGAAAACAATATTTTTGCTTGGTTAATCAATCAATGTTTTGGGGCCATGATTCTACTAATTAGTAATTACCCTCACTTCAGAAAAGTAAAATAATCAGAAAGGAGCATTAAGTTCCTAGGCATCTGATCTTGCAGACCTAACCTGCAAAATACAAAGGTTCCTCACAGCCCTTGTCTTACTTCAGTTCTTACTTTCACTTCAATCTCAACCTTCTCTCTGATGTCACCTGGATTCCAAGATTTACCTCAAAGACCTTTAGATCAAATTTTGGATCTACTTTAAATATTATAATTGCAAGTGGCTTCATTATTTTTTTAAAGTTTTAGAAAACCAAATTACATTGTTAGTATGGTTGATTCAAGCAAGTCAGATTGGTCTGAAGATGAAAGTACTATCTGATACATTAGAACATTGGATTGTGGTTTTAGGCACATCTTGGTGAGTGAGGGAGCTCTAGTGTCATAGTCCATAGGGAACTGCGTTGCTAACCCAAAGGCTGAACCTTTCTAGTAGTTTGAACTCAAGAGAGTTTCCCTGCAGGACAAAGACAGGCAATATTCTCCCATGCAATTTACGGCCTGCTCCAAACCCACTGCAGAGTCATCTAGGAGTCGTTTCTGACTTGAGGGCAATGGGTAAATAGTGATTTAGATTGTCTCTCTAACTATAAAGGAGCCCTGATGGTACCAATGGTAAAAAGCATGGCTATGAAGCAAAAAGTTGGCAGTTTGAGCCTGTTAGTCACACCATAGGAGAAAAACCTGGTTGTTCTGCTTCCATAAATCATGCAATCAAGAAAACTTGAGAGGGGTATTTCCACTCCTTCACATGGGGCCATTATGAGTTGGAATAAACTTGATATCTAATACTACCACCCATAACAATGGGCTAAAAAGTTTGTTATAAACATTCACTATGTTTTATCTACATATTCAAACCTTTGGGCTGACATTCTTAAGCAATAATCTCTCAGGCAAATAATAGAACTGGTACTTAAAGGAAATTACAAATGTCTAACAAATATTTATAGCAAGTTCATCAAGACTAAGATAAGACTTTTGTCTCATATTCACAGGAAGTAGAATTTAAAAATACAGGAACACTGACAAATGTGGGCATTCTCATTCCCTTCTAGTTTACTCAGAAACCTTTCGACTTGCTCTACCAGAGTAGTGGTAGAGTTGTAGTGCTTCCCTCGCCAGGCAGAAAGCAAATACTTTGAAAAATATTGAATGGATGGCCTTTGCTGTAAGTTTTATGGGTTATATTAGAAGAACTGTAATGTGTGGCCAACTCCAGAGACTTTTGACATTTCCCTTGTAACATCTATATGAGTTTTTTAACTCATATTTCTCCATCAGCAAGAAGGCAAAGGCCTGACCAGCAGAGGGCAGTGCAACAGATTATGGGAAAAGATCCGAAGGCTTTGGCTATGAAAGATACTGGGATACAATTCACCCACTGCTGTATACTTAAGCTGTTTAGTTTTATTTATTACTATAAACAATGTTGCAATAAATGGGTGTATAGATCTAAAAAAAGACACTGGGATATAGCAAAAGTTTTTGAGGGTGAGACTGTAGGTTACTTTGATTTGTCACCTACAGAATATACAGCATTCATGTATTTTTCTTAGTAGTTTTGACACACTACACCAGTGTGCTTTCACATGGACGATGTTCAGAAGGAGGATGGCCACCAGTGTTCAAATCAACAGGAGGAGGTCACTTCTTCAAACGGAAATTAACTTCATGTGAGGGTGGCTTTTACACACAATGGGTTGGTAGGGTTTCCTTGTAATGTACTTCCCAAGTTCTAAGGAGAGAGTCCATGCTCACAAAAACAGATCCAAAAATAGATGAAGTTACTTCAAACAATCTTGAAAGATTTAATGTGTTTTTAACTAGGAGAACAACAAAGGCCATCTATTTTTCCCCTGCCATGTTTGGGAACAAGAAAGAAAATGCAAATCATTCTTGTAGCTCATCTTCAAAAACACTGCATGCATATTTTGTTTTTTAGGACACGTGGAAGTTTTTGGATTGTTCTTTGTGGAACAAAGTACCAAAGGTCAGTCTGTAAGCAACTGTTTCTGAGAATATCATTATTTTACAGTAAGTTTTAATGGTTATGCTTTTTCCTTTTTTTATCATACCATTTTATTTTTAAATAAACTGGCATGCTGAAGACAGTGTATCCTTTATTACATCCTTTGGCATCTTCAATTCAATAAATATTTTTTTTATTATAATAATGTTTTCCAAGATGGAAGTTTGTCTCTGCCCTTAGGATACTCTGAATAGGTTCAGAACACATATTAATGAGTATGTTGTTGTTGTGTACCATTGAGTCAGAACCCACCTATAGCTGACTGAACGGTGGGTTTTCAGAGGCAGTTTATCACATGGGAGGAGATTGCCCATCCTCCTCCCAAGGAGCAGCTGGTGGCCTCAAACCCCGTGCCTTTGGGATTGCAGCGCAGCTTCTTACCACTAAGCCATCAAAATTCCCTATTAATGAGCATACATACCTAAGACAAAAGTACACTGTTGAAGTCCATTGGCATACCTTTCCTCCTTCAATATTTTAGTATCCTTTATTTAAATATCAATTTTAATAACACCTACTGATTTTTTAATAAGGAACCAGCAACAAAAAGTACACAGCAGGAACTTGTGACTTGTACAAACTTGGAGGCTAATTGGGAGATCTGGAGTCTAAAGCTTCTTCACATGGTGTACTCAGGCCATGACTGAAGGGACTTATTTACACTTACTCAACGGGAACTCAGAATCCAATTTCAGGTTGAAATTTGGGAATGGAAATAACTTGGGAAAATACAATGAGAGGTTCCCGTAATCACTATAAGGGACCTACATGAAAGATTGAGAAGCTAGCTCATGGGCCAAAAATTCAACCATGTTTCTAAAGCTCATCAAAAAGCAGAGGAATATTTGTTTTATTAACAAAAAACCAGAGTTGAAGAGAATGTAATATAGCTTTGGAGTTTCTTTCCTTCTTTTGTTTAAATCAACACAAATTTTAACAGGTTGATATGTTTTACCATTTTGCTAAATCTATAAAGAATTTTATGGCCTGAGATAAAGCTAACGAGAAGGAAAAGTTGGCAAAATGAGTGCATCTCACAAAATCAGTTAATGTTCCTTAATAGTTCTCAGGGTTAATTTCTGCTTTCTTACTGTGATAGATCTATTACAGCTGTACTCCGCCCACTCACTGCCTTTGAGTTGGAACTGACTAATATAGTTGATCCTCCAACAAGTTTTCAGAGGCTGTAAACGTCACATGAGAGGAGATCTTTCCCTTATGGAGCAGCTGGTTGATTTGAACTGCCTGACTTTGAGTTTGCAGCACAACTCTCTAGTCATTTAAGCTACCAAAGTCATGACCCTCATATCAGCTATGGTCCCAAAATAACTTTGCCTAAAATAAGACAATGGCTCTACATCTAAAGAAAAGTCTGTGTATATGTGAGAGTAGAAGAATTTATGTGTGTGGTATGTGTGCACATGTGAACGAATATGTGTATTCATGCATGTTGGATCAAAGAAAGTTTTAGAAGGTTTTCTGTGCCCAATTAGAAGTTTTTCTAAAGAATGAATAAAGACATAAAGAATCATTGTCTTCCTTTGTACTTGCACTTTCTCTACGTGCTACTGAAATAATCACCGTGTTATCCCAATTCTCAATACTTATTTTATGTCCATCTTAAAGAAATGTTGATGAGTTCTTTTTGGTACAGTGACTCTGTGTATTCCTTCCATCTTCTTTTAATGCTTCTTGGATCATTCAAGATTTTGTCCATGGCATCTATCAGTATTACAACTTGAGGCTTGAAATTGTTTTTTAGTTCTTTCCCTTGAGAAATACTGAGTGATTCCCTTTTTATTCTCTGACTCCAGTTCTTTGCACATTTCATTATAATACTTTGTCTTCTCTAGAATCCCTTTGAAATCTTCTGTTCAGCCCTTTTGCTTTAGTATCTCTTCACTTTGTTTTGGCATCTTGACACGCTTATGCAATTTTCATAGTTCTGACATTGATTTTGGCTTTTTCTTTCTCCTCTGTCACTGTATTGACCTTTTGCTCTCTTCATGGATGACGTATGTCCTTGATTTCATTCCACAGCTCCTCTGGTCTTTGAGCTTTGGTGATCAGTGCTTCAAATCTATTCTTAAGATGAGTTTTTAATTCAGGTGGCATAAAGTCCATTTTTTTTCTTCTTGTGGGTTTGTTTCACTCTTCTTCAGATTTAATTTGAACATGCATATGAGTAACTGATGATCTGTTCTACCCTCAAAACCTGGTCTGGTTCTGACTCCTCAGGCTGAGCTTTTTCAGTGTTTCTTTCTGCAGATGTTTCTTTTTGATTCCTGGCTCAGGTGTGTTTCTTAAAAAATATTTGCTATGAATAATATTGACAGTACAAAATTCAATCTTTTGTTCTCCTGTCACATTTCTGTCACAAAGTCTGTACTTTTAGACTACCATTCTCTCCTCAGTATTTCCAATTATTATATTCCAGTCTCCAATAATTTTTAATGCATCTTGATTGCCTGTTTGATTAATTCTGACAGTAAAAGTTGACAGAAATCCTCCCTCTCCTCCTCTTTTGCTTTAGCTGTTGGTGCATCTATTTGAATGTTACAGGTCTCCTTTGTGTGCATATGGGTATAATCCTATCGCTCATAATATTGTATTTCAGGATAGATATTTAAATTGCCCTTTTCATTATGCATGCCACACCATTATTCCCCAGTTTTTCATTCCTGACATAGTAGATCATAGTAGGTCTGATTGAAAATGGCTCATGACAGTTCATTTCGGTTCACTAATGGCTAAAATGTGGATCTTTATGTGTTTCATTTCATTTTTGACAACTTCCAGTTTTCCTACATTCACAGTTCATATATTGCATGTTCTGATTAGCAATGGTGGTTTATAGGTGTTTCTCCTCATATTTGAGTGACTTCCCATCTGGGAAGATCAAAGGCTACAGCCCCCAATATGGATCAAGCATCCAGATGACAAAGATCCTTACCACTGGGCCAGTGATCCTTATAGATGGAGAGAGGATTTAAACTGCTCATGATTTTGTCTTGCTTGGATCCAAAATCAACACACTTGGTATCAGCAGCCAGGAGATAAGGAGACATATTACTTTAAGCAAGTCCACTGTCAGGGATTCCTCTGAAATACAGAAGAGCAGTGATGTCAGTGTGAAGACCAAGGTGTGCCTTATTCAGGCCATGGTCATTCCGATCAATTTCTATGCATCTGAGAGCTGGACAATGAATAAGGATGACAGAAGAAGAACTGATGCCATTGAGTTGCAGTGTTGGAGAAGAGTATTGAGTATCTCATGGACTGCCAAAAGAACAAACAGATATGTCTTGGAAAAGGTGAAGCAGAAATGTTTCTTGGAGGCAAGGATGTCAAAACTCTCTCTCTCATACTTTGGACATGTTGCTAGGAGAGGCTAGTCCTTGGAAAAGTATATTACTCTTGGAAAGGTGGAGGGTCAGCAAAAGAGAGGAACACCTCCATCAAGATAAATTGACAAAGTGACTGCAGCAGTGGGCTCAAGTGTATCAGGGAGTGAGGATGGCACAGAATATGACGGGATTCATGCCCGTTGTTCACAGGGTCTCTATGAGTTGTATTAAATGCAATGGCACCTAACAACAACAAAAAAGGAATGTCTGGTGGCACAGGCCTTAGGGAATTGTGCTGTTAACCCAAAGGTGACCTCTTTGGGAGTTTTAATTCACTGGTATCTTCTTGGGAAAAGATGGGAAATCTCCTTTCAAGTGATTTACAACCTTCTCAAAACCCATTGGACGGTTAGCAATGAGTCATTTCCAGCCTGATGGCCACAAGTTTGAGTTGAAAAGATAATAACTTTTTAAAATGATACATGCTCTGAAAAGTTCTAGCTTGCTAAAATGTTATTTAACATCAAGAGACATGATAAATGTACCTGCCAACAACTTCAAACTTTGAGAAATTTTCTTAAATGAGGGAAGAAAAGTATAGGTAGCAAAAGAATGAATTTGGGAATGATGTAGACCTGAATTTTAATCCTAGTTCTATTTATGATTAATTATGTATACTTTGGCAGGTTTGTTAACCTCTCTAAAGCATGTTTCTTTCATCTCATGTAGGCTTATAATGGATTGAAACTAAATATCAAGAAAAGAAAGATTCTCACCACTGGGACAATTGGCAGCATCATTATGGATGATGAAGAGATTGAGACTGTTAACAGTTTTAATTTGCTTGGCTCCACAATCAACACTCTTGGTACTAGCAGCCAGAAAATCAAGAGACAAACTGCTTTAAGAAAATCAGCTGTCAGAGGCCTCTCTAAAGTACTGGAAAGCAACGAAGTCAGGCTGGAGACTAAGACATTCCTGATCCAGGTCATAGTCTTCACAATTACTCGCTGTGCATCAGAGAGCTGGACACTGATGAGGGAATTGTAGAAAGAGAATTGACGCTTTTGAGCTGTGGTGCTGGAGAAAAGTGTTGAATATACCATGGGCTGCCAGGAGAACAAATAGGTTTGTCCTGAAGAGGCTGCTCCTTGAAGGCAAGGATTCTAAAGCTTCTTCTGACATACTTTGGACATGTTGCAAGGAGGGACCAGTCCTTGGAGAAGGGACATCATGTTTGGCAGGGCAGAGGGACAGCACAAAAGAGGAAGACCCTCGATGAGATGGATTGATTCAGTGGTTAGGGTAATGGGAATAGGTGTGTCAGAGACAGTGAGGTTGGCACAGAATAGAGCAGGGTTTAGGGCTCTTGTACATAGGGTCGCTATGAATCTCAAGTGACTCGACGGCACATAACAGCAACAATCAGCCAAGCAAACAAAAACAAAAACCAGACAGAATAATGAAAATGGAGTGAAAAAGTATTATGTATAAAGTTGAAAAAGAGCTTAAAAGACGAATAACAGTGGGAAATTCACACAAGAAAAAATAGTTATATGAATGAATTAGCCAATATCTCATCAGACCCACCATTACTTTTTATAACAGCTGGGCAAGATAATGCACTACCTATTCTTGCTAATATTCTTGACTTCATTTGTAGTTCCATATCTGATGCCAAAGAGGAGACAATGCAAGGAAAAAGAAAATGTTTTTATGTGTCTTTCATGTCAAAATACCAAAACCCTCCCCAAATAGGCAAATTAAAACTCACTTCATTTTTTAGTATAAATATTCTATCACTTTCTGATTGTGTATCCTGTACATGTTACATTCCTTCTCTGTCCTTGTGTCTTCATCTGTAAAAGGGGGATAATATTTGCTTAAAAAATTATTGTCCAGAACTAAAGAGCACAATATTTATATTGCTGTTATGTGCCGTCGAGTCATTTGCGACTCAGAGCGACCCTATGTACAACAGCCCTAAACCCTGCTATATCCTGTGCCAATCGCAATGCCACTGACACACCCATCCCAATTACCCCAGTCACTAATCCATCCATCTCATAGAGGGTCTTCCCCTCCTGCGCCGTCCCTCCACCCTCCCAAGCATGATGTCCCTCTCCAAGGACCTGTCCCTCCTTGC
>NW_006399889.1:7977509-7979475 GCF_000299155.1 Elephantulus edwardii | reverse complement strand
TATTGCATGTACAATATTTAGTTAATTAATAAATAATTAATTATCATACTTTTACCACATTAGCGCATATAAGTTTTATCAAATAAGTACTAAAAAAAAAATCCCAAAAATCGAGACCTCTCTATCTGGCAAGAGAAATCTTCCTACTGATTGACTATAGGTCCTTAGGGGCAAAAGTGAGAAAACGCAGTAATTGCTGAAAGAAAAACATGGAAGTTAATTCTCTTGATTTTAATGCATTCATGAAATGAGACTCTATTGACATCCTCTTCGCCAAGAAACTCTAGATTTGTTCACACAGAAATCCTGCTTACAGAATAATCTAGTATTCAATTGTTGTTTTTGTTAGGTGCCATCAAGTCAAGCAAGACTCATAGCGACCCTATGAATGAAAGATCTGAACCCTGTTCCATCCTGCACCATCCTCACACTTCCTGACACACAAGAACCCATTGCAGCAGTCACTGTGAATCCACCTGGTTGAGGGTCTTCCTGTCCTTTGCTGGCCCTCCATCCATCCCAATATCATGTCCCTTTCCAAGGAATAGCAGCTCTTAGCAACATGTCCAAAGTATGTTGGGCGAAGTCTCATCAATCTTGCCTCCAAACAGCATTCCACCTGCACCATCTCCAAGATATATCTGTTCATTCTTGGCCGTCCATGGGATGATCAGTGCTCTTCTCCAACACCGCAGCTTAAAGGTATCAATTCTTTTTCTGTCATCCTTATTCAGTTAAGCCTATTCATATTTGCCTTGAATGTACTTCTCATAACAGAAAACTAATTCATCAGTTTATTCATGTGTAGAGCAAGACATAGTTGGTACTCTAGAACGTCTAGGAAATTAATAAGCTTGTAAGAAACATGAATGACTCATATGAGATCAAAGGACAATTTCGATTATACACAATTACCAGTGCTTTTTCCATTTATTTGATGTAATCAAGTAAGAGTCATATTTAAAACTCAATTTGCCATTCTTGATTTTCACAAAATACTATAAATATGGAAATTTACTTAGAGAATTCATCAGAATTCAGAGAGTAAGATCTTAAAAGTCTAAGAAAATTGACATATGTATATATTATTTTCAGGTGGATGGGAGGAAGTATTTGACAATATATTTCTTATAATAAAATCTTACTCTTTCCAGAGCTTATTTTTCTGTCACTCAAAATATTTTATTCAAGGAAAAAATCCCACACTTCTTCATATCCCTGCCAAGCAACAATGGGGACAATATACTTTTTCCTATTTTCAGAGAAGATTAGAGTTCAGATTAACTATGTGATTTTCTACAATCTTTACCTCTTTCTAGAATGTAATCATTTCCAAAAAAATGTTGCCTATAGCAACTATTTAAATCTTAGTGATTAAAAATATTCTCCAGCCAATACTGGCCAAAGACCATTCACCTAAGAACACAGTCAGAGCAATTTTCATGGCCATACTTCTAAAACACAAATGCAGTCAGCCTCTTCTCAAGCTTCTATTCACCTTGTTTGTGAAAGAATTATTCTCACAGAAATCTTACCTAATGTTCCTTCTTGTTTTCCTCCTTTTCAAAGTAGCCTCATTCAGTACACTCAGTGACTGCTAGTCACTCTTTAACAAATGAATATTACATAGAATCTAACAGTATTTTTTCTTTTTTTATTATTGTTAATTTCAATGAACATTTATAGAGATTGTGGATTTCCATTCATTCGTTGTGCTTTTCTCCCTGCCCACCTCACCCCCAGTTTGCTCTTCTTTAAAAGCAAAAGAAAAACACCTTCATTGGTATACAATCCCCCCACACCTACCCACCCTCACCCCGAGTGTACTCCACTCTGCAACCTTCATTCCAAACTCTTACGATAATCATAATGCCCTAAATATATTATTTTTAAACTGTTCTCTCCCTCATCGGCTTCAATGCAATATACATAATTTATCCAGTTTTTCTCAGACTTACCCCCACCC
>NW_006399889.1:7962972-7976744 GCF_000299155.1 Elephantulus edwardii | reverse complement strand
CCGCCATGAATAATTTCGGATTTGACCTTAATGAGAGAGATATTTGGCTATCTCATGGTTTTAGGAAACAGTGTAAACATTTGACAGGCAGAAAGCTCTTGTTGTTTGGGCCAAAGTCTATCCAACAGAGCTCAGCTGCTGGGATCTGGTACAGAACTTTTCTCAGAGAGCAAGTGGGAGCAGTATCAGCACTGGTCTGCCAGCAATCCCTGTCAAGTGCTTTCTTAAAAACTACAGCTCATTCCTCCCCTAGTTAGCTTTGTTCTACAGAATGCCCTGGGATATGTGATTTGGCTTGTGTTTGTGGTTACGAATCCAGAACCACTAAATAAAAATGGCATCTCTTTTATGGCCTTGCTGAATATCCCTCCCTAATCTATAATCTGTAATTTAATATAGAATAGTGGCTGTCTTGTGAAGCAAATCTTTGTTTAGCCTAATCAATCTATTCAGGGCAAATATGCATAATCAATGATATAATCAATAATATCATTCCACTCTTAGTTCAGGGTAATAGTGTTATGTTGTTGTTGTTAGGTGCCATCAAGTGCACTATGACTCACAGCAACCCTCGTAACAACAGATCTGAACAGTCCTCCATCCTGAGTCATCCTAACAATCGCTGATATAGTCCATGGTTGCAGTCTCTGTGTCTACTTTCTATAAATTGTATTATCCTTTTGAGTTATTCATTTTAAGTCATACAAAGGAAACTCTTTTAGTGGAGTTGATAATTTTTTTATTTAAGTGAATAATCCACCCTGGTTGTAGATACTCTTTGTAATGATGCTACAAAGAGCTTGAAAGTAAAGAAAGTCAATTCATAAGAGTTTGTCTTCAAGAGTAACTCAGGATAAGGATCTAAGGGAGGTGGGGGAGGGTGGGAGCAGAGGGATGAGGATGTGTAGGATGGTGGGATTAATCATGGAGTTAAACAATTTGATGTGGAGGGTGAGGGGAAATTGGAAAATTCTGTTCTCAAAAGCAATGTATTAGAATTTTGTATATAAACTAGTATATAAAAAAAGAAGTAAATTTTAGTGTTAAAGCACTGAAAAAATCACTCTTTTTCTCATAATGAAAGCAACACACATTTACTCATTGACTTAAAATATATGAAAGAAGAAAGGTACCATATTCTCATTAGAAATTGTATCTATTTAGTATTTTATATCTATTTATTCCTAATTCTTTTAGTCTCTATGTGTATAAACACAACAATTTGATAAAAAAAGAGTAACTCAGGACAGGTATGCAAAATACCTTTATGAATAATTCTCTAGCACTACAACTAGACAAAATATAAGAATATGCTTAAAAATAAACAAAGAAGAAACTCTCTCACTTGGAAGCAATAAAGAAATTAGCTTACTGTTGTTAAGTATTATCAGATTATTCTGGACTCATAGTCCCCATAGGCCATGTGACAGTGGAGAACAGTCCCATGAGGCTTCCTGGGTTGTAATATTGATGAAAGCAGATCACCAGGTTGTTCTGGTGACTTTGAACTGCCAGCTTTTCAGTTAGCAATCTATTTTTTAACCACTGTATTTCTGTAGCTCTCTGGAGGAACACAGAAAAACTGACGGTCAGGACTGGCAGGGTCTAAGCAAAGAAAAGTTTGCCCTACCACCCAGATGTCTCCCTGCTGGGGGTGTACTCACAGAATCTACCAGAATTTGAACTACTGAAGCTATGAACCCCACATCAAACTGTGCCTGCCTCATGCTTGATGCTCAATAAGAGATCTTCAGAAAGTTGTTCACAGATACTAAAACTCTTGGTAAACTGTTACTATTGAGTCTTTTTGGCAATTCTAACTTTAGATATCAATCCCCATCTAATCTTATAAATCTGGATGTCACTGGCACCTAATTAACTTTGAGTAACTGATGAGAATCAAACTTTGACTAAAATGATAGGCTAGGGTCTAACACAAATTAGTGATAAATTCATCAAGAAGAATGCCCCCTCAAGGGGCACTGACAGGGCCACCACTCAAGTCATCTATGCTACCTCCACTTTTTTACATTAGATTATTCCCCTCCTTGTCTTGGTGCTTGAGGATAAAACCAGCAGCTGGAACTGAAGACAGGAGGGAGGGCACCTAGGAGGGTGCCCCCTCCCTTTCCCTTAAAACATAACAGGGATCAGGACTGCACGCCAAGAAAAGGAGGGTTCACATGCCCAGCACAATGCATGACCCAAGAAAGACCCCCCCTTACTTCGGCCATGGACTCCTTATATTAGATTCTTAAGAGGAGTAACTTTCTTTCACATTTTGGTTCAATGATTTTTCAGTATAATGCATTATTATGATCTCTGGCTGTTCAACTAAAACAAAAATATCTATTTTTAAAAACCTTCCATTTACTAAAATAGAATCGTTGTTGTTGTATTCTATGGAGATGGAACCAACTCATAGTTGACCCTCCAACGGATTTTCAGTGGCAGTAAATTGCAAAGGAAGAGATTGCCCCTCTTTCTTCCATAGTAATATGGTCTATAGTTTGTGATGACATTTTCTTTACAAGTTTGAACAAAATAAATTAAAAGTGGGGTTTTAAATATATATTTTTATTGATATTTTAATGAAAGTTTACAGAAAATTTGGATTTCCAGTCATTCATGATTGTACTTTTTCCTCCCTACACTCCTACAGTTCACTTTTTTCTTTAAAAAGATTCTTTCATTGCTGTAAAATTTCCTCCCTCCTCCACCCCCATTTTTTTGACACACTTAAAAGTTAGCTTTCTCTCATTACTTATTAGCTGTGAGGCCTGGGCCAATTCAACTAACCTCTCTAAGCTCCAGTTTCCTTGTCATAAAGTAAGAATTATATTTTGCATTCAAGACATCAAAGAGATAAATTTATCAAAGGCCTTTATTATTTGCTGTCTTGTTAAACTTTGCCACTTCTACTGAAGTGTGATGGTATCTCACTGTGGTCTTAATTTGTATTCATCTTATTGCTAGTGATTTTGAGCATTTCTTCATGTGTCTGTTGACCATCGAATATCTTCCTCTGTGAAAAGTCATTCCATGTCTTTTGCCCATTTTGTAATTGTGTGATCAGTCTATTTCTTGTGGAGGTCCTGTAGGATTCTATAAATTTTTAATATGAGACCCTTGTCTGAAATAGTACTGCCAAATGTTTTTTTTCCCAGTCAGTAGGCTTTCTTTTCACTCTGTTGAAAAATGTTTTTGATGTGCACAGGGATTCAATCTCCAAGAAGGTCCCATTCTTGGAGGGAATGTGTTGGAGAAGATGTAATGAGATAGCAACTCGTATACATTGTTGGTGGGACTGTAAAACGATACAACCACTCTGGAAGGCAGTTTGGCACTTTCTCAAAAATCTAAACATAGAAATTCCATATGATCCAGGTATTCCACTACTTGAAATTTACCCTGAGAGAATGAGAACTGAGGCACAAACAGAGACTTGTACACCAATGTTTACAGCAGCAATATTCACCATCACAAGAACACAGAAACAGCCCAAATGTCCAACCACAATGGAAGGAATTGAGGAATTACAGTTCGTTCACATTATGGGTGCAGGAGCAATGATTTTATAAATTACTACCTAACTTGGCTTGCTGAAACTGAAGAGGACCTGAAGCACCTGCTGCAGAGCGTCAAGGACTACAGCCTACAATATGGATTGAGGCTCAATGTCAAGAAGACAAAGATTCTCACCACTGGACCAATTGGCAGCATCAGGATGGATGGTGAAGAGATTGAGATTGTTCACAGCTTTAGTTTGCTTGGCTCCACAGTCAACAGTCTTGGCACCAGCAGCCAGGAAATTAAAAGGCGTATTGCCATGGGTAAGTCTGCTGTTAGGGACCTCTCCACAAAGTACTGAAGAGCAATGGTG
This sequence comes from Elephantulus edwardii, assembly GCF_000299155.1. Lineage (NCBI taxonomy): Eukaryota > Metazoa > Chordata > Mammalia > Macroscelidea > Macroscelididae > Elephantulus > Elephantulus edwardii. The sequence continues at coordinate 7,972,861 of NW_006399889.1, read as the reverse complement.
TCTCTCTGGAGACTAGGGTGCGTCTGATACAGGCCATGGTCTTCGCAATCACCTGTTATGCATCAGAGAGCTGTACAATGACCAAGGAGGATACAAGGAGAATTGATGCCTTTGAGCTGTAGTGCTGGAGAAGAGTATTGAGAATACCATGGACTGCTAGGAAAACAAAAAGATTTGTCCTGGAAAGGGTTAAACCAGGTGGCTCCTTGGAGGCAAGGATTCTGAGGCTCTGTCTAACAGACTTTGGACATGTTGTGAGGAGAGACCGGTCCTTAGAGAGGGACATCATGCTTGGGAGGGTGGAGGGACGGCGCAGGAGAGGAAGGCCCTCTATGAGGTGGATTGACTCAGTGACTGGGATAATTGGGATGGGAGTGTCAGAGACAGTGCAATTGGCACAGGACAGAGCGGAGTTTAGGGCTGTTGTACATAGGGTCGCTGTGAGTCTCAAGTGACTCGACGGCACATAACGACAACAACAACAAACCTAACTTGGGAGGGACTGGAGAACTTTGTAAGTGAATTAACTCAGTCCCATAAGGACAAATATTGTCTAAGTATTGTATAAAGGACTTTATTAGGTCTATTCTAGTAAGATCTCACTACAAGGGAGATAATACCTGTTTCCAGAGTTGGTGCTGTTTCTTCTGAGGTGTTTTTCTGTGGTTGAGCAGCAACATACCCTCTGCCTGGCAAACAGCATTGGAGGCCATGAGTAGGTACACTAGCTAGGTGACTCTAGTTGTTTTCCCCTGTCTGACCCGAGCTGCTGTTCGTCAATGACATGTTCTCCACCATCTTGTTTTTTATTTGCGTGGTAACTTCCACCGAGTACATTCAGGGTTTACAAAGAGCTACTTTCCTCTCTGTGGAATCTGAGGTCCTCTACGTATTACATTGTTACTTTATCTATGAACCCACAAGGGTAACAACCAGGCAGTTTCACTGAATCCTTGATTTTATAAATTATCTTTGTAAATAATTTGTTAAGTCATCTCCCACTGGATGTTCATAATAAAGGCAAAAGTATGACTCCTTTCCCACAAAAAATGTTGGCCTTAAAATACAATTTTGTAAAAAATATTTGTATAAATATAGTCCTGTGACAACAGTCTGAAACCTTTGTTTTCCACAAACAGGATTTTCCACGGTTCTAGTTTGTTCGGTCTCTTCTTAACCTTCCAGAGGAGTCAGGCACAATATCCTGGCAAAGAGTATCCATGTGAACAATGCATGGAATCAAAACACTAAGTGCTCTTGACCATGCTGTAAGATCCTTTTAAAGTGTGACCTTCTCACTGACATTCTGGAAATTCTTTTCCTAGTGAGATGCCACTCTCTGAAATAGCAATGTATTTGCAGCTGGTACAATGATGAGAAAAGGAATGTTTCTAAGGCTGTGGCAATATGCTTTGTTAGTCAAAATGACAGGAAAAGAAGTGGGGGACAAAAAACTCCTGAGTCATCATTGGCAATTAAGAGAAGCCATTATTCCCAGCTAAAGGCAATTTTGTGGGTAGGAGTCAAACTGATGACTAGTTGAGTGGGTGAAAGTTTTGAGGCTGAGTCTACCTGCCACAAACATGCAGAATGTATTGACACTGAACAATGGTACAGAAGTCAGCACTCATCTCCTCCTTTACTCAGATTTTCTTACACAGACGCTCCAAAGTTCAGACTAAAGCAGCCTGAAACTTTGACAAAAGAGCTAATGGGTTATGGGTTGACTTATTTTCCCCAAATCATAGATTGGTTTCTTATCCCTTCTACCTGTGAATGTGGCCTTATTTGGGGATAAGGCCAATGAAGATGTAGTTCACTAAGCTGAATCCAATTGGTTAGACCCTGTGCTCCTTTACGACTGACATTCTTATAGGAAAAGGAAAAGACACAGACTTAGATGGAAGATGGTCATGCAAAGACAGAAGCAGAATTATGCCATCACAAATCAAGGAACACCACAAATTGTCATTAATCACCAGGAACTAGCAATAAGCTATAAAACAAATTCTCCATCAGAAGAATCAACATGACTGTCACCCTGATTTCAGATTTCTAGCTTCCAGATGCGAGACAATGTCTTTGAGTGACGTAACACTACACAGTTTACGGTACTTTGTCATATCATCTTCTGGGAGCAAGCATAATAACCAGAGTGCTCTTTTGCTGCAATGGAGTCAAAGAAACGAGGTTAGAAAGAGGGGAACCAAGTCCATTATCACTGAAAACTACTTTTCTTTTCCTGGAAAGATGAAAGGCATATTACAGAAAGATAATAAACCCAAAACTCCTCCTCCTTTCTCTCTTTTGTGTCTTAAAAAAAAAAGAAAGAGAGATCATTTGAAAATCCTCTCCCTTTTCTGAAATTTATGTGTGGGGTCTCAGACCCAGCTCATTTTTTTTAAAGGGATAGATAAGACTATGAAACTAATAATTACGGAAAATGTAGTATATGTCAAGGTTTGTGTATTATTGAATTTATTCTTCATGAAACTTTCAAAGTTACTATAATGACCTCAGCATTTTAAGTATATGAAATCTCCAGGGAAGTGAAGAAATTTCCTATTATTTGAGCACTCAGTAGTCATGATGCTAGACAAAAGGGCAGGACTAGTTTATATCACATTCCTCATTGTTTTTACTGTGTCACATGAGGATGTCTGATTTTGGTATTGTGACTAAGGCCCATCTAGTAAAATTACCCCATGGGTAAAGCTTTTTAGGTAGTTATTTCTAGTGAGGACTCAGTATTATAGGAAGAATTATGGGAAAAGTACACAGTAATGCAGAGGTTCATAAAGAACAAAGTCTTTCACCTGTAAATCAATACAGCATCCCCCATTCCTCTAGTGTGCACTGAGTCGACATTATGGGATTCATGCTCTTTGGATTGAAAAAAAATTTTCTTCCCTCTTCCCACAATTGTCTTGTCAGTCCACATATTATATTATTTGTGGAAAGAGGCATATTTTCTACCTTTGATATAGGAAAGATACTGATATTCTACTCTAAAAAAGATTTTTAAATATTAGGTAAGGAGAAGAGTCTCAGCTATTCTGATATAACTGATTGGACTATGCCTCATATGCAATTAATGATCTGCCCATCAATCTATAGAAGGTATTACTGTGAGAAAAAGTCATCTAATAATATGTCCTTGGTGTCAATGAGTGTATACTTGTACAAAATGGAATTGATAAAGATGTGGTATGTCTTCGTATACACACATTCACAAACAAAAGCAGCTTCTGAGGCTTTTTATGTACAACCAAATTCCTCATGAGGTTTGTTCTCTTTACTTAGAGGTTTAGGATCATAATTTTATAAGGCATCTGATTAATAGATTGATATTATTTTTAGTGTTTCTGTTCTACTTCCAAGGTCTTTGTGTGGTGTCTGGGGTCCTAAAAGCCTATAAATAGCAGTCAGAGATACAGGAATTGGTTTCAGCTTTCCTGGAACAACTAAAGAAAAGTGAGAAACAGAAGAAAGAAATGGAATGTGTGGCTAATTGCTTCTATGAATATTATTTTCCTTTGCCCTAAGATCAAAAGAGCTGGATGGTGTCTGGCTGCCGTTACTAAAAATTTTTGTAAACGACTCTATAGACAAATACTGATCACAGTGGGGAAAGGGTAGAACATAACTTCTATTACCAATATAACTAAAATTTTCTGGAGTCACTGAGGCTCAATGAACAATCAAAACTATTGCTCTGAAATAATCTTTAACCTTTAAACAAATATGCCCACCCTCCCAAAGTCTTCTTTATATTAAGTAACAATTTAGTTTTGATTAGTGAAAAATATTTGCCTTGAATGTTTTCCTTTTAAAAGGATTGATCCTATGAGATCAAACTAACAGCAGCAACACGAAAGTTTGATGGAAAACCTAGAGGGAAGTGAGGTTATATTAATGGAGGAGGGACAATTTAGAAAAAGAGGGTGGTGTGCATCTAAACAAATGGGATCAATGACACTAAACTGCACATGTAAAAATTGCTGAATTTGCATATATTCTGTTATGTAGCTTTTCAACAACAAAAGAGAATATTTTTAAAAATGTGTCTTCAGAAATGACTAATAATTTTAGTTTTGAAAGTGTGATTCAATTTTCAACCAGTAGATAGAAATTTAAAAACTGAATATACAATTATAAGTTAAATATCCTTACATATCATTTCATGAAACTTGTAACTGTCTCAAATCTGAAAATTATCAATATATTTACCTCTGCTTTTGATTAGTATGCAAGTCTTTCCTAGGATTGCACTTTCGTTAATTTTTTTTTTTTTTTACAGATTGGCTTAAGGCAACCCTCCCTCTTTGAAAACTCTAGTACATTCCTTAAGATTTCTGTGGAACCTCTGCATGAAGGGAGACCATTTTTACTATTTTTATGGTTGTCTCTCCCTTTGAATTCTAACTCCTGACATATTTTCAGTTCCTGCTTATTTTTCTGTCTTTATTGTTCACAGACTGTACAGTTTTTCTCAAAGTGCAGCTCCGAGCTTTTCTCCTATGTTTCTTCTCTGTTGAAGGATAATTTTAAAAAGATTAAATTATGGTGCTGAATAGATAGAAAATGAACACATGACAAATAATTTATGTATTCATTAAAAAGAAGTCATTAAACTGTTACTGCTGTTTCAAATACACACATCTATAGGGACACTGAAAGAGGTCTCCAGATGCAAAACTGTTCAATACATATGGCATTGATTAATAGCATCCCCACATAGTTTCCATTTTTATGAATACAGCCCATTTGCCTTGCTACCTATATTCTTCATTACATAGTTGTAAAATAGCTCAATAGGTTTAATGTGAAATTAACTTATGGGAAAACAATTTTTTTTTCTTTTCTTTCTGATTTCTGATTCCCCCCTTGATCTGATCTTTACAAGACTTGGCTGGAGAAGAAGCACACTCTGCTGTTGACCATCCATGAACTGGTTTCCCTACTCCTTCACCCTGAACAGCTGGGGAGCCACTAACAAATGAAACCCAACCTGTTGCTTTCCGAATCAGAGCACTCTTAAAGGACAGAGCAGAACTAACCTACAGGGGTCCTAAGGCTATCAACCTTTATGGCAACAGACTGCTTCATCTTCATCCTGTGGAGGAGTTGGTGGACTTAAACCTCTCACCCTGTGGGTAGTAGGTGAGTGTTTTAATCACCTTGCCACCAGGACTCTTGAAGGGCATCCCAGTAACGGACAAAAGTCCTAGAATACAGAAGCTCCGATAAGGCCTTCTGAGCAATGAAAGCCAGGACAGCGTGTGAAAGGAAAATCACAGCACCTTCCAGACTGAGAAAACCTGCAATGACAACTAGGGTAGGGGATGCAAGAATGTCAGCAGAGACAGAGGCCAACAAGATGACCCACTGAGTGAGTGGGAACATTGTGTAAGGGCCGGGCTCCAGTCAAGAGATGAAAGGACCAGTCAGTGGCTCTGTCAAATGACTCTTCGTTGACTTTTCTATTTGAATATTCCTTGATGGGTAAGAAAAACTTGGGTTTGGGGATGGGTAGTCAGTAGGACTCCTTTAAGAATTACGTGACTCTACTTGAGATTTCTAAGGACTTACGTTTGAACCCCTAAGGAATCTCACCCTATACATGTGCTTGCTTCTATTTAGATTTTCCCTTATATCCTTCTACATTATTATTATTGCAGACAGGGAGTTTCTATGCATTTTCTGTGGCCTTTAAAATAAACTAGCAACTCCAATTAAAAAAAAAAAGGAAAGTAATGTGGAGGGCACAGCCAGAAACAAAGTGATGAAGAAATTGGAGGAGTATAAATCTGACACTCAGCTCAGGGAACAGATTTGTGCTGATTCTTATTATCAAGCTTATCATTTCAGTGTCTAAAAAAATCCTCTCATTTCTCCCAAAAATAGAAAAAGAAAATATCTAGAGAATATACTGGGCAGATGATGCAATAATCTTTTATGCCCATTGCAAAGTCTTTCATAATTTTCCTTGATGCCTTTTCCTCCTTAATTTTCCAAACCCAGTAGAACAATATGAAAAAGCAGAAGGTAACTTTAATATTGGGCATCATTTCGCATCCAATCTCCATGTAATCAATAATGAAGAATATTTCTCATTGGTCATCTTTATTCCTGAAAGAAAGGATATCCTTACAACCTGTGCTCTTCACTGTATTCAGTCATTTCCCCCCTTTTATTTACTACTTTATTACTTCTACATCCAACTTATTTCAGAAATGTGTGTAATTTAAAGATCCTACAGGTGCTGCTCCACATAAAGAGTGTTTTTCCAGCAGTAATCTGTTATTACCCTAGAGGAGTCAGCTCCAAACTCCAGGAGTTTCCAGTATAAGGGGTGGGGTTTTTTCCCCTCTTTGTTTACACAAATGTTAAAGCTTTGAAAATGTACTTTAAATTCCCCACCCTTAGCACACAGTGAGTCTTCAATAAAATAATGTAATGTTTTTTAACATGTATGATGACCCAAAGGGGGGGGGGAGCAGAGGAGTGAGGATGGGCAGGGGGTGGGAGGGATGTGGTTAATCATAGGGTCACACAATTTGATGAGTAGAGGGAGGGGTGAGTAAAGGAAATGGAAAAGATCCGGTGTAAAAAACAATGTACACAAACTTTGTAAGTAAACCAATATAAAATAAAAATTTTATTTAAAAAAATCATGTCTTTTTATAAGTTTCTAAATAAACTGTAATTGTTCTCCTTAAGCTAAGAAGTTTTCTTTCCTGACACTGTACACTTCAGCATTCAATATCAAGATCTGGCTCACGACTCCCGTTCTAAATTGTGTCCATGGTTCATATCTCTGGAGAGAAAGACTTAGTTTGAAAAAAAGACATCTTTTACTCTCACTCCAAGTCCTCTTACAACAAACACCTGCCTCACTCAAGCTAATAAGAACTAGATGTGAAACACGGCAGATTTGAAATAATGACAACCAGAAAGCAAGGAAAAATTAAAAAACAATTTTTTGTACTTTAAATAATATATACTTAATGCATTTCCAGAATGCAAAAAGCTAAACATTCAACCCCGTTATTACAGAAGCCAAGCTTTCTACTTTGTAAATAAATAAATACTTATGATAAGATTAGTTCATTTACAAGATGATTTACAATAAATTCAGTCATACATGATAGGAAAACCACATCAAGGCATAGAGAAAGAGTTGATGTTATAAAAGTGTGCTCTGCCATTTTTTTAAATGTTGAAACTCTAATAGGAATTAGGCAGAAAAAGTGAGTGAAGTAGGGCTACTGGGGATGTATTTGTATAGACGGAATGTTGTTACTGTTTTTATGTGCTATTGAGTCACCCAAGACTCATAGCAACCTTATGTATAATAATTCTGAACCCAGCCTTATCCTGAGTCAGTCTTACTGACTCTAACACACCTACATCTATTAACCCAATTACTGTGTCAATCCATCTCATCCAGGGTCTTACTCTTCTGTACTGTCCCTCCACCCTTTTAAGCATGATGTCCTTCTTCAAATCCCTCCTGACCACGTGTCCAAAGTGAGATGAAGCTTCAAAATCCTTGCCTCCAAGGAGCAACTTGCCCTCATCCTTTCTGGGACAGACCTGTTCTCTTGGTAGTCCATGGTATGTTTGAAGTTTCCATGTATTTTATTTTCTTCTCCTTCATTGATCCACTATGATTCCTACATAATCTCTAGTCTTATCGTGAGTTTAAAATCAAACACTGAGAGGTAAAAGATTATTGATGAGTGTATGTCTTTAAAAAGGTTGCAGGTTATGAAAATCTCTTAAGATATCAAGTTTCCGTTGAATGAAGAAATTTTAGTTGGCTCCCACAGAACTCAAAACCTGTAATCCAATGTAAAATTTGTGTGTGTTCCAAATCAGAATCCTATCATTTGGGGTAATTTATATTCAGAGAGTTTATATACAATTTTTTTTCCTACACAAAAAAAATTTTTTAAACTCCTCTGTAGTTTCTAAAGTTACTCAATTTCACCAAATTCATTCCTAAAACATAATTTGGGACAAGTTGATGATTAAAGGCAATAGATACCAATATTAAGTACAAGGAGACCGGTACATTCTGAAATACTTTAGATCAGGCCACTTGGTAAAAGCACGCCTAATCTTTTCTAAAATGATAATGGCCTTTCATCCACCAGTACTCGGAATCTGTTCAAAAGGGAGCTTTGAACTCTTGTGTTGGGCACACTTCCCAGCTGTTCCACATATCTTCCTCTGGCCACTGACCAACAAATGATAGCTCAAGGACGAGGTGGAGCTTTTTTTATTTGAAGTACTCTACATCTTCTGGCTTCCTGTGCTGGGGTTGTCTTCCAATCTGAGTTCTCTTTTTAGCCAATCTATTTCTTCTCAAAATACATTTGACCTGTAAGCCAGAGTTCAGGTTCCAATTCTGCCATTTTACCTTCCTTAATAGTTACAGAAAGTTCCAGAGAAAGTAACAGCTGGGTTTCCACTTTAACATTTGCATTAAAAACAGATTTTTTTTCCTAGGACTTTTTAAAAATTATTTTTACTTTATATTGGTTTGAATTTTTAAAAAACAAACAAACAAACAAAAAAAGCACCCAGAGTTTATCCTTTAAGGCCATGAGCAACAATGTCATTCTAGATACTAAGGTACGCCTGATCTATAGTATTCACAATTACTTGCTATGCATCAGAGAACTGAACAATCCATATGGATGATAGAAGAATTAATGCCTCTATACAATGAGTAAGGATGATAAAAGAAGAATCAATGTCTTTCAGCTGTGGTTCTGGATAGAACTATTGAATGTATCATGTACTACCAAGAGAACAAACAGGTGTGTCCTAGAGAGGGTGAAATCAAGCTGCTCCCTAAAGGCAAAGATTTTAAATCTGTCTCACATACTTTGGGCACATGGCCAGGAGGGACCAGTCGTTGTAGAAGGACATCGTGCTTGGAAGGGTGGAAGGACACTGCAGAAGAAGAAAACCCGGGAAGTGATGGATTGACATAGTAATCTGGATAATGAGGTTAGGTGTTTTGGAGACAGTGAAATTGGCTCAGGATTGGGCAGAGTTCAGAGTTACTGTGTACTGTACACAAGGTCACTATGAGTCACATATGACTTGATAGCCCATAACAACAACACGAGCACTTGGAAAATAATAGGATTACAGTGTTAGCTCACAGAGTACAGTATAAATTTTACAAAAATTATCACACTTGAAAAATACATATGTGAATTGTCAGAGTACTTTTATTTGGGACTTTTTAAATGAAAATCTAAGTACATTAGCATCTTACATTTTATGGCATTTTTAAAAGCAATCCTCACACTGCAAGGTTTGCCCAGTTCTCAAAAGCAAGGTATCTGCTTCCTATGATCATTTGTAACATTATCAAAGAACATTCCATAGGATATTTAAGGTCTCAGCAAGACTCTTCCTACTCAAAAAAAGCTTTCCTACACAAACTACCCAGAACGTTAATTGTGTGCATACAAAACTTATAACTATACCAAGAAACTCTTGTCTAAACAAAGCAAGGGAACATTGCCTTGATCAAAATCAAGAAAGGTATGTGGCAGGGATAGCCTTCTCTCTAGATATTTAATCTGTATGCTGAACAGATCAATTTTCTTTAAATGCGTGTTACAGGTTTTTAAAATTTTTTAAATTGTGATTTTAATAAAAGTTTATTGAAATGTTGGATTTTCATACATTCATTGTTGCATATTTCCTTCCCTCCCATCCCAGTTCATTTAGAAAAAAAATTCATTCATTGTTGCATGTTTTCCTGCTTTCATTCTACACCTCCCCCAGTTCATTTTGCTATGCACCTCTTATGTATGACTATTGTCATACAAATAATGTCTAATATATTTCTTTTTTCTTT
>NW_006399889.1:7957852-7962458 GCF_000299155.1 Elephantulus edwardii | reverse complement strand
ATCTTACACTTCCAACAACAGTGAATAAGGGTTCCAGTTTCTCCACAACCTTGCTAGCATTTGTGACTTGCTGTCCTGTTAAATTTTGCTATTCTTACTGGGGTGAGATGATATCTCATAGTTGTTTTGATTCGCATCTCTCTTAGAGCTAGGGATTTTGAACATTTCTTCATGTGTTGTCTGCAATCTGGATGACTTTTTGATGAAGTGTCTGTTCATATTCTGTGCCCATTTTTCAACTGGATTGTTTAAACTTAGAAAATTCTAAAGATTCAGCAAGAAAACTACTGGACGTAGTTAACCAATGAATTCAGCAAAGTGGCAGGATACAAGATCAACATACAAAAATCAGTTGGATTTCTCTACAGTGAGAAGGAAAATACAGAGCTGGGGTTAAGAAAAACCATACCCTTCACAATAGCTAATCACAAGATCAAATACTTGGAAGTAAATCTAACCAGAGGCACAAAGGATCTATTCAAAGAAAACTACTAAACATTACTACAAGAAACAAAAATAGACATGGAAAAATGGAAGAATATTCCTTGCTCATTGATAGGAAGACTCAATATTGTGAAAATGACAATATTATCAAAGGCAATTTACACGTTCAATGCAATCCCAATTTAAATACTAATACCAACCCCATTCTTTAATGAGATGGAAAAAGCAATCTCCAGTTTCATGTGGAATGGAAAGAGGCCCTGAATAAGCAAAACACTCCTTAAATGAGAAACAAGGTAGGAGGCATCTCACTGCTTGATTTAAAATCCTACTACACTGCCGTGATAGTCAAGACAATGTGGTACTAGTACAATGACAGACATATAGATCAATGGAATAGAACTGAGAATCCAGAAATCAGCCCATCTTTCTATGGTCAACTGATTTTTGACAAGGAGATGAAATCAGTTAAGTGGGGAAGCAGCCTTTTTAACAAATGGTGTTGACAAAATTGGAAAACTATCTACAGAAAACTCAAGCAAGATCCACACCTCACTCCATACACAAAAACAAACTCAAAGTGGATCAAGGACCTAGTTCTAAAACCAAGGACTATAAATTTCATTAAAGAAAAGTTTGGAAGAACTCTAGAAGCACTTATCCACAAGTTCAACAGTTCCCAAGCATCCTGAAAAATCTACAACCAGGAGAAGGTAAAATAGATGAATGGGACCTTCTAAGAATCAAATCCCTATGCACATCCAAAAACTCCTCCAACAGAGTAAAAAGAACCCCACAGGTTGGAAAAAATATTTGGTAATGACATGACAGATCAGGGATTCATATCTAAAATTTATAAAATATTTCCAACTTTTTGAAAAAGTGCCTTACCACCTCCCATGGTGGTTGCACCATTTTACACTACCACCAGCAGTGAATAAGAGTTCCAACCTTTCTACAAACTTGCCAGTATTTGTTGTTTGCTGCTCTGCTAAACTTTGCTATTGTTAGTGGGGTGAGATGATACCTCATAACTGTTTTTATTTGCATCTCCCTGAGAGCTAAGGATTTCGAACGTTTCTTAATGTGTTTATTTGCCATCTGAATATCTTCTTTGGTGGAGTTTCTATTCATATATTGTAACCATTTTGCAGTTGGGTTGTTTATCTTTTTCTTGTGGAGGTGCTGGAGTATTCTATACATTTTAGATATGAGTGCTTTATAAGAGATGTAATTTCCAAATATTTTTCCCAGTCTGTGGCTTTCCTTTTTACCCCGCTGGAGAAGTTTTTTAAGTGCATAGGGATTTGGTTGTCAGAAGGTCCCATTAATCTATTTTATTCTCTCCTGGTTATGAATTTTTTAAGATGTTTGGTTTATGGATAATTAGAGAAACTGGACTTACATGGTTCTCCTACATTCATAGGAACAAATACAGATCTCTTCCAGTCAGTAGGCCAGGTGGTTGTCTTCCAGATTTCTTGGTACAGCTTGGTGAGACCATCCAGGGCAGCATCTGTTTGTTGAGATATGTCAATCGGTATGCCATCAATTCCTGGGGCCTTGTTTTTTGCCAATTCTTTCAGAGTAGCTTGAACTTTCTTCTTCATCACTACAAGCTCTTACCCATATGTTATTTCATGAAATTCTGTGTCCACCAGTTCCTTTTGGTACAATGACTCTGTATACTTTTTCCATCTTTTAATGCTTCCTGGATCATTTAATATTCTGTCCAAAGCATCCTTAAGTATTGCAACTCATGGTTTGAATTTGTTCTTCAGTTTTTCAGCTTAAGAAATGCTGAGCAAGTTAGGCCCTTTTGATTTTCTGACTCCACCTCCTTGTACATTTCATTTTAATACTTTGCTTTGTCTACCCGCACTGCCCTCATCTTCTGTTCAACTCATTAATATCTTGAATTCTTCCCTTTGCTTTGGCTTCTTGGAGCTCCATGCAATATTTAGAGTTTCTTCTGACACCAACTTGGTTTTTTCTTCCTCCTCTGTCTTTGTAATGAACTTTTGCATTCTTCCTGGATGATATTCTTGATATCCTCCCACAGCTCATCCGGTCTTAGCTCATTAATGTCTAAGGCCTCAAACCTGTTCCAGAGGTGGTTTTGAAATTCAGGTGGGAAAAACTCCAAGTCAAATTTTTGTTCCTGTGGACTTGATTTTATTTTCGTCATCTTCAGCTTGAACTTACATATGACTAGTTGGTGGTCTTTTCCACAATCAGCACCCAACCTAGTTTTCACAACTGATATTGGGCTTCTGCAGCGATTCTTTACACAAATGTAATCTGATTCCTGTGCATAGCATCAGGTGAAACCCATGTGTGTAGCCTGTCTTTGTGTTCCTTATAAAATGTATTTGCAATGAATAGGTCATAGATTGAGCAAAATTCTATCATTCTATCTCCAGCTTCATTTCTGCCACCAAGTCCATGTTTTCCAACTGCTGATCCTTCTTCTCTATTCCCAACTTTTGCATTCCAGTCATCCATTATTATTAATGCATCTTTATTGTATGTTTGATCAATATGTGACTGCAAAAGGTGGTAGAAATCTATTTCTTCCTCTTTGCGTCTGGTTATTGGTTCACACATTTGAAAGATTGTGGTATACACTGGACTTCCTTGTATGAGTATGGATATTATCCTGTCACTCACAACATTGTATTTCAAGACAGATCTAGAAATAACTTTTTTAACTATGAAAGCAACCCCATTTTTCCTCACCTTTCCATCTCCAGCATAGTAAACTCAAAATGTCTGATCCCAGTCCATCTCATTTCACCAATACCCTGTATATCAATATATTTATGTGTTTCATTTCCTCCTTAACAATAACCAATTTGCCTACATTCACAGTTCTTACATTCCATGTTCCAATCACTAGTGTCTGCTTTTAGCTCTTCCTCCTTCTATTTGTTCCCACACTTGAGGGCTTAGCCTCAGTTGCCATATATGCTAGTCTGAATATGCTCTGTTGTACGTAGGGTTTTCAAAGTCCTGCTATTTCAGAAGTGGATGGCCAATCCTTCTTCCTAGTCTTTTAATTAGATTGCTCAGATTTAGAACATTATCTGACAGACAAGTGTTTTACAGAGAAGAGCAGATTGATGATATTTCCCAATAGTAGAAAAAACCCAATAGATTCTGTGTTATCCCCACCCTCGCCAGGTGTGTTTTGAGCCACCCCTTTCCCTGTTCCACCAACATTTACACCTGCTATAACCTACTCCATTCAACAACAATCTTTCCTAGCCAGCCCTTGATGTGATGGCCTGTATGTCGATCTTTCTGAGCTTCTGTGATTCCTAATGCCTCAGACTGCTGACAGTTTCTTCCTCTGTGGGCAGTATCTTTTGATTTCAGGAGTTTTGAACTTCTGCACCAGGAATGATTTCTTGTGCCTTAGGGCATCTTCTCTTCCATTTATGCTACAAGAGTTTCCCAGGGGAGGTTGATGAATCCTATAGATTTGGTATATAATGTTGTCTTCCTGAAGGTGGGCTTGACCTATGGGCTTCTGGGAGTCGTCGTTATTTGTACGTGCGTGGTATGGGATCTTCTGAGAGACTTACTGCCACACGTTCTGTGCCCCCAGCTCCCCTCTTCTGCCCCCGTGCTGCACTCTACCACATAAAATATTTCCCTGCCTCTGGCCTTAACTGGTAATTTTAAGTGTAGGCACCTGGCCCAGGTGAAGCCAACTCTCTAGCATCTTGCAATTAAACCAGACTAACCCGGGTTAGTCTTTCTCCCATGTCTAAAAGTCTTATAAAGTACAAAAATGTTAGATTTTTAAAAGAAACAAAGCTAGTTTGCAGGCATGAGCCAATGATTTCCTTTTTTTTTTTCAAGAGTGACAGGGTTCTATTTCTGAAAAGGGTCTTCAGCTCAATGGGTGGGGTAGGAGTGAAGGAAATGGAAAGGATCTTTTCTAAAAACAATGTATTCAAACTCTGTAAATAAATCAGTATATATTTTTTAAAAGACACATAGTCTAATATGTATTTGACACATTTAATAGGTTTCATAATTTCATAATTTTTTAAGATGTTGTTACACAGGATAGGAATTAGGTATTAAAAGCAATTTATATGACTTACAGAGCCAAGGAAGAGGAGATAGAAGATTTTTACCAACTTTTACAATT
>NW_006399889.1:7939457-7955377 GCF_000299155.1 Elephantulus edwardii | reverse complement strand
CAGGTGACTCGACGGCACATAAAAACAACAACAACATATGATGTCTGCATGTGTGTGAGAGAGAGAGGAGAGAGAGAGGAAGGGAAAAGAGGGAAAGGGAGGCTAGAGGAAGGCAGGGGAAGGAGAGTGAAAAATACACAAAAAAAGAGAGGGGAAAATAAAATAAATAGCAAATGAAAATACTCTAGGTAAATAAACATGTTACAAAAATTACTTGCCATCACCACCCTCTACTTCCAGCCAAAGTCTGAAGTACCCCTGAGAAAAGGCAATGAAAACATCAGCTATCTTAAAACCAGCAGGATGCTAGGGAAGAATGATGGTGATCTGGGACGGAAATACAGTCATGAGGACCCTGAAAATGGAGGAGGGTGACTGTTCTGCTGGAAAATGTACCTTACCAGGCAAAAAACTTAGTCACCAGAGCCTGAGAACAGATAACAGGAGTGGGAGGAAGCGCTCAGGAACAGCAGTGGGGGAAATATTTAATAAAGCTCTGCCATCCCAAAGCATCAGTCATATCACTTGACAAATGTACAGCCTTATGGAAATTAAAGAACCAACTTATGTGATAAAGCAAATAGACTCACTATGTTTTGTGATGCAAAGTCAGCCAACATCCACCTGGCTGAGGTTGAGAATGTTGGATTTTGGTAACTATTAAAAGAGAATCATCTGCCATTTAGGATGACTATTTTCACGCCGTATTAAAATCTGGAATGGATTACACCATTCTCCTCCTTTATTTATTTTTATTATTATTATTCACATTGTGTTTTATGCAGCCTTTCATTTACATTGTATTTCATTCATTTATATATGGGGTTTTCCTCCTTCCAATCATCTTACTAATAATTCCTTTTGTGAAAGTGTGTAGCCAATTTCTGATTTGTCCATCACTGTCAAACAAGTACTCTGAGGGAACAAGCATGTCCCTTTTGCTGAAGGATCCGCTGTTGAAGTTGGAAACTTTGAGCACCTGCATCCACAAACAAAGGCCAGACTAGAGCAAGCCATTGGGTTTCAGCGGCCAACGCTGGTTCACAGCATGGGATCATCTTCACTTCATCTGGTTGAGTTCTGGTCAGCTCATCCCCAGACATCTGTGGCTAGCTTCAAGTGAGCAGCAGCTGCCCAGGAGCTCAGGAGCCCACATTTCTCCTTGCATTCTCTTCATTGAGCCCTAGTTTCCACATGGGGCCAAGTCAACCAGCCAGGGGTCCTCACGACTCCCTGCTCCTCAAGCCAACAACCTTCCCTGTTCATCCATACACTGTGCACAGTAGGTGAGCAGCACTTGAGAAATACAGGCTAAGCCCGTTTCTCCACTGTTGTATTCCTCTCACTTACACTCCTTTGCTTGCTATGAGTGAACATACTCCTTCCTCACATCTTGGAAGTAGATTTGGATTGGCATCAACTTTACTCTGCCTCAGAAGCGAAACAGCTTGTTTTGGTTTTTAAAATACTTTTTCTTTCCTTTTTTATGTTTCCTTCTCTCCTTTTCTGCTTGCCCTTTTTTCAAATGATAATCTCTTCAGTCAAAAGTCCAAAGTGGGTCTACAAATCCATTCAAATGCAAATATCCTCAGAGTATTGGGTGTGACTCAGTCTAAGCCCCAACACACACTACCAGATTCTACTTCAAACAAGCTTATCTCCGGGGCAGATCCTCCCTTTTAATACTTCAAATCAAATACGGTCAAAAGCAGAATTACATGCTTTCTAAAGATACCACATCCAGTGTTCATTTACATTATACATGTTTTTTCACTCCTCTCCACTTTTCAAAATTGGCTTGCATATAACCACCCTTACATATTTGGAAACAGCAGTAGCAACCAATTCCTAAATAACATGCCTCTGCAAACTCTATGAACTTTTTATAAATGTTGACAGTTATAGAAAGGCTTCAGGCCTTTTGTTCATAGGGTTACTCACTATGAGTCATGCAATCAACAACAAAAGCCCTTACATACTGCACTTTATCCACACATATTGTGTCTCACACAATCTCTTGTACATATTGTTCTTCATGCAGTTAACTACCACATACCCATTTCTATTTTCACACTGTTCCCTCCAGCCCCCACTGAACGTCCCTTGACTTTTCCTGCCCCTACCCTGCCACCACTATCCCAGTGATCCTTTCTCCTTTCCCCTTTTCAGTCCCTCCCTCCTCTCTTTTTTCTTCTTGCAATAGTTTATCTTGTATTTAATTCATATCCATTATTTTTTTATACAATCTTATATTTATGCCATGTTTCATACAAATGCAAGTTTAGGGGGGCAAATATACTAGTTTTAAACTGTTTCTATGGAGTCCATGGGTAGTCCAAATAGTTAATGAATTGCAAATGGTTTGGAGGTTTGAGTTCACTCAGAGACAACCCAGAAGAAAGACCTGGTGACCTACCTGTGAAAACTCAATCACAGAAAGCCCTGTGAGCACAGCTGTGCTTGGACACCGTGGGTGCCATGAATTGGAACTGACTTGCCTCTGTTTGTGGAGGGGGGTGCCGTTTAGCAGAAGCTGACTCTCCAAAGGATTTTCAGAGGCAACAAAATACACAGGAAGAGAATCTCCATCCTCCTCCCATGGAGGAGCTGGTGGATTCTAACCATGTGCCTTTGGGATTGCAGCACAGCTTTTTGCTCACTGATGACAGATTATAAACACACAGATTATTCAAAAATTATATTTACTTTACATCTTATCAAAATGCATGCTTTTAAAACTTAACAGAGAAAATCACAGGTTCCTGAGAAGCTGTCACAAAACCCCTCAGGGTCTATGATTTCCAGTTTCAGTTGTAGAGAATGATTTATTATTTTTGAGCCAGAGAATAATCTTGATGTCATTCTTGTTATCAACATACACAGTAAACCAGCTGGATGAGGGAGAAACTGGGTTATCACATTTCAATATATGCTACCATAGTTCAAGCAGAATATGAAAGAGCTGAAGAATAGGGACTGGTCAAAAAAAGAAAGGTGGGAAGATTTGTGAAGAGAAAGGGAATTCTGGTGTCATAGTCCATAGCAAGACGTGTTGTTAATCCATAGGCTGTGTGGCATGGTTGGTTTGAACTCAGCAGAAGCTCCAAAGGAGAAAGCTAGGCAGTTTCTTCTCACTACAATTACCGCCGTGGAAAACTTTTAGTCACAATGAGTCAGAACTGATTCCATGGCAGTGAGTTTGAAAGGATTAAAACTAAGAAAGAAGTCAATATTAGTTCTGAGTATAAAATAAACTATATCGATATTAAGATTTCAAGAATCTTACTCTATATACAGGAGGGATTGTGAGGATGGTGAAAGACTGAGTAAGGTTTTGATTCGTTGAATGGTAGCCATGAGTTAGAGTCCACAGACAATATGTAAACACACCAATCAGAATTATGGAGTCCCTACATAGTATAAAGGGACTGCTTGGCTTATGATCAAAAAATTAGAGGTTCCAATCCACCCTAAAGGTATCTCTGAAGAAAATCCTGGTGATATTCTTCCAAAATTAGCTACTGAAAACATTTCAGAGCGTAAGTGTACGCTGACACATATGGGATTGCTGTAAGGGGGCATTGACATTATTGCTATCAAACTAGAATCAAAACAATGCATTATGACATAGTTTCTGAGTATAATTGGTTAAACAAATGTCTCCAGTAGAGACATTTAGTGAGTTGTAAGTAGGACAGGTGATTAGAAGGTGTGGGTTCTCTCCTGAACTCCACTAGCCACAGGAACGTGAGCCTTCCTCTGTGTCTCTGTCTCCTCATTTGTAAAATACTGGGGGAAATGCTGAGGGGGTACAGAGGAAACTCAGAAAGAATCACAAGGCAGTCTAACAAAAGACCCAGAAAAAGGACTTGGTACCAGATAGAAATTCATTCTGGAAACAATTTCATAAATTGTACAAGCTAGAATGAATGGAGCCTTTAAAAGATGAAGTGGTGAAGTCAAAGATAAGATTCTGAACAGTAATTTCAAATAATTGCTATGTTCTCTAAAAACCAGAGTGAGCAGCTTGACTTTCAAAATAAATGGCCATTTATAGCTGTCATTGCCTAACAGATCCACCTGCACAACCACCCCGATAGTATTAGGAACGCTGCCATTTTGCCCACACACTGCAGCCTGCACAAAGACACAGAAAGAAGGAAAAAACAAAGAATTTTCACACAAAAGAACCTTTTCTTCTGGCATTAGTAGCAATTGAGTCAAACAGATTGTGATCGAAGATCAACAAATTTCTGTTATTGTCACACTGAGCTTTGATTTTATACTGGCACAAAGTATTCTGAAGAGAAAAGGAAAATCACCCATTTGTGTCCAAAAGCCATGCTGATTTTCTCCAAATGTGCAGCACTTGGGTGTTGCTCAGGGCAACTGTCTTAATTCACAGGGATCTGCCTGTGGTTGAGATCTTAAATCTAAAAATGACTACTAATAGATTTGAGATTGGATTGTAATCACTAAAAACTGTTCATTCCAACTCATGGTGATGACCTCTTATGACAGAGAACTGTGCCAGCATCTTTCCAGCCTGAAAATGTCTTCAGAAACAGACTGTCACATCATTCCCTGGTGAAGCATCTGGTGGCTTTGAATCAATCCACCTTTTGGTTGGTACCTGAGAACTTTTGCCACTGTGTCAAGAGTACTTCTAAACAAAAAAATGCCTCACTTCATTGACTTTGAGTAGGAACTGACTCAGAGCTGACCCTCCATCAGATTTATTTTTTAGACTGTTTCTTCCATAGAGAAACTGGCGGATGTGAACCTACTGCTTTTAGGGAGCTTTGATGGCTAAGTGGTAAGGAGTTCTGCTGCTAACCCAAAGGCACACAGTTCAAATCCATCAGCTGTGCCATGAGAGGAAGATGGGCAATCTCCTGTTCTGTGATTTATTGCCTCTGAAAACCTGCCAGAGGGTCAACTACAAGTTAGTTATGAATAAACAGTTCATAGTAAAAGCCTTGTTGGGAGCATAACTCTTTACACTAGTCCACCAGACTTCTCTAACAAAAAATAAGCAGTGTCATAAAATGTTTTCATCAGGTGCTGGAGTGCTGGTTCTGATTCAGTAAATTTATAGGATAAAGAAACCCTGCCCTGTAGACTTGCTGAGTTTGTAGTCTTTGCAGAAGCAGACCATCATATATTACTCCTATATCGTACTGACTTTCTAGTAGGTAACTAAATGTTTTAACCACTGTGTCACCTAGGGTCCTTGGATTTTACTAACTACACAAAAAGATAACAAGCAGTTAGGGGGGAAAACCCTAGATTTTAGCTATGTTATGTATGTGGTGGAGGTGCACACAGGAACAGGCTATTATATAAGGTTGAGTTCTTAAGAGGTTGGCGTGCAAGTTATTGAATAACTTCTAAGAAAAAGATTGACTGGAGGTATAGAAATAACCAAACAAATCCAATGAGCACATTTTCATACAGGGAACAGATGTCACTACATAAAACTCAAATTTAAACATTTTGTCAAAGGCTCCTGATACAGGAATGGCTGACACAGGTATTTGGGCTATGTTAGTGCAATCAGCAGTCTGAAACAGAAGACTCCACTGAATTTTGTAAAGCCCCAGACTTAACATATTTTCACCGTGATCTATTAGTAAGTATGGCTATAATTATTATCCTTTAGTTGTTTTACTTACCTTTTGATGAAAATAAGCAACTGGTAAAATGTTCAAAGATATGCATGTTCTACCAAACTAAAAGTAACATCTCAAATTATGTCTTGAACACAGCTTCCAGTAAATATGAGTTTGTGAGCTAAGCCTGCTGGCTGGACAGTACTCATTACTGAGTCACATAGTGACTCCTACTGCAAATTGCAGTCAGAGCTTGTCAGAACTCATGGAAAATAACTGCTGCAATTACATTTTCAGGGTTGAATCGCGCTTTTTTTTTTCTAAGACACAGTAGATAATTTACCTCGTTGTGTTCCTTTTTTGTCATTTATATACTTACTTTGCCACATTGTTTACTGTATTCCTTTAACATTACTCCCATCTCTGTCCTCTACCAGTTTTCAAATCTCTGAGGGGAGAGACTCTACCTCATTCTCCCTCTTTGCATGTTTAGCTTCTGGCTAGGTGCCTTGCTACAAAGGAAATAGTCAATAAATATACAAAGTTGTTGTCATCTGCCGTCAAGTTGCCTGTGACTCATAGCGATCCTATGTACAACAGCTCTAAACCCTGCCCTATCCTGAGCCAGTCTCACTGACTCCAACACACCTAATTCCATTGCCTCATCATTGTGTCAATTGATCTCATCCATGGTCTTTCTCTTCTGCACTGTCCCTCAACTCTTCCAAGCATAATGTCCTTCTCTAAAAACTAGTCCCTCTTGGCCATGTGCCCAAAATATGTGAGATGGAACTTCAGAATCCTTGCCTCCAAGGAGAAATCTGATTTCATGCTCTCCAAGACAGATATAATTGTTCTCATGGCAGTCCATGGTATGTTCAATACTCTTCTTCAGCACCACAACTCAAAGGCATCAATTCTTCTTCTGTTATGCGTAGTCATTGTCTAGTTCTCTGATGCACAGCATGTACCTGTGAAAACCTTGGTCTCCAGACTGCCATTGCTCCTCAGCACTCTGGAGAGGTCCCTGAGAACAGACTTCCCCACTGCAATTCATCTTTTGATTTCCTGACTTCCGGTACCAAGAGAGTTGATTATAGAGGTGAACAAGCTGAAATTGACAACAACCACAATATCTCCTCCATTCATCATTGTGCTGCCAATTGGCTCCATGGCGAATCTTCATCTTCTTGATGTTAAGTGTCAATCTGTATTGAAGACTAAATTCCCTGGCCTTCTGAAGAAAATGCTCTTACTTAGGTCCTCCTTAGTTTCAGCAAGTAAGGTTGTATCATCTGCATAATGCAGGTTGTTGATGAGTCTTCCTCCAATCCTGATGTCCTGCTCCTCCTCATAAAGTACAGCCTCTTGAATGATTTGTTCCACATATAGATGGAAAAGATATGGAGACAGGATGCATCCCTGCCACATACATTTTCTAATTCTGAACCATACAGTGTTTCCTGGTTTAAGCATAGGTTTCACATGAGCACAATGTGGTGTTCTGGGATTCCCATTCTTCTCAAGGTTAGTCACAAATTGTAATCCACATAGTCAAACATCCTTGCATAGTCAATGAAGCACAGATAGACATTCCTCTGGTACTCTTTGCTCTCAGCCAAGATTCATTTTACATTGGTGATAATGTCTCTAGTGCCAATGGCTTCTTCTAAATCCAGCCTATATTTCTGGTAGTTCTCTCTTTGTGTACTGCTCCAGTTGTTTCAGTATCATCGTCAGCATGATTTTGATTGTGTGTGCATTATTCAAGAATTTCCACACTCTGTCAGATCACTTTTTTTTTTATCAGAATAAATATGGTTATCTTTAGTCAGTTGGCCAGGTAGAGTGAATGAATAAATGCCATCTTTCATTTTTGCTAATATGCACACTTCAAGATTTAATATAGTTTTGGAAAGACTATTATACTTATTCTTATTTCATCCTAAATGTAACAAAGAAATTATTGTCCTGACTGTATCCATGTTATTTTTTTCTTCTTTTCTCGCTTAACATTTCAAGCTCTCTCACTGCCATCAAGTTGGAACTGACTAATAACTTGCCCTTTATTGGGTTTCCAAGGCTGTAGATCACATGGAAGGAGATGATCCATCTTTCTCCCTCAGAAGCAGTGGTGGAATTGAACCACCACACAGGTGCAGGGTTTGGTCAGCAGTGCAGATACCTAGACACTATGCCACCAGAGTTCTAAGTGGATATGTAAAGCCTGATATTAATTTGGATAAAATTTAACTTGCCAAAGTTGTGTAAACTTCTCAGCTAGACTCAAATAGCTGAGGGAACATGTTTCTACATCTAAGGCCTTAAGACTCTAGTCCCAGTGTACATCAGGAACCTGCACAGCAACAGGCATACAGAGAGACCCTCAATACAGCATCACTGCCCCTTCCCCTGAGCGCTGGAAAGGCCTCTTGTGCCCAGACTCTCCAGCACTGTGACTATACTAAGGATTTCCTTACTAAGTTTCCCTAAGTAATATATCCTGAGCAGCACTCCTGGGACTTAACCTATCCCTTGGGGAACTGCCTCTCCCCACCAAACAATAAGACAGGACAGAGAAGCAGGCTCACTGCCAATGAGCAGAGAATCCAGCTCCCTACTTCTGAAAGAACAACCAGATGACAAGCTTTCCACAGGAAACAGAGACCAAAGCTGTTCATAGAAGACCAGTAGGGAAGAGAGCCATCAGAAAACTGAATGGGGGCAACACTTAAAATCTTCCACTTATCAATAGCATCATAAAGATAAAGAACTGTCAACATCCTATGCAAACACAACAGAAGCAGTGCCACACACAGACCAAGAATAACTTCACATAATGTAAAGGAAACAGCAGGCAGCATTAAACATTATGGGAAAACAAACAACCCTTCTCTTAAAAAAAGTAGACTAGATTACAGACCCCAAGAATACTGTAGAGACAGGGAGGCAGAAGAAATATATTGATGAAGAGCTACTGCTGAAGAAGTTAGAAATGATGGTAGAAAGAAGTAAAACCATAAATAAAGATGTTCAAAAATTTAAAAAACTATCGTAAGTAGAGAGTGTACAACCAACACAGCAATAAAAACAACAGAAATACATGGAAATACAGAATATAGAAAATGAAATTACAGAATTCAAAACAAAATTCAACACCAAAAAGGGGAAGAGGGTTGAAAAAGGAGAAGGGTGCCTATCACTAGGCTAGCAGAGGATAGTGGAGGAAATGGGCAGTGGGTGTGAAGGACTAGGAAAGATTCACCGAGGACTCGAAAAGATGAGGTAATAATAGGCATAGGTAATCAATTATATGAAATACAATATATAGGAATGATTGTATTAAACACATGTAAATGAAAGATTGTATAAAATGAACATGAATAAAACACAATGTATATAAATTATTGTATATAAACCAATAAAATATTAGAAGTGGAAAACCCTAAAAGAAATCAGCATTGCATAAACCTCATACACACACAGAACAATGTTCTGCATTCCACTTTTTTTTCCCAGAAACCATTGTTAGGTCCCGTCAAGTCATCTCTCACTCACGTCCACCTTATAGATGGCTACAATAGAAAACCTTCTTTCCCAATCATGCTCTATCCACACAAACTCTGCTGTATTGAGACTGCACTACTCTACCAAATCCATGTTACTGAAGACTTCTTTATCCCCACCCCCACCTTCTGCTTTTCTAAGCATAAAATAATTCTTCAGAAACTAGCCTTTCCTGATAATATGCCCAAATGTGTAACGAGGTCCTTCCGTTCTTGTTGCCAAGTAGTACTTTGTCTTAAAAATTGCTAAATATGAAAACAGCCCAAATGTCCAATCACAATCAAATGGATTGAGAAATTATGGTACAATGACACAATGGAACACTAGGCAGCACACAGGAGCAATTATTTTGTAAATCACTACCTAACTTGAGAGGGACTAGAGAGCATTATGCTAAGTGAACTAACTCAGTCCCATAAGGACAAATACTATAGACCATTATTGTAGAATGTCTATGAGGATCCAAGGGGTAGAATGCAGAGGGTTGAGGATGGACAGGGGGTGGTTAATCATAGGGTCGCACAATCTGCAGAGTGGGAGTGGTTCGATAAAGGAAATGGGAGAGATCTCAATGGAAAACTGTACACAATCTTTATAAGTAAACCAGTATAAAATAAAAATTTATTTAAATTTGAAAAAATCAACAAAAACACCTGGTGAACGGCTAACTAGGATGTAACTATTGGTGGCTGACAGTCCAGAACAAAGAAGGATGAAGAAAACTAATCCCATAAAGAAACAACAGGCCCAAAGGACTAAGGGACCCTGTGAATTTCAGCTTCCAAGACCAGAAAAACCAAAAAGATTGCAACTGGAATTCCTGGAGTGGGAGAAAACTGAAACAAAACTTATCAAAATCATAAAAAAAGAGAAAATAATCAGGACTTTTAGTTAAATAGGGACTGCAGAACTCCGTTCCAAACTATGACCCTTAGTCACTTAGACCCTCAGGGATGCAACTGAACTGAACTCCTCCTGTGGCTCAATTTTTAATAAAAAAGTGTTCAGGTCTGTAGATTGAACAGCACGACTAGGGAGACATACTTTCCTTAGAACAATCAACTATACAAGATGAATAAGACAGTGTTTGGCAAGGACAAAGTTCAGAAGACAGGAAAGGTTGGGGAGAAAGAACGGGAATGAGAGGGGATATGGGAAGAATGGCGTTACTGCATGAAGATTGCAATCAATGACATGAAAGAAATGTGTATAAATTGTCAAGTGGAAAATGATCTGTTCTCCAAACATACGTCTAATTTATAGGGAAAAGTTAAATAAATAAGTATGGGGGGTAGGGAAAGACAAGTTGCCAAGATGTTAGAGAACAGCATACTAGCAGGAGAGAAAGCATGGCAAATATGAGGATGTTGGAAAGTGCAAAGCATATGTAGCACTTAGGGAGTTGTGCTGGGGAGCCAAAGCACACAATCCTAACAAGCCAACTGGAAATATCAAACTGGAAAGGAAAGAAGCTGGGAAATAGATTATAATGTCCTTTTAAAAATATCTCATGAATTTTTAAGACTTTCTCATATTTAACAACAAAACCAAACCAAAATGAACAACATACATTTCAAACTCCTTGCTGTTAACTTGGCACCAACTCATAGCTCATCCTTCCATGAATTTTTTGGAGGCTGTAAATTACACAAGAAGAGACTGCACATCTTCTTCCTTTGGAGCTGTTGGCAGATTTGAGCTGCCAGAGATGTCACCTTTGGGTGGGCAGTGTAATTCCCTAGGAACTATGCCATCAGAGTTCATTTTTCCTAGAAAGCATGGGAAATTACTCAGGGGTATATAGTGGGGTTACATGGTTAGGTTTTTATCTTTAAAAGTCACCTGTAAGACAGTGTAAACTTTAGGAGGTGGTAGGACTTACATTCAGGATCTGTATTGGGAAGCTGTTAAAATCATCACTGTTAGAGGTAATGAGAGTCTGTGCATCATTAGAATAATGTCAGCCAATAAAATGAAGTTTTATGCCCTTGGAAATTCTATCTCTCAAGATTAGGTTCAATCTTTAAAATAAATAAAAATTCTTATTGTGCTTATAAGCACAATTTGCCAAGCTCCTTGTGATATTCCTTGGTGTTCCAATAGTGTTTAATAAATGACAAATTGAACCTGAGCCATTATGCCTTTAGTGTGTGTGTGTGTGTGTGTGTGTAGAGAGAGAGAGAGGGAGAGAGCTCTTCTGGCTTAGTGGTAAGGAATTGTGCTATCAATACAAGGGTTCATGGTCCAAATCTCTTCCTGTGCAATTTACTGCCTCTGAAAATCTACCAGAGCTTTGGGTCAGTTCCAACTCAAAAGATGATTACAACAAATACACATATACATGGGGAAACTCTGGTGGCCTAGTGGATGGTGAAAAGGGCTGCCAATCAAAAGGCACACAGTACACATCTACTAGCTGTTCTGCAGGAGAAAAATAGGCAATCTCCTGTGCAATTTGTTGATTCTGAAAACCCACTGGAGCGTCAGTTCTGACTCAAAAGTCCTCAATAACAAATTGCACCAGTTTTTACAGGTGTAATTTTCCTTTACTGAGCAGTTGCACTGCCAATCCAAAGACAGGCAGTTTGAATCTACCAGCTGCTCTGTGGGAGAAAGATGGGAAATCTCCTCTCCTGCAATTTATAGCCTCTGAAAACCTCCTAAAGGATCAGCTATGAGTCAGTTCTGACTCAACAGCAATGAAAGAGAGACCCTGTTTTATGCCTCAGAGTATTACTTTTTCTATCCATGCCCAAACAAACATCAGATCCGAAAAGGAAGGGAAACTTGCTAAAATTGTAACATATGATGGTGTAAGTAGTGCTCTTCTGAGAGGTATTTGTCTGCGCCAAGTATAACAATACTGAAGTAAAGGAATAAAACTCAAGCTAGAGAACTTGAGGTGAGCTCTGGTGGCCTAGTGGCAAGAAGCTTCCCTGAAATCCCAGAGATGCGTGGTTCAGACTGGAAGAGATCTATATTTGTTCCCATTACAAAGAAGGGTGATCCAACAGAGTGTGGAAACTATAGAACAATATCATTGATTTCACATGCAAGCAAGATTTTTGCTGAAGATTATCCAACTGGAACAGCACATCAGCAGAGAACTGCCAGAAGTCCAGGCTGGGTTTAGAAGGGGTCGTGGTACTAGGGATATTGTAGCTGATGTTAGATGGATCTTAGCTGAAAGCAGAGAATATCAGAAGAATGTCTATCTGTGTTTCATTGATTATGCAAAGGCATTCTACTGTGTGGACCATAACAAACTGTGGCTGACTCTGAGAAGAATGGGAATACCAGAACACTTGATCGTGCTAATGCAAAACCTATACTTGGACCAAGAGGCAGTCGTCAAAACAGAGCAAAGAAACACTGCATGGTTCAAAATTGGGAAGGGTGTATGCCAGGGATGTGTTCTATCTCCATACCTTTTCAACCTGTATGCAGAACAGATTATCCAAGAGGCTGGGCTCTATGAGGAGAGGTATGGCATCAGGATTGGTGGAAGATCTATCAACAGTCTGCGTTATGCAGATGACACAACCCTGCTTGCTGAGGAGGACCTGAAGTGCTTGATGCAGAGGGTCAAGGACTGCAGCCTTCAATATGGATTGAGGATCAACATCAAGAAGACAAAGATTCTCACCACTAGACCAATTGGCAGCATTAGGATGGATGGTGAAGAGATTGAGATTGTTAGCAACTTTAGTCTGTTTGGCTCCACAGTCAACATTCTTGGCACCAGCAGCCAGGAAAGTAAAAGATGTATTGAGATGGGAATGTTTGCTGTTAGGGACCTCTCCAAAGTACTGAAGAGCACTGGAGTCTCTTTGGAGACTAAGGTGCATCTGATACAGGCCATGGTCTTTGCAATCACTTGTTATACATCAGAGAGTTGGACAATGACTAGGGAAGATAGAAGGAGAATTGATGTCTTTGAGCTGTGTGCTGGAGAAGAGTATTGAATGGACTGCCAAGAGAACAAACAGATTCATCCTAGAGAGGGTTAAATTGGGCTGCTCCTTGGAGGCACGGATTCTGGGGCTTCATCTGACATACTTTGGACATGTTGTAAGTAGGGACTGGTCCTTGTAGAGGAACATCATGCTTGGTAGGGTGGAGGGACAGTGCAGGAGGGGAAGACCCTCTATGAGGTGGATTGACTCAGTGACTGGGGTAATCAGGGTCGGTGTGTCGGAGGCAGTGCGATTGGCACAGGATGGAGCAGGGTTTAGGTCTATTGTACATAGGGTTGCTATGAGTCACAAGTGACTCGACGGCACATAACAACAACAACAGAGAACTTGAAGGATAAGCTACTAAAAAGAGAAGTATTTTAAGCCTAAGGAGCTCTGTTGGTGTAGTGGTTGGGTGTTCAGTTGACAACCAAAATTTGGCAGTCTGAAATGATCCACCGCTTCATGGGTATGTAGCAGTCTGCTTCTTTAAAGACTGCAATTTTATAGGGCCATTCAATTCAGTCACACAGGCTTGCCATGCATTGGAATTGATTAGTTAGCAATGGATTTGTGTTTTTGTTTTGAGAGAATTTTTTAAACCCACTTAAAAATGATTTTTCAATTTTTACTTAAAAAAACTTTCTATTTACACCAATGCTTATTGCTGCCTTATTCACAATAGCAAAGAGATGGAAGCAACCCAAGTGCCCATCAACAAATGAATGGATAGAAAAACTATGGTACATTCATGAAATGGAATATTTTGTAGCATTGAAAAATAATGAGTTCATAAAACATTACACAACATGGAAGACATTGTGAAATATCTCAATCACAAAAGGACAAATACTGCATAATACTGCTGTTATACAATAAGCCAGACAGGGGAGGGTTGGGGAGAGGATGGGGAAAGAGTGGACACATAATGGACTTAGCATTAGAACAAATGAAGGGAAGAACTGTCTGAAAGGAATATATGATTATGTATAATTAATTATATGTATGACAAGAATCTGGGACAAGGGGTGTATTGTGGAGTGGGCTGGGGGAGGAAGAGGGAAAGAGGAGGAAGAAAATATGCAACAATGAATAAAAGAATATATTAATAAACCCCTCCCCCACAACTTTCTTTTGTGGGTAGGATAAAAGTTTAGAGAGAAAATTAGCTTTCCATTCAACAATTTTAAGAGGTTGGTTTTGCGCCCAAGGCATCCTCAGCACTTCTTGTGCATAGATCTTTGTCAATTTTGCTTGCTTTCAAGTGTAGTGAAGGCTCAAGGCAAGGCTTTTGGGAACAGGGCATGATAAGATTTTGAGAGTGTTGTTATCTCAAAGCAAGGTCAGTTGGCACTTTGCTGCACTTCTTGTCCTGAAGCCATCCACTTACAATATCAAAGGGCAAACCCGCCACATACATTTAAAATTAGCTTTGATCTAATAAATCATTATGTCTAATTTTTTCCAAAGAGAAATGCTAAAAGCTACTCTAGGAGTGTCAGGCTTCAATGGGATCCCATTTTAGAAGACACAACCTTGCTTTAAGCTAAAAATGGATCCTTCTATTGCCTACTTATTTATTTTCTTGCCTTGGCTTCATTGCTCAAAGTTCAGACAAAATTCACCCAAAACTTCAGGAAAGAGTTTAGTTTCTTTACTCTAATGCTAGTGAGGCAAGGATACTGACTTTGTGAAAATACATGATCAAGGTACATTTCTGTGCCTGTTATACAGTAATAAAATTAAAAACAAGAACAACACAAAATAAAACTTATTGCAGAAAATGGGCAGGTGCAAGTAAACTGTCCTCGTAAGGCATCAGAACTGCTGAGTAGCAAAGGAAAATTTATCCTGATGTTAATGAACCTTAAGCTGTCAGATCAGGGAGCTGCTGAGAATTCTAGAGGGAAAAGAGATGGCAGTTGCCCTCAGACATTTAAAAAAGAAAAGAAAGGAAGAAGTTGAAAAAAGAAAGATCTTAGAAACAAAGGGAATGAACTGAATTTTTGAGGATCTAATTATGTTCCATAATTTCTTAATCTAAAGAATATGGGTCTAGGGGGGAGAAACTGGTTCAAATTAGTGTTTTCATGTAAAAATTCCTTCCTAGCATTACTCAGAAAATATATGTTTTTCAAAATCCTGAGGGGGGAAAAAGGTAAGTTGAGAAATTAGAAAATGTTCTCTATCAAGAATTAAAGCTTAACAATCAACATTGGAAAGAAATTAATAGGATTCAACTGGTCAGTTATGCTGCTGTCCAGTTATAAGTGTGTTTGTGACTCTGTCTACTGTGAACAGTGTGACCTTCTTGCAAATAATGTAAACACAAATAAGCTAACATACATGGTATGCTTTATTTAAACCCTATGACAGGTGTTCTAAGGAAGAACAAGTTCTAGAAGGAAATAAATCCTTAAATTGGCAGTTTCTAGACAAGATGAAGCTGCAAAATGTTTCAGGTGATCTGAATTATCCAAACAGTATCTCGTATGGTTTGCTGGTACTTTTGAGTGTTTGGATATTTACTACACTTTTTAAATGTAAGAAAGTGAGTATTCCTTATTTATTAAACAAAACAAATTTCGTTATTATGAGTGAAATATATTAAGAATATTGAAAGTATTTTAAGATTACCTCATGACTTCTTGAGAAATCTTTCGAATGCTGATATCTTATTCTTGAATTCTGAAAATAATGGAAATCCCAGAACACTTAGTGCTCATGTGCAGCCTATACTTACACACACACACACACACACACACACACACACACACACACACAC
>NW_006399889.1:7927399-7939357 GCF_000299155.1 Elephantulus edwardii | reverse complement strand
ACACACACACACACACACACACACACACACACCCCTCCCAAGTAACAGTTTTCCAGACAGAACAAGAAAATATTGTTAGATTTAAAATCAGGAAAGATGTTAATCAGGATTATATTTTTCTCTATATATATTCAATCTGTATGCTGAGAAAATAATTCAAGAAGCTAGACAATACAAAGAAGAACGCAGCATCAAGAAAGACTCATTAACAACCTATGCTATGCAGATGACACAACCTTGTTTGCTGAAAGTGAAGAACAGAAGCACTTGCAGCAGAACATCAAAGACTGCAGATTTCATCACAACAGCAAGAAAACAAAACTCCTCCCCACTCGACCAATAAGCAACAGCATGATAAAGAAAATATTGAAGTTGTCTATGATTTCATTTTACATGGATCCACAATCAATACTTAAACAACAGTTTAGTCATCAAGACATACTGCTTTGGGAAAATCTGTTGTCAAGGACTTCTCTAAAGTGCTCAAGAGCAAGGCTAAGTCTAAAGGCTAAGATGAGCCTGACCCAAAGTATTTCCAAAGTAAAGCCAAGTTATTTTCAATTGTTTGCCTGCACCTGGAAGTTGGACAATGAATATGGAAGGCTGAAGAATCAGTGCCTTTGGATCATGGTGTTAGTAAGGATAAGGAAACTTTTCCTCATTCATTTTGGCATGTTGTCAGGAAGAGACAGTCCTTGCAGGAAGATATCATGATGGGAAAAGAAAAGGGCCAATAAAAGAGAGGAAGACCTTCAATGAGATGGGCTGACATAGTGACTACCCTGTAGCCTCAAGCATTGTGGAGAGCATAAGCACGGCAGGATAGGGCATTTGTTGTTCAAAGTGTTGTTATGAGTCCTAGTGGATGTGATGGTAATTAAGCCACCACAAAAATAACAAGAAATATGTGAACACTAATTCTAATTGCTGCCCTATCATTTTACTAGTTGTGTGATCATAGAAAAAGAAGTACTATTTTTTTTAGCTTAAATGTCTTCATATGTCAAAAATTGACAATACCACCACACAGGGTCCTCCCTCCCCAAGGATTCAATAAGATTACACACAGGAAGTGGCTGAAACATAATTTAAAAACACAGTTCAATAGACCAATCAATTAAAATGCAGTTTGGATCCTGTTATCATTCCTGCTGTAGGACAGAGACAAGTCCCATGAGTCTTAGCCTGGTTTTCCAAAGGAAGAGACCCTGAAACAAATAACTGTTCAAAGATAATTCTTTTGATAAATGATCCTAGGGAGTAGGAGGTGAATATTGTGGAAAGAGTGAATGAAGGTCAGCGAATTTCAAACTACATTCTGGGCTCCATCCTGCTGCAACTCTACGAGCTGGGTAGAATCTGCCTGGGATTCATCTGCCAAAGACACAAATAGCATTTATCACCCAGTCACCTCACTTGAGGAGGTTTGCCTCATGAGCTAACATACTTACCTTTCACCCTGGGCAAGAGCGAGAGATAATTACTTCCCAACCCAGGCTGCAGCTCTGGAGAAGCATCAGGTCAGGAAATGAAGATACCAATGTAACTGAAGCAAATGCTGCCAAGTAATATCAGGTGTGAAGGTGCACCAGGAAAACTCAGAAAGGGGAGGGACTTAGAATGTCAGAAGGATTGTAGTCTGCACATAAAAGACTGCATTAAGGAAATCTGAGCATATTTCACTTAGAAATCTCTAGTGAGGGTCATATGACCTCTGAACGTTGTTGTTATATGTCACCGAGTCAGAACTGACTCATAGTTGCCTCCCCAGTCGGTTTTCTGAGGCTGTAAATCACAAGGAAGGAGACTGCCAATCTTCCTCCTTCAGAGCAGCTGGTGGGTTTGAACCAACTGTCCTTGAGTTGACATCGCAACTAGACCAGCAGAGGGCACCATATCTATGAACAGGTACTATCTACTCCTGTTACCTATTGAATGAAGGTAGAGATGATTGTCTTCATTTCTAGGGCTGCCATAACATAATATAACAAAGTGGATGGCATATAAAAAATGGAACTATATTATGTCATAGTTACAGTGTGTGAAAATCCAAAGTAGGGTATCAGTCATGCTGCTTACTCTTGAGGATTCTGAGAGAAACCGGTCTGTATCATAGCTTCTCGTGATGTTGGCAGTCTGCAGCATTCTCAATGTGAACTCAACCAGCATCTTCAAAGAAAGACCCTATTTCTAAGAAAGGTCAAACAGTAGAGTCTAGTGCTTACACATATATTTTTGGGAGGTATACAAGTCAATTCATGATCTTATTAGCTAAGATTTCTTAAGCCTTCACAATTTTATCTCCTTTTTTTCTTTATACTTTTATTTTCAGTATGTGTCTTTTATGTTGTTGTTGTTGTGCACCATCTAGTCATAAATGACTCAGTTGATTCCCCAATGGATTTTTCAAAGACAGTAAATTGCATGGGAGGAGACTGTCCATCTTTCTCCCAAGAACTAGCTAGTGGATTTGAACCATCTGCCTTTCAGTGGGCAGCACGGTGCCTTATCACTAAGCCAATAGAGTTCCCTACAGCTTCTATTTGTACTCATTTATGAATATTTTTTCTATATGTTCTAGCAGCTACTCAGTATTTCCCAAACACATTGTTTTCCCTAAAGGTATTGGCCTGTATTCATATCCTTGTTTAGACCATTCCAACCAGTTAGAAGTCACATTGTCTAGGTACAAGTTAAATCTTTTAAAGGAATAGGTCAAACCCCTCTTCCAGCAAGCTGGCTTTCTTGAATAATGTGTCTGTCAAGAATTAATAAGATATAGCCAGACAGGCTGGAGTCCTTGGGATAGAGTGCTGGGAGGAAATCTGTGCGCATGCAAGGTGTAGACTTAGAGGGCTAACACGTCAACTATGAAGGACCACAAAAGTAAGCATGAAAAAATTGTTTGAAATTGGATTTTGAATCCAGGAGAGCAGGTGGAAAATGGGAATAAAAAACTGGAGCAACCAGAGACATAATCAACAAGCCACAAGAGGTTAAAAAGACCAGGTGGAAATCCAAAATGTCTGTAAATGTTCACTGAAATTAATTTTTAAAAAGTTAATAAAAATATGTATATGATAAGCTAAAATACATAAGCCACTTAGCACTTTAAAGATATTAAAAATAAATCTTAAGCTTTGTTATCAGCAACAAAAAAATACATTATGCTAAATAAAATTTAAAAAATTAAAAATTAAAAAAAAAAGCCAGATGGGCCACTGCACTGAAAGGAGCTGAATTAGACCTGAGTCTCATGCTGGAAGCTGTCTCTTCCTCTTCTGGGCCTATACCAAGGCCTATTCCAATCCACACTCCTCATCCTTGACTCTTGATGAAGCTACTGCAATACTTGCTTTCTGTGCCCCAACTTTTGATAAATTCCTTGAGAACTGTTGTTGTTAGGTGCCAGCAAGTTGACTTAGAGTCATAATGATCTAACAAACAACAAATATGAACCTTGCCCCATCCTGCCCCATCCACATGCTCAAGCCAACGTTTGCAGTCGCTGTGCCAAGTCATACCCTCCTTGAGATCTTCCTTTCTTTGATCCCTGCTTTACTTTTCCAAGCATGATATCTCTCTCCAAGGATTGCCACCTCCTGATAAAATGCTCAAATATGGGAGACACAGTTTCACCATCTTTGCCATTAAGGAGCACTTCCTCCAAGACAAAATTGTTTGTTCTTCTGGTTGCTGTTGTTATTATGTGGCCTCTAGTTGACTGCAACTCATTGTGACCCTATGCACAATAAATCTGAACACTGTCCTATTCTGAGCCAGTCCCACTGTCTCTGACACGCCTACCACCATTACCCCAGTTACTGCCATAAATCCATCTCATCCTCGGTCTTCCTCTCTTGTCCTGTTTCTCCACCCTTCCAAATATGGTACCTTTCTCCAAGAACTGGCTCCTCCTGGAAATATACTGAAGTATGTGAGTCAGAGCTTCAAAATCCTCCAAGGAGCAACCTGGCCTCACCCCATTCAGTACAAGACCTCTTTGTTCTTTTGGCAGTCCATGGTATGTCCAATACTCTTCATTAGCACAACTTAAAGGCATTAATATTTCTATCATCCTTATTTACTGTCTCACTGTTCAGCTTTCTGATGCATAGCAAGTAACTGTCCTGGATCAAGTGCACCTTAGTCTCTAGAACGACATTGTTGCTCTTTAGCACTTTGGCGATGTCCTTGACAGCAGCAGACATTCCCAATTGAATTTGTCTTTTGATTTCCTGGCTGTTGGTGCCAAGGGCATTGATTGCAGAACCGTGTGAGCCGAAATTGTTAACAATCTCGATCTCCTCTGCATTTATCCTGGTGCTGCCAATTGACCTAGTAGTGAAAATCTTTGTTTTCTTAATGTTGTGCTTCATTCTATATTGGAGACTGTAGTCCTTGACCTTCTGCAGTAAATGCTTCAAGCCCTCCTTAGTTTTGGCAAGCAAAGTTATTTCATCTGTATATAACGCAGGTTGTTGATAAGTCTTCCTCCAATCCTGACAGCACATTCTTCCTCCCTAGAGCCTAGCCTCCTGAATAATCTATTCCACATATAGATTAAAAAGGTATCAAGAAAAGATGCATCCTTGATGCACTCCTTCCCTGATTTTGAACCATGCAGTGTTTCTTTGCTCTGTTCTGATCACTGCTTCCTTGTGAAAGTATAGGTTTTGCATAAACACAATCAAGTGTTCTGAGATTTCCATTTTTCTCGAGGTTAGCCACAATTTGTTGTGATCTACACATTCAAATACCTTTGCATAATTAATGAGACACAAATAGACATTCCTCTGGTACTTTTGCTTTTGGCTAAGATCCATCTAACATTGGCTATGATGTTCCTAGTACTAGGGCCTCTTCTAAACCCAGCTTGTATTTCTGACAGTTCTCTGTCTAGGTACTGTCCCAGTCATTTTTGGATAATTGTCAGCAAGATTTTGCTTGTATGTAATAATAGTGATATTGTTTAGTGCTTTTCACTCATTGTGGGATCACTTTTTTATGGAATGGTAACAAATAATCTCTTCCAGTCAGTTGGCCAGGTAGTTATCCCCCAGATGTCTTGGCACAGCCTGGTGAGCGCACACAGGGCTGCATCTGTTGAAATATGTCAATTAGCCTTCTATCAGTTCCCAGGACCTTGGTTTTTGCTAGTTCCTTCAGAACAGCTTGAACTTCCTCCTTCATCACCATTGCCTCTTGATCATAAGTTGTTTCATGAAATTCTTCTGTATCAGCCAATGCTTACTTTTAGACCATCCAAGCTCCCTAAAGAGGTATAGAATTGTGCAAATGTGCTTTGAGGCTGCAGATCTTGTCTAACACCTTAGATCCAGACCTAGAAAATCATTGTTTATTTCAAAGTCTCCAAAGGTGGGTGATTTTAATCTGTGGCCCTCAGACCGGGTTCAAATTCTTTTCCTGTCAAACATTCTTCTTGGTGGTATAGCACTGGTCTGTGTGTTGCTGTACAGAGGTAACTTGTGGTTGTTGTGATGCTGAACACTGTGACAGTGATGTGCCAATCGTGGTAATGGGTACCCATGGTGGACAGTGTTGGCTGGAGCTTCCCAACTAAATCAAGCCTGGAAGCAGGAGCGGCATTCACTTCCGAAATGGCTTGCTTCTGAAAACTCTATATATGAACAGTGCTCAGGCCTTTCATTCATAGGGTCGCTATAAGTCGTCCAAGACTCGACAGCACCTAACAACAACAACTAGTCTCTTTTAAACAATTGTTCAGACTTAGTTCTTAAGGAGTTACACTCCTAACTCAAAGGCCACATCCCTCTGGCAGTTCAAATCGATGCCTTTGAATTGTGGTGTTGGTGAAGAATACCGAGTATACTATGTACTGTCAAAAGAACAATTCAGTCTTAGTGTGCGTGCAACCACAGTGCTCCTTAGAGGCAAGGATGGTAAAATACCATCCCATATATTTTGGAATACGTTGTCAACAGGGGCTAATATTTGGAAAAAAGACATAATACTGGGAAAGGCAGAGGGTCAATTGAAAAGAGAAAGGTACTCAACAGGATTAATTGATACAATGACCTGCGGGAGCATGTTAGAGATTGCAAGGACAGCTCAGGAGAGGGCCAAGTTTTTATCTTTTGTTCATAGGGTCACTATGAGACATGGTGGATGGGAGGACACCTAGCCACAATGACAATGGGTAGCATGGATAGTATGTCACAATACTAAGCAAAATCTTGGCTGTTCAAACCTACTACCTGTTCTGCAAGAGAAAGACGAACAGTCTCTTCCTGTACAAATTTACAAACCATAACACAATGGAAGGTTCTTATAACAGTGGATTACAATAGATAATTAATTAGTAGTCATAGTAGAATGGCACCCATCCTTGTTTATTTATAAAAGAGAAAATGAGGGTACAATAGAAAAAATGGCTTCAAAAGATTCCATAGAGACTCAGAGGAGGGGAAAAATAGGAAATTTCTGAGTTTGGGTGAATCCATATTATAGGGCAGGGTTAAGAAGAGAAACGTAGGTTAAATTCTGTGAAATCCAAAGTGAAGTGGGAACTGGGGAAGAGAGTAATAGAAATAATAAACAGAATGTCCCACCACAGCTTCTCTGTAACTTTCCCAATTAGTATCACTTGCCACTGAACTGACTTGAACTCATGCAGACCCATTTATGTTTTAAAGACTGGTTTTTCAAATGTAGATTGCCAAATCTTTCCTGTAAGGAACCTCTGGGTGAACTCAAGACCCCAACCTTTCATTTAGCAGCAAGTACATTAACCACCTCAAACTCACTGCTCCTGATACTCTCCTTGTGGACATAATCAACCAGCAGCCTCTCTGAGTAACAGATTCATCCCTGAAAAATATTCCCATCCAGAACACTCACTCACAGGGAGAAGTTCAACTCTTTAACAATGAAAGAACTTACTCAAGAAATTTGTAGCTGACTTGGAGTCCAATCTCAGTCTGTTTCTTCCAGATGGTTCTCCAGCACTGCTCTTTCGGTATTTTCTAGGGTCTCCAAAGTCTCTTACTCTATCGTTTAACTAGAAAAATATCAATGGGGGCTGTCTGTGTGCTTTTGTGTGAAGTAGGTATACTTGAGAAATGATTGAGAATATCCATTCCCATGTTTGGATGACTTGGAAGCCACAGTCCACACTAATACTCCCCAGGTGTTCCAAGCATCCCTAGCTTTTACAAAAGTATACTTTTGTTCCACCAAATTAAATTTCTTGGTTATTTTTCTTTTTCTCACGATGAAAGAAGTCATACAAAAAGAATACAGAAAACCTGACCTGCTCATACCCAGAAGCATCATTATATCTAACATCCCACCCACATATAAAGAATCTGGGAACCCTAGTCTTCTGCTGTCCTGACCCCTACATGCCCTCACTCCTTAAATTATGGGGCTGGAAGATGGAACACAATGGATTTCTAAAAATTGAGAAGAGTAAAACAAGATGGAGGGTATGCCTAATCATACTTCAAGTACAACATTAAGTTTGGTGAAGACCATTCTTCCTTTGTGCTGAGACTTCTTCTGAAAGCCTCGGTTAGAGACAGAGAGGAACGGAGTACTCGTGTGCCTGCGTGTGCGTGAGCCTGTGTGTGCGCGCATGTGCGTAATGTGTGCGTGCGCGTGCATGTGTTTGTGCATGTTTTTGTAGATAGTGTTTAACATTAACAAAGACTGCCAAGGTCAGCCACCTCTGCGGTAAGAGTGGCCCCCTGGCTGGTTGACTTTCCCATTAGCTTTTCCTTACAGCAGATTCGTCACAACAGGAGACTCTGAGCCAGCCTATCTGTCACCATAAAACACCACGAGGCACAGCCTACTGCAGTGTTGAACTTATCTGAAAGGCATTATGTGATCAAGGGAGACTTGGCAACCTTGCTTTGCTCTGCTCAGCAGACAAGCCTGAAGTGCTGATTTTCGCTTCTCCAGTTCATTTCGACTCAGCCAAACGAAGGAATAGCAAACAGAGTGTCAGTGTGATGACTGAAAGGACACAAACCAGATCCAGGCTTGCTAAGTTAAGTACATTCAAAGGGGAAATATTTATATTTTACATTTTAAATAGTCCCCAAGGGATGTGCAATATGTTTTTCATCTCACTTGTGTTTAAGAACTTATCGTACTTGAAAAGCAAAGCAAGCCACTCATGCTGTGCATTCAAATGATAGTGATTTTCTTATCGTGCACATCAAAATAAGTGACTTGGAATACAAATTAAGCTTTCTGTGCAAAAAACACGGAATATACACTACCCAGAAGAGAATGTAAACAGCCCTATTAACAGCAAGCATGCATTCCACCCTACAAGTTGTCTTGGGGAGGTGAGCCGCTAAAAGGTAACATACGTTCCCACACTTCTCCCATATAATTATGTAACACAAATGCACATTTTCAAAAATGAACTTCCTGGAACGCTGGGAAAATGGCATACAGATTTGTGCAAAATGGGGAGTTGGGACAAGGCCAGGAACCATGGAGAAAGGGGAAGAAGCAGGGATATTTCTGCTAACCTGCACCACACACTGTAGGTGGAAGGCAAGGGCATTACTTTAACTGCAAACTTCAGAAACTTCTGGAGAGAGAATGGTGATTTCTAAAAGCCTCTATGTAATCACAAAGAAGAAAGAGACCTGTCTTGATTTGAGTTGGTCTCTGTGGAAGCAGAAGACCACCCAAGCAGATTAAGGAAGAAAACGGCCTGTTAGGTGATTGGAAG
This sequence comes from Elephantulus edwardii, assembly GCF_000299155.1. NCBI lineage: Eukaryota > Metazoa > Chordata > Mammalia > Macroscelidea > Macroscelididae > Elephantulus > Elephantulus edwardii. Next base: position 7,930,623 of record NW_006399889.1, on the reverse strand, counting down.
AAATGTTTCTTTAAGGAGGTGAGAAAAAATGGTTACTTACAAACCACAAGTGAATAGGTGAATCAAGCCCCCATCTTTCTTCATGGGAGAAGAAACTTCTATATGGTGGGAAGCTTGATAGAGCAGTTAAGTGTCAGGGGTGTGGTAGTTAGGCTGCCATTGCATTTTAGAGTTCCCTGGTGGTCTGGTGGGTAAGGAACTGTGCTTTCAACATGGAGGCATGTGCTTTGTATCCACCAACTGCTCTGTGGAAGAAAACCGGACAGTGTCCTCCTTTGAGACTTACTGTCTCTGAAAATCCTCAGGAGGGTCAGCAATGAGCTAGCTGACTCTACAGCACACAGCAACAACACACCCTTACCTTATTTTGACACAAATCACCTGAATTGTGGTATTGGCAAAGAATATTGGATATACATACCATAGACTGACAAAATAACATATCTGCCTTAAAAGAAATGCAACCAGGATGTTCCTTAGAGGTAAGGATGATGCTTTTAATTCTTCGTATTTTGGGCATATTATCATCAGGAGAGACCATTCCTTGGTAAAGGATATCACGCTTGGAAAAGTAGAGAGTCAGCAAAAAAGAGGAAGACCCTCAATGAGATGCACTGACACAGTAATTGTAACCAAAAAAGCTTGAGCACAGCAGAGATTTTGAGGATGACACAGGGTAGATCAAGGTTTCAGTCTCTTCTAATAGGATTATTTCAAGTCAGCATTGTCCTGACAGCACCTAACAAGAGTAATTCACTAATGTAGTAAGTCACTAATGTATGGCATAGTTTCTCTATCTGATGGTTGAAAAAAAAACCCAACAACATTATTGTTGTTAGGTGCCGTTGAGTTGCCTGTGACTCATAGCAACACTGTGTACAATAATAGTTCTGAAGCCTGCCTTGTCCTGGGCTAGTCTCACTAACTCCAATATACCTAGCCCCATTTCCCCAGTTACTGTATCAATCCATCTCATCGGGGTTTTCCTCTCCTGCGCAGTTCCTCCATCCTTCAGAGCATGATATCCTTCTCCAAGGATTGGTCCTCTTGGCCATGTGCCCAATGTATGTGAGGTAGAGCTTCATAATCCTCTCCTCCAAGGAGAAACTTGGTTTCATCCTCTTCAAGACAGACTTGTTTCTTTCTTAATGGTCCATGGTATGTTCAAGACTCTCTTCCAGCTATTTTTTTTTAACCTTAATGAATACAACATTTAGTATGGCAGAAAATAGTCTAAATCCTTATAATTATTTCCTCATTTATCCTCATAATGACACTACATAGTAGTGATGGTTGTTGTGAGGATTAAATGAGAGAATACAAATAGTATTTTATACTTTGTCACATGGGATTGCTAGGACACCTAGCCAAAAACAAACAAACAAACAAACAAACAAGCCAGCAACCAGTAACAACATTTTCTAGTAATCAGATTGATTAAAAAGATATTAATAGAAGTAAAATATATGAAAGACAGCACCTCTTGGTTCAAATTTCCAAGAGGTTCCAAGGAAGAAACATGGATAATCTGCTCCAGTGTAATTTACAATCTATGAAAACCCATTGGGTTGGCTGTTTTGAGTAAATTCTGGTTTAAGGTCAGTTAGTGAGTAAGTGATCATTTACTGAGTGCTTAATAGTCAACCTTTTCTATAAAACAAGACCTTAAGGCATTTTGCCAAATTGTGTCACCATTAGAATAATAATTAAAATATTTTTAACTAAATAATCTATCAAAATTAGATTGCTATTTACATAAATTTGGATACACAATGCATATATTGCTGATGTTGTTGTTTTGTGCCTTTGACTCACTTGTGACTCATAATGACCCTATGTCCAACAGCTCTGAAGCCTGCCCTGTCTTGAGCCAGTCTGATTCTGACACACCTAAACCCATTGACCCAGTTACTATATCAATCCATCTCATCTGGGGTCTTCCTATCCTGTGCTGTTCCTCCACCCTTCCAAGCATGATATCCTTTTCCAAGACCTGGTCCCTCTTGGCTATATGCTCAAATATGTGAAACAGAGCTTCAAAATCCTAGCCGTCAAGGAGAAACTTAGTTTTAACCTCTTCAAGACAGACTTCTTTGTTTTCTTAGCAGTCTTTGGTATGTTTAGTACTATTCCCCAGTACCACAACTCAAAAGCATTGATTCTTTTTCTGTTATTCTTAGTCATTGTGCAGCTCTCTGATGCATAGCAAGTAATTGCTAAGACCGTGGCATAGATCAAGTGCACCTTAGTCTCTAGACTGACATCAATGCTTCTTCTCACTACACTGGAGAGGTCCCTGACAGCAGATTTTCCCAGTACAATTCATCTTTTGATTTCCTGACTGCTGGTGCCAAGAGTGTTGATTGCTGAGCAAAGCAAGCTGGGTTAACCTCAATTTCTTCTCCATCCATCATGGTGCTGACAATTGGCTCAAAGGTGAAAATATTTTGTATTCTTGATGTTCAGCTTAAATCCATATTAAAGACTACAGTCCTTGATTTTCTGCAGCGAGCCATTCAGGTTCTCATAAGTTGCAGCAAACAAAGTTGTGGCATCTGTATAACATAGATTGTTGATGAGACTTTTTCCAATCCTGTTGCCATATTCTTCCTCATACAGCATACTGCATTAGGCAAGTGTACTACAAAGTTGTGCCAAGAAATCTGGAGGACAGCCAGCTGGCAAACTGACTGGAAGAGACCAATACTTGTTCCCATTCCAAAGAAAGGTGACCCAACATAGTGCAAAAATTATCGAACAATATCATTAATAATACATGCAAGCCAGATTCTGTTGAAAATTATCCCAAAACAACTGGAGCAAAACGTCAACAGAGAACTGCCAGGTATGTAGGCTGGGTTTAGAAGAGGTCATGGTACTCGGGATATTATAGCTAATGTTAGATAGATCTTGTCAGAAATTAGAGAGTACCAGAGGAATGTCTATCTGTGCTTTATTGACTATGCAAAAAGCTTCTTTTCACTGTGTGGATCACAACAAGCTGTGGCTGACTGTGAGAAGAATGGGAATGCCAGAACATTTGGTTGTCAGATAGAGCAAGGAGACACTGCATGGTTCAAAATTGGGAAGGGAGTCTGCCAGGGATGTATTCTGTCTCCATACCTTTTCTTTCTTTCTTTCTTTCTTTCTTTCTTTCTTTCTTTCTTTCTTTCTTTCTTTCTTTCTTTCTTTCTTTCTTTCTTTCTTTCTTTCTTTCTTTCCTT
>NW_006399889.1:7925780-7926961 GCF_000299155.1 Elephantulus edwardii | reverse complement strand
CCGATTACCCCAGTCACTGAATCAATCCACCTCATAGAGGGCCTTCCCCTCCTGCGCCTGCCCTCCACCCTCCCAAGCATGATGTCCCTCTCCAAGGATCGTCTCCTTACAACACGACCAAAGTATGTCAGACAAAGCCCCAGGATCCTTGCCTCCAAGGAGAAGCCTGTGGTTTAACCCTCTCCAGGATGAATCTGTTTGTTTCTCAGCAGTCCACCCTCAATACTCTCCTCCAGAACCACAACTCAAAGGCATCAATACTCCTTCTATCCTCGCTAGTCATTGTCCAACTCTCTGATGCATAACAAGTGATTGCAAAGATCACCTGTATCAGATTCACCTGAATCTCCAGAGAGACACTATTGCTCTTCAGTACTTTGGAGAGGCCCTAACAGCAGACTTTCCCATCACATATATCCCTTTAAAATAGTTCTCTCCCTCATCTGTTTCAATTCAGTATACATAATTTATCCCATCTTTCTAAGCCTCCCCCCAACCCTGACGTCAATCCCATTTTATAACAGTAACACTATGCTGTATTTATCCTTTTGTGACTGAGATATTTCACTCAGTATAATGCCCTCCAGGGTCACCCATTTTGTATAATATTTAATATTTGTTTTTCAAAGCAGCATAGTATTCCATGTGTGAATATACCACAGCTTCTCTATTCATTCATTTGTTGATGGGCACTTAGGTTGTTTCCAACTTTTTACTATTATGAACAAAGCCATGATAAACATGAGTGTATACATAGCTGCTTGGGCAGAGATTATGGTTTCTTTGGGGTATATTCCCAGGAGTGTAATTGCTCGGTGAAATAGTATTTCTATTTGCATCTTTTTGAGAAAGCGCCATACTGGCTTCCATGTTGCACCATTTTACACTCCCACTAACAGTGAATAAAGGTTCCAGTTTCTCTACAAACTCGCCAGTATTTAGAGATTTTGAACATTTCTTCATGTGTTTGTTGGTCATCTGAATGTCTTCTTTGGAGAAGTGTCTGATCATATCCTGTGCCCATTTTTCAGTTGGGTTGTTTATCTTGTGGTGCTCAAGTATTTAATAAATTCTACATGTAAGTTCCTTATCTGACATGTCATTACCAAATACTTTTTCCCCAGTCTGTGGCTTCCCTTTTTACCTTGTTAGAGAAGTTTTGGGATGTGCATAGGGATTTG
>NW_006399889.1:7923010-7924435 GCF_000299155.1 Elephantulus edwardii | reverse complement strand
CATCTATGTTCATAAGAGATACTGGCCTATAGTTTTCTATTTTGGTGGTGTCCTTTCTTGGCTTTGATATCAAGGATATGTTTGCTTCATATAATGGGTCTGGGAGAATTCCATCTTTTTCTATTTTCTGAGAGAATTTATATTTAATAAGCTAAGCAAAAACCATATAGAATACGCCCCCCCAAAAATGTCAAGCATATCATAGTAAAATTTTCCAGAACCAAAGATAAGGAGCGAATTCTGAAAGCAGCTAAGGATAAACAGAAAGTAACCTATAAGGGAGAGCAGGTAAGAGGAAATGCCGATTTCTCAGCAGAAACCATGTGAGCAAGAAGACAGTGGAATAGCATATATCAAACACTCAAAGAACAAAACTGTCAACCAAGAATACTGTAACCTGAAAAATTGTCCATCAAATATGAAGGAAAGATTAAGACATTCCCAGAAAAACAGAACCTAAGAGAGTTTATAAAAACAAGACCAGCATTGCATGGAACACTGAAAGACATCTTTCTTACCAAAGTGCCACAGAAAGCAGGATGGACCAAAGTAACTAGGAACAACACCAGAAAAACTCAATAACATGATAGCAATAAAACCTTGCCTCTCAATAATCACACTGAATGTGAATGGTTTAAATGCACCACTGAAGAGAAAAAGTGCAGCAGATTGAACAATAAACCCCAAAATCCATCAACATGCTGTCTACAAGAGTCACATATGAAAAATGAAAATAAGGAAAGACTAAAATAAAAATGTGGGTAAAAATATACCAAGCAAATGGCAACCAAAACCAAAAAAAGCATGAGTAGCAGTTTTAATCTCTGATAAGATAAATTTCAATACAAAAGCCATCACAAAGGACAAGAAAGGTCACTACATAATGCTTAAAGTGTCAATTAAACCAGAGGACATAACAATAATAAATATCTATGCACCAAATGAAAGACCTGAAAAATATGTAAAACCAACTAACAAAACTGAAAAAGGAAATAAACAACACTACAATAGTACTTGGATTCTTCAATACACCACTCTCAAGAAAAGAGAGAATTACCAGAAAGGAACTCAACAAAGATACTGAAGAATTAAACCACACAATTAAACTACTTGATCTCATAGATATTTATAGGCTAATGCACACAAAACCCCCCACAGTATACCTTCTTGTCCAATGTGCATGGAACATTCTCCAGAATATATCACATTTTAGGTCACAAGGCAAACATCAATAAATTCAAACACATAGAAATAAAACAAAACATCTTCTCAGACCACAATACTACAAAATTAGAAATTAATAACTAAAGGATAAAGGAGGGAAAAAAGCATACATTTGGAAGCTGAACACCACCTTGTTTAAGCATTACTGGGTATTAGAAGAGATAAATAGTGAAATTAAAAAGTTTCTTGAAACAAATGACA
>NW_006399889.1:7917571-7922695 GCF_000299155.1 Elephantulus edwardii | reverse complement strand
ACCTAGAGGAAATGTACAAACACTTGGAAATGCACAGCCTACCTAAACTGACACAAACTGAAATTGAACACCTGAACAGACCCATTTCAAAAGAAAAAATTAAAAAGATAATCAAACAACTTTCAGCCAAAAAAGCCCTGGATCAGATGGTTTTACAAGTTAATTTTGTACCTTTTCAATCTGTATACAAAACAGATTGTCTGGGATGCTGGGCTGTATGAGGAGAAATGTGGCATCAGGATTGGTGGAAGATTCATAAACAACCTGTGTCATGCAGATGACACAACCCTTCTAGCTGAAACTGAGGAGGACATTAAGTGCTTACTGCAGAAGGTCAAGGACTGAAGGTCAATATTTACTGAAGCTCAACCTCAAGAAAACAAAGATTCTCACCACTAGGCCAATTGGCAGCATCAGTATGAATAGTAAAGAGATTGAGATAGTTAATAGTTTTAATTTGCTTGCCTCCACATTCAATACTCTTGGTACCAGAAGCCAGGAAATCAAGAGACAAATTGCTTTGGGAAAGTCAGTTGTCAGGGACCTCTCCAGAGTATTGAAGACCAACAACATCAGGCTTGAGACTAAGGTGCACCTCATCTGGGCTATAGTCTTCGCAATTGCTTGCTATGCATCGGAGAGCTAGACAGTGACTAGGGATGATAGAAGAGAATTGATGCATTTGAACTGTGTTCTTGGAGAAGAGTGTTGAATATACCATGGACTGCTAGGAGGACAAACAAGTTTGTCCTGGAGAGGGTGAAACCAGGCTGCTCTTTGGAGTCAAGGATTCTGAAGCTTTATCTGACATACTTTGGGCATGTTGTAAGAAGGGACCAGTCCTTGGAGAGGGATATTATGTTTGGGAGAGGGAAGGGACAGCACAGGAGAGGAAGACCCTCGATAAGATGGATCAATTAAGTGATTAGGGTGGTGGGAGTAGGTGTGTTGAAGACAATGAGGTTGGCACAGGATAGAGTAGGGTTTAGGGCTCGTGTACATAGGGTCACTATGAGTCACAAGCGACTTGACAGCACATAACAACAACAAAAACAACCAGAAATCATATTAGTGTCTGTCATTATGAATAAAATAGGAAAAGCTCTTGAAAACAATACTGTATTTCTCCTCACAGACCAACTATTACAATATTATCTGATAATTTTATTTAAAACAAAGAATGACAGTTTCTAGCATTTGCTTCATTCAATCCTTTTACTGTAATTTAAGTAAATAGGATTTGCTTCCTGCTTGCAATGACAAAAAACTTGAGAACATTTTTGCTGCCTTCATTTTCAGATAGGCTTGGAGGAAATGTAAATTCTTACTGAAATAATTCTAACTTTGATTGATTTGATTGATTGAATAACTTTTAACAGCAATTGTCAAAGCAATTTGATTGAGTTATCCATTCATTCACAAAAATATTTACTCACTACTTTCTCTGGGCCAAATAAAGATGATAATTATAAAATCCAGATAAAGTGCTATTTGTCTTTGAGATGATTACAATTTGGTGGGAAATAGGACCACCTGACCAAGGGTGTAACACAAAGCAGTAAGTGCCCTGATTAGGAGACTAAGGGAAGAACTTCTAGAGAAAAATAAACCTGAGACATCCTAAAGAGAAAAATGCCAGTATATACATACCAATGAAATACCAAACCCACTGTCATCAAGTCAACTCCAATTCATAGCGGCCCTCATTTGGGTTTCCAAAGCTGTCTTTGGAGGAGGAAACCTCTCATCTTTCTCCCACAGAGCCATTTATGGGTTTGGACCACTGATATTTTGGTTAGCTTCCCAGTTTGTTATACTATGCCACCAGAGCTCCTTCAGTGTTTCCACTTCTTTTGATGGTCTACGCAGGAATCAGATTGATTACATCTGTGAAAAAAAAGACCTCAACTTTCTAGAAGCTGAATATCAACTGTGAAAACCAGGCCAGGTGCTGATTGTGGAACAGACCATCAACTACTCAAGTTCAAACTGAAGCTAAAGAAAATGAAATCAAACCCACAAGAACCAAGTTTGACCTTGGGGGAAGGGTGGGCAGGGAGAAAAGTGAAACAATGAATGAATGGAAATCCAACTTCTCTGTAAATTTTCATTAAAATTAATAATAACAATAAAAGTTTGACCTTGAATCTATTCCACCTGAATTTAAAAACCATCTAAGGGGCAGTTTTGAAGCCTTGAACACTAATGAGCAAAGACCAGATAGATAAGCTGTGGGAGGATACCAAGATTATTATCCATGAAGAATTCAGAAGGTCATTACAAAAAAAGGAGGAAGAAGAAAAGACCAAGATAGGTGTCAAAAGAACTCTGAATATTGCACTAGAGCACCGAGAAGCCAAAGTAAAAGGAAGAAATCAAGAAGCTAAGGAATTGAATAGAAGATTTCAAAGGGAAGCTCAAAAGCACAAAGCAAAATACTATAATGAAATGTGCAAAGACCAAAAGTCAGAAATTCAAAAGGGATCAACTCACTCAGCATTTTTTAAATTGAAGGAACTAATAACAAATTCAAGCCTCGAGTTGCAATTAAGGATACTATGAGCAAAATGTTGAATGATCCAGGAGTATCAAAAGAAGATGGAAAAAGGACATAAAGTCACTGTATCAAAAAGAAATGGTTGACACAGAATAATTTTGTAAAACAACATATGATCAAAAGGCAATGGTGATGAAGGAGGAAGTTCAAGTTGCACTGAAAGAACTGGCAAAAGAACAAGGCAAAGGAATTCATGTAATATCAACTGGCATATTTCAACATACCGAAGCAGCCCTGGATATACTGACTAGTTTGTGCCAAGAAATCTGGAGAACAATGACCTGGGTAACTGCTAACTGATTGGAAGTGATCTATATTTATTCCCATTCAAAAAAAAAAAAAAGGTGATTCGACCGAGTGTGAAAATTATCAAAGGATACTTAATGGCACATAACAACAGCAATCATTAATATCACATGCAAACAAGATCCTGCTAAAGATTATCCAAAAATGACCAGATCGTTAACAGAGAATTATCAGAAATACAAGCTGGGTTTAGAAGAGGGTGCAGCACTAGGGACATTATAGCCAATGAGAGATTGCTCTTAGCTGAAAGCACAGAGTACCAGAAGAATTTCTCTCTTTGTTTCATTGACTGTTCAAAGCCATTTGAATGTGCATATTACAACAAATTGTGGCTAACTTTGAGAAGAATGGGCATTCCAAAACACTTATTTGTGCTTATGCCAAACCTATATTTGGACCTGGAGGCAGTCATCAGAACAGAGCAAGGAAACACTGCATGGTTCAAAATGAGAAAAATTGTATACCAGGGATGCATCCTATCTCCATACATTTTCAGTCTATATGAGGAACATATCATTTTATAGGCTGCACTTTATGAGGAGGAATATGAAATTGGGATTGAAGTCTCATCAACAACCTGCACTATGCAGATGACACAAACTTGCTTGCTGAAACTGAGGAGGGCATGATGTGTTTGCTGCAGAAGTTCAAGGATTGTAATCTTCAATATGGATTGAAACTCAATATCAAGAAAACAAAGATTGCTACCTCTGGGCCTTTTGGCAGCAGAATGATAGACAGAGAAGAGACTGAGATTGTTAACAGCTTCATCTTCTTTTGGCTCCACAATCAACACTCTTGGTACCAGTAGCCAAGAAATCAAAAGATTAATTACTTTAGGAAAGTCTGCTGTGAGGAACCTCTCCAGAGAACTAAGGAGCAACGATGTCAGGTACACCTGATCCAAGCCATGGTATTTATAATTATTTGCTATGCATCAGAGAGCTGGACAATGAATAAGAATGCTAGAAGAAGAATAGATGCCTTTAAATTGTGGAGCTGGAAAAGAATATTGAATATACCATGAACTGCCAAGAGAACAAACAGGCCTATCTTGGAGAGGGTGAAACTAAGTTTCTCCTTGGAGGCAAGGATTTAGAAGCTCCATTTCACATACTTTGGGCTCGTGGCCAGAAGGGACCAGTCATTACAGAAGGACTTCATGTTGGAAGGGAGGAAGGGACAGCATGGGAGAGAAAGCCCTTAGATGAGATGGATTGACACAGTAGAGTAATAGGGGTAGGTGTGTCAGAGACTGTGAGTATGGCTCAGGATAGGACAGAGGTCAGAGCTATTTTACATATAGTTGCTCAAGCAGCTCGATGGCACATAACATGAGAAAAAATGATAATGAACAGGGTGAAGTTCAGACCTGTTGTTCATAGGGTCACTGTGAGTCATAGTAGACTTGATCTCACCTAAGAACAACATGGGAAACAATACAAGCATCCTGTGTTTGTTGAAGCATAATATACCAGGAAGAATGGGATGGTGATGAGACAGGGGAAGTAGAAAAGGCAAAATCATGGAGAGTCCATATTAAGTAACTGGGAATTTTTAAAAAGGGGTGACACAAGTATTTTTTGAGAAGTGAGATAGGATGGTGAATTTTACATGTCTATTTGACCAAATTATGGTGCCAAATTGTGTGATTAATGTTTATAGTCTGTTTACTGGCTTGAAGTAAAAAAGATCACCTTGATAATGTGTGTAGGTTCAGCCTAATTGCAGTTGTGAAGTCCCTAAGAACAAAAATGGAGTTTCTGGTGATTGATAGAATTTACCTTGGGACTACAATACAAATTTTCTGCTGGAATTTACAGTCTCTTATCTATGAATTTTGGAATATAGACTGCTGGAATTTTCAGCCTACTGCCTAAACTACAATTTCTGGACTTGCCAACCCCCATAATCACATGGACCAATTCCTTAAATTAATAAATATCTCTCTCTCATTGACTAATTCCTTAAATCTATAAATATCTATATTTCTCTCTCCTACTCCCTATATTGGTTTTGTTTCTCTAGAAAGCATTCATGGCCATGTGATACAATCTGGATATTTTTTAGATATGATATTTTTATTTGGCATCTTCTGGGAAGTGCTCCAGATACTAAGATTATAAAAATGCATAGAAGAACTTTATTATTAAAGAACAAAAATTCTACTGGAAGAGATAACCAAGAAAAGAGTTAAGTTCAACACAATTAAGGTTGCATAGTGGAATGTACTTGGGGCGGTGGGAGGGGTGCGGGGGGGG
>NW_006399889.1:7902795-7912631 GCF_000299155.1 Elephantulus edwardii | reverse complement strand
TAAAAGTTGGTAGAAATCTTCTATTTCCTCTTCTTTGGCTCTGGTTGTTGGTGCATATATCTGAATGATAGTGGTATTCACTGGACTTCCTTGTATGTATATGGATATTATCCTGTCACTTACAATATTGTCCTTATACGGTCTTAAATAACGAGGAGAAAAAGAAATGTAAAACACTTAACAAGTGCCTTGAATGTTGCAGTTCAGAAAATAATAATTTTATTATTGTAATTAGAGAATAACTTGTTTATATGCTCCCTGCTTTTTAATATATATATATAATCTTCATGAATTGTTTCCAAATGTATTGAACTTAGAACCTGTGACATGGTCTAGCTAACAAAGAATACTTAAGAATTATTATCTACCTTAAGATATCTCATGGTTGCTATGATGTTAAATACTGTGACACTGATGTGTCAAATGTGTTAATGGTTACCCATGGTGGACAGTGTTTGGGGGAGCTCCCTGACAAAAACAAGCTTGGAATCAGGAGTGACATCCACTTGCAAAATAGCTTTCCTCAGGAAACTCTATGAACTTGGAGAAACGATGAAAGCTATACAAGTGTTCAGGTCTTTCATTCATAGGGTCGCTCTAAGTTATCTGCAACTTGACAGCACTTAACAACAACAATAACAACATAGATAGAACTCTGTTGGCCTAGTGGATAGAAAGTTATGCTACCAAGCCAAAGGTGGGCAATTTTAATCTGTGGCACTCAGGCCTGGTTTTAACTGTTTTTGGTCAAATATTCTTCTAAGTGGTATAGCACTGGTCTATCCATTTGCTATACAGAGGTAACTCTGGTTGCTGTGATGCTGAATACTGTGACATTGATGTGTCAAATGAGATAATGGTTACCCATGGTGGACAGTGTGTGGGGGAGCTTCTTGATAAAAACAAGCTTGGAAGAAGGAGTGGTATCTACTTCCAAAATAATTTGCCCAGAAACTCTGAACTTGGAGAAATGATGAAAAGTTATACAAAGTGTTCAAGTCTTTCATTGATAGGATCACTGTGAGTCATCTACAACTCAACGGCACATAGCAACAACAACAACAACAAGAATAATGTTTAGAAAATTCTTGACATCTATTCCATTTTAGTAGCTTTCTTTTTCCTTATGGCTAAGCTGGGTGATTTAATTGCCACACAAGCCTCCATCTCCTCTCAGCTGACCTGGTAATCAGATATTACTTCTGTGGGTTGTTGCTTTTTGGTTTTTTTGTTTTCAGGGTCTTGTGTATAAAACTGCAAATGACCAGTAGGCAGGGTAGTTTCTGGGAAACAGCCTCTTCAAAGATTAAAAAATATCCTTACTGTTAATTTGGAGTGAAGTTGTAAAAAAATTTTCAGTAGATATATCACATTATTTATTCACCATGAACTTATCAATAATACAATGAGCATTATTATTATTATTTATTATTTTCATCTCTTTTTTATCAAGTTACATATAGTATACCTAGGGCAGAAAATATGTAAATACAGGTTTTTTTAAGAAAACAAAAAATATTTAACTTTAAACCCTAATTCTTTCTCCTAGAAAATCATCATGACATGTGCATCAGTGTTTAGTCTCCTAGAAATTACTCTCTCTGTGTATATATGTAACATATAAGATAAATATTTGTCCTAGTTATCTAGTACAGTTATAACAGAAATAACACAAGTGGATGACTTTAACAAACAGAAATGTATTCTCTCACCACTGAGGAGACTAGAAGCACAAAATCAGAATGCCAGCCTTCTCTCTCCGTTGGCTCTGGAGAAAGGCCCTGGCTCCTTTCTCTTTTTGACAACTGTATGCCTGACATTCCTTAAAGGACAGCTTAGTCTCAATCTTCCCCTGTGTCTTGAAAGTTCTTAGTTCAGGGAACTAAGACCCAAACCATGCACTAGTCTCCCAGGTCTTCGTTGTTGATAATAGTAGGTTTCTGCATACCTCTTTTGCCTTTTATCTCTTGCAGACAATAATTGACATAAAATACACTCCAGAGAAACTCCCCTTCCATCAGATCAAGGCTATAACCTAAACAACGGTGTTGCATCCCAGTGTAATCCCCTTGTAACTGATGGGCTGATCAATTACACATCTTACTGATCAGATCACATCGTGGCATTTGATTATTCATTAAACAACAGCCACATAGTTCCATTACATAACTGCCAAACCACTGAGGATCATGACTCCACCACATTGACATTTATTTTGAGGAAACATAATTCAATCATGAAAATATTATACAATCACAAAACCTAAATAATATGCTTATTAGTAAATTGCTATTTTTAATCAATGAGTCATGGACATGTTTCCTTACCTAGAAATATTTTAAATGCTTGATTGTAGTGCTGCATTTTATCTTTCTGAGAAGCCCTAGTAGGGTTCCTTTACAGACTTCCCTAGGAAGGGAATGGGGAGAAAAGAGACTGGGTTCTCGTGGCCCTTTTCCTTAGCTTTCACCAGAGGAGTTCCAATAATATTTACCTGGTTTTCAAAGAATTTTTTGTTGGACATAAGTTTAATAGCTTTAAAAAATATTAAAAACTGCTGAATGGAATAATTTCTTTTTTATTAAAAATAAATTTTAATTTTAGCAACAAAAACAAAATAAAAATAGGTAAAATGTCAAAAAGGTATGATTCTAACAGGTGCAAAATCATTATAAAATATCATTCTTTCTTGTCACTTTGAAGCTTATGTAATTTTATCATCCAATATTTAAACTATTTCTAATTTCACTGTCATATTTTGGAGCCCTTATTCTGTTGCATAGGCATTATTATATGTCTCTCAAAAATATTAATCATGTTTTCTTTGTCTTTATCCAGATGAGAATAACTGAATAAGGCCAAAGATAAAAACATCATTAGTAATCCTTTTCTGATCTGAAGTTCACCTCTTAACCTAGCTTTCAAACTATAATCTTTCAAGTATTCATGCTGATGAAAGCTGCAAGAGTTTTACTGGTTGAGAATTTTCTTCTATGGTGACTGTAGGGCTAAATTCTCTCTGCAGGCTTTAGGAAATAATCCTTCCTTGTTTCTTCAAGCTTCTAGTAGCAGTTAGTAATCATTGGCATTTCTTTGCTCGAGGTGCATCATTTTAATCTCTGCCTTCACATAACAATCTTCTAGTGCATCTGCCTGTGTTAAAAATCTCCTCTTCTTATAAGGACGTCAGTCATATTAGATTTAGACTCCTCCTTACTCCAGTATTATCTCAAAGCTCCTATTTAAAGCAAATTTATATTCTATTTCTAGATGAGCATGAACTTTCAGGGGAAAACTGTTAAACCCAGTACAGTGGCTTCTACAAGAAAAATTGGAATCTAAGCTGGAAACTATTGTCATCTAGTCAGAATCAACTCATAGTTGACTGACAAATGGGTTTTTAGAGACTATAAGTCACATAGGAAGGGATTGCATATCTTTCTGTCTTCGAGCAGCTGGTAGATTTGAACCACCTCTCTTTGGGTTGGCCTTGCAACTCCAATCCACTAGGCCATGAGAACAAGCCCTGGTATTTTCAATTGCTTTCTATGCATCTTGCAGTGGGACAGTGAATAAGGATAACAAAGAATCAATGCCTTTGAATTATGGTGTTGGAGAATAGTACAGAATATCCTATGGATTGTCAAAAGAACAAACAAGTCTGTCAAGGTGCTTCTTATAGCCAAGGGTGGTGAAACTCTGACTCACATACTTTGGGCATATTGTCAGAAAGGAAGAAGACATCATTCTGGGAAAGGTGCAGGGTCAGAGAAAGAGAGGAATATCCCATCAAGATAGGTTGACATAATGATTGTGACAATAGACTTAAGCATAATAGAGATTGTAAGGACAACTCAGGACTGGGCAAAGCTCAGACCTTTTATTCATGAGGTTGCTATAAGTCATTGTTGACTCAATGGCACCAAGCAAGAGCAACTCTAAGTTGTATGGCATTTGATAAACTGTAGTGATTACAAATTTCCACCAGGGAGAAATCCTTAAATAGGATTTCAGGAGACCTAAAGATACCATGTAGTCTACTCTCTTCATTTCTCAGAGAGAAAATTGAGGCCTGGAGAATCACATAAAGTTGTTGTTGTTGATTGCCATCGTTTCGAGCACAACTCATAGTGACCCTATGAACAAAAGGCCTGAAGCCTTTCTATAACTGTCAGCATCTATCAACGTTCATAGAGTTTCCAGAAGCATGATGTTTAAGGAGTAGATGCCAATTCTTAAGTGGTTGATAACTGCTCAGGTCTCCTGAGCATTTTCTTTACATGTGTTCAATAACTAGAAAATGAAGGAAGTGCAAATGATTGGTGCATAGACTGCTGACCCTTGCAGGAAGAAATGAAAGTGAATTAGAATATTTAAAGCAATTAAAAAAGGTTGAAACTTAATTGAGAATTCTGGATGAGAAGGTTTGTTTGGGTAAGAAGAGAAAGGATTATAAAGGTGATCAAGATTGCTAGAGTGGAAGTCAAAGCTTTGGTGTATGGTCCTATAGCATTTCTTTTTCAAAGATGTAATCATGGGTCAACAAGACATTCACCAAATCTCAGGTTTCTTTTTATAGAGGTAATGTAGTGGATAGATTAAGATTATAGACTTTAGGGTCAGTTTATTTCATCCCCAACTTCTTTGTAAAATTGGAATACAATTGTACTTTCAGAATCAAAGTGACAAATGGCTTAATATATATAAAGGACTTTGTAAAATGTCTAGAATATAATAATTGCTATAGAGGGTTTGCTGTTACAGCATTATTATAAAATGTAATAGTTTATTAGAATCTCTAAAATTGATTTCAGCTCCGGGACTATGTTACAAACATTCTGCATAGTGTGATATTTATGGGAGAAACCCTGAGATCATGAGATACACCTAACTCATAAACTAGGAATTCCAGAGAGTTTCTAAAGACATAAGTTAAGCAAAGAATTGGAATAGGAATCAAGAGAAGTCCTGCTGGTATTTGATATACTAGTGGCCTAGCGTTCAGCAGCATAGAAACATAAAGCTAGTCATACATATGAATGTAACAAACTGACAGATGGGGAATTTGGCTTCTTTTCTTTTTGTTATTGCTAATGCGATTGACTCCAACTCATTGCAAGCCTATGGACATGAAATCAAAACCTGTGATACCCTCTTAATCTCTGCCATGATCAAGACCATTGTTGCAGCCTCTGCCAGTACATCTCATTTTAGTGTCTTCCTCACCTTTCCTGACCCTTTACCTTTCCAAATGTGATATCTTTTTCCAGATATTTACCCCTCCAGACAACATGCCCAAAGTATGTAAGATGAAGTTTCATCATCCTTGCCTCTGAGGAGCATTTTGGCTGCACTTTATCCAAAATAGATCTGTTTGTTCTCTTTGCACTCCGTAGGCTATTCAATATTCTTCTCCAAAACCACAATTCAAATATATCAATTCTTCTTTGATATTCCTTATTCGCTGGCTTCTTAAACCTCCTAAATTTTCACTGGAGTATTAAGAGATATCAATGGAAGCAGACATTTTGAGGTTTGTTCTTCCACATTATGGAGAAGTATATCATAAATTATAAAGCAGGTCAGCAAAAAAGAAGAAAACGCTCATTAAAGTAAATTGACACAGTGATTGCAACAATGGCCTTCAACATAGCGACAATTGTGAGGATGATTCAAGACTATGAAGTATTTAATTCTTTTATATACCAGGCTACTTGGAGCCAATGGTACCTCAAAACAATAGACAGTATAGGAATGTCTAATGCTAGAATCTCTAAGTTCATAGAATTTCCAGAGGCATGTTGTTTAGCAAATAGATCCCACTCTGGCTTCCAAACCTGTCATAAACTAGGAGCTCCATAAAACACTGTCCACTGTGGGTAGCCATTATGGAATTTGACATCCAATGGCACAAGGTTCAGCATCACAGCAACCCCAGGTTACCTCTATGCAGCAAATTGACAGACCAATGCTATATCACTTAGAAGAATGTTCCTCAAAAATATAATAACCCTAGGCATGAGGGCTGCAAGCCCTCAGACCCAACTGACTTTTAAATACACAGGCCCTCCACCAGTCTTTTTGATTCTAAATAAGAAGCTTAAATTAAAAATAAATCAATCAAACATTATACAATGTACAATTTTGTGGTTGTTTTTATATGCCATTGAGTCACCGGTGACCCATAGCAACCCTATGTACAGCAGCTCTGAACCCTTCTCTATCCTGAACCAGTATCACTAATTCCAAAACACCAACCTCCATTACCCCAGTTATTGTATCAACCCATCTAATCTAGGGTCTTCTCTCCTGTGCTGTCCCTTCACCCTTTTGAGCTTGATGCCCTTCTCCAAGGACCAAACTCTCCTGGCCGTGTGCCCAAAGTATATGAGCTTCAAAATCCTAGCCTCCAAGGAGAAACTTGGTTTCACCTTTTCCAAGACAGACCTATTTGTTTTCTATGAACTTAGAGAAATGACGATAGTTACAGAACAGGGTTCGGGTCTTTTGTTCCTAGTGTCACTATGAGTCATGTTTAACTCAACAGCAATCAATAACAACAACGATAGGATATTGATAGTGCCTTTTTCAAAAGGCCAAGCCTTTAGTGAGTAAACTCTCTGCTTCCACCAGCAGTGCTACACTCTTCACAAGTCTGGTTTAATTCCCTCAGCAGGTTTACTGGTGAAAAAGAATATATTGAACTAAGTTCTGTACTGCTTTGTGAAAAGTCCAGTTTGAACAATAACGGTGGCTCAAAATCTTCTTTGACAAGTTGCATTATTCATATGTACATCTGTGGAATATAATAGGTTTTCACTTCTTATAAGAATACTATAGAACAGAGCACCCAGAGTGCAAGCATTGTGGCCCATGAACAAAGCTTCCTGTGGAGCAACATGAGGTAGGAATAAAACAAAGGGACTCAATCTCTTGGCTCTTTTGGTGTTCCTTGTCAAACTGTGATGAAGGAAGTAAATACTGGTGATGATGATGATGACTTAACATGTCGTAAGTCAGTATGTTCTAGGTAGGGCTATTTCCAGACTGGGAAGATGAATGGAACAGCCAGATTCTGCAAAGGTGTGTTTTCTGGTTTAGGATTGAGACTGGGGTGTGGCGGTTGCTTGTAATAGGGTATGAGCTGATTAAATTTGGCCTTGTATTTAAAAAAGCTTTTGGGCGCAAGGACAGCAGGCCCTCCTGAATAAAATAGACTTGGAAGAAGGAGTGGCATTCACCTCCAACAAAATGCTTGCCTCCGGAAACTCTATGAATTGAAAAGATAAAAATTCTGTGTTCAAGACTTTCATTCATAGGGTTGTCTATGACTCTACAGCACTTAACAACAACAACGTTCTAGATACTGTGGTAAGTACTTCATGAGCAATATCCCATTTTTACTTCAACACAATTCTGTTGTTGTTATGTTCCATTGAGTCACCTGAGACCCATAGTGACCCTATGTAAAATAACTCTGAAGCCTGCCCTATTCTGAGTCAGTCTCACTGACTATGCCCATTGTTCAAGTTACTATATCAATCCGTCTCATCCATGGTCCTTTGCTGCACTGTCCCTCTACTCTTCCAAGCATGATGTCCTTCTCCAAGACTGGTCCCTCCTGGCCACATGCCCAAAGTATGTAAGGCAGAGCTTCAAAATCCTAGCCTCCAAGGAGAAACTCCATATTTCAATCCATATAGAGGGTCAATCCATATTGATAAAAATCATTGACCTTCTTCAGCAAGCACTTCATGTCTTTTCTGTTTCAACGAGCAAGGTTGTGTCTTCTGCATAAAGTAGACTGTTGATAAGTCTTCCTCCAATCCTGATGCCTCATTCTTCCTCATAAAGCCCAGTCCCCCAAATAATCAGTTCAGCATATAGAGTGAAATGGTATGGAGACAAGATGCATTCTTTTTTTTTTTTTTAATCCTTGAGTGTCTGTTTTTAACAAGATGCATTCTTGACACACATCTTTCCTGATTTTGAACCATTCAGTGATTGCTTTGCTCTGTTCTGAGGACTACTTCCTGGTCTGAGTATTGGTTTCACATGAGCTCAGTCAGGTGGATTCTATTTTAGTCCTATTTTACAGAGGAGAAAATAGATGTTCAAAGAAATTATAAGTGACAAAATTGGAATTTGAACTAAGATTCCAGTTTAGAACATGAGATCTTAATCACCAACCAAGTGCTCCAGTCTGATTATTAGGCTAATCTAGTGATTAACAGCCTTATGACTGATTCCTGCCCTTCTAACTTTGAAGGGGAAAAATCAGCAGGCCTCAGATCTGTTCCAAAATGCATTGACTTCATATGTCAGAACAACAACTGCACTCCATAATATTTTCAATGGGTGATTCTTCCTTTTGGGTGGAGGCTGGGGAGAAAGGTGGAATATTAGGTCTTTCTTCTGAGGAGCCTGTGAGCAGACTCAAACCTTCAACTTTTCCATTAATAGTACACATTAACCACTTACACAAGCCAGGAATTCTTGAAGAGGATGTTAGGTATTTCTCACAGGGAGAGTCACAATCTCAACTGCAAAGTCCAGGTTTTGGAAGGAGTCGTAGGAAGCAGCAGTGACTATAACTTATGGGTACCTTCTCTTCCCAGGCTCTTCACTTAACTTGACAGAAAGAGGTAGAGTTCCCCTAAATTCCTCTAAATTCTGTCATGGAAGATGAATGTTCAAGCCATATTTCTTTGCAATTTGCTCTTTGCTTTTTCTTGACTATTATGTCCAATTCAGTGACTAAGAACCCAATCCATCACCAAATAGAGATCTAGTGGAATCCTAAATTTAGGCCTAGTAAACAGAAATATTCTAACATTATTGAGAAATCTGATTTCAAGGAAAACATCACTTACCCGAAGGCTCAGTGAGTAATACATAACTTAAACAACTTAGAAAGGATGACGCTCTTCAGTCATCCACTATTTACGGTCTGCCCATATTTAGAATGAAAATAGTTGTCATGGTGTTTTCATAACTAGCACTTGATTTAGAGATAAACAGCAGTTCTAATCATTCTAAGATGTTTTGTGCCTAGAGGTCCATTTCAGGCTATGGTAATGCTTCCTGGGAACTCAGTGGGATTTGAGACACTAGTGGAAAAGATCCAGTGTTAAAGACAGACCAAGAGAAGATTGATATTCTAATGGTCCCCTGGAGCCACTCTCACTAGCCTTGGAAAGACCCCTATGGATAACCACTGGATGACCAGATCTCTTGTTACAGTCAAAGTTCACTGGACAAAGACCTGGAGGTGGGGGGAATCGCTGGGAATAATGATTTAAACTCTGTCCTGAAATAGGTCAACTAGACTTCATGATTTTATGTGGTTTGGAAATTAGGTGACAGTTATGTAATGGTGCAATGTGGCATTGTAATGATCTAATCATCCCCTGTGACGTGATATAAGTGTCAGTGTTAATCTAAGGGGATTAAAGTAGAATGCAAGGTCACAGCTTTGATTTGATGCAAGTGAAGCTATCTCTTATAGGAGACAAAAGGAGAAAGAAATGAGCAGAGAATGAGATCTGATGATCACCAAAAACAGGCAGGAGCAGAGTACATTCTTTGGACCCAGGGGCCTTGCACTGGTAACTTTCTGAACCAGGAGAAAGTATTCCCCTGAGGCTGGTGGTTCTAGTCTCCTAAACTTTTTGTTGTTATGTGCCATTGAGTCGCTTGCGACTCATAGCAACCCTATATACAAAAGCCCTAAACGCTGTTCTATCCTGGGCCAACCTTGCTGTCTGACACACTCGTTCCCGCCACTCCACTCACAGAATTGCTCCAGCTCATCGAGAGTCTTCCTCTCGTGTGCC
>NW_006399889.1:7899977-7902695 GCF_000299155.1 Elephantulus edwardii | reverse complement strand
AAAATGATTTTTTTAAAAAAAGAGTTCAAAACTTTTGTTATGTGCAGTGATTACAGTGGCCTGAATGAGTAAAAAGCAACCAGATGCAGCTGGCAAATGCAGACCAGCTCTAAAAATAGATGAGAACAAAGTTTAAATCTTTGCATCACAAATACATCTTCATCCTCTACTATGACAACAAAGTGCTTCTCCACAGAAATCTACTCCCCTGACTTGATTTGGGCCTTTGAAATCATCTAGTCCAACCTCTTTTAAATTCATAGCCCTTTCTGAGGTAACATCGTGTTTCAAGCAGCTTGTCCTGTGCTCAGAAGCAGATTTGTGGAAGAGTCATTCTCACATAGCACTTTGGAGTGTCCTCTTTTAAGTATGCTTTCCTAGTTTCTGTCACTATCATCTGAGGAAGTGTGGTGTAATGGGGAAAAAAAACCCCAAGTTATCAGAGTGTCTCTGCCATTTATTTCTATGTGATCTTGGGTAAATTTATAAAATATTTTTTACTAAAGTCACTCATCTCTAAAATAGATTGATTCAAACTATTTGCCATCAAGTTGAACAATTTTTGACCACTTTTGTGTATCAGGTTAGAATTTTACAGAGATTTTTAATAGCTTATTTTCCAAATGCAATTCATCAAGCCTTTCCATTGAGCAACCGCTGGGTGCACTTGAACCATTACATTAACCTTTGGAGACAAAAATACTAATTAGGTTCACCACCTGTTGTTGTTGTTATGTGCCATCAAATTGACCATGACTCATAGCGACCATATAGCTCTGAATTCTGCTCGATCCTGAGCCAATCTCACTGACTCAGAAACACCTACCCCCATTGGCCCATTGATTGTGTTACTCCATCTCATCTAGGATCTTCCTCTTCTGCACTGTCCCTCTACCCTTCTAAGAATAATATTCTCCAAGAACTGACACCTGCTGGCCCAAAATATGTGAGACAGATCTTCAAAATACTTGCCTCCAAGGAAAAACTTGGTTTCACCTTCTCCAAGACAGAACAATTTGTTCTAATGGCAGTCCATATGTTCAATATTCTTCTCCAGCACCACAACTCAAAGACACTGATTCTTCTTCAGTCATCCTTATTCATTGTGCAGCTCTCTGATACACAGCAAGTAATTACAAAGACCATGGCTCGGATCAGGCCCACCTTAGTCTATAGACTAAAATCATTGCTCTTTAGCACTTTGGAGAGATCCCTGACAGCAGACTTCCCCAGTGAAATTTGTCTTTTGATTTCCTGATTGCTGGTGCCAAGAGTGTTGATTGTGGAGTCAAGCAAGCTGAAATTGTTAACAACATCAATCTCTTCTTTATCCATAAAAGTGCTGCCAGTTGGCCCAGTGGTCAGAATCTTTGTTTTCTTGATGTTAAACATCAATCTTTATTGAAGACTACAGTCCTTGACTTTTTGCAGCAGACACTTCAGGGCCTCCTCAGTTGTATAAGCTGCATACTGCAGATTGTTGATGAGTCTTCCTCCAATTCTGATGCTATACTCTTCCTCATAAAATCCAGCCTCTCAAATGATCTGTTCTGCATACAAATTGAATAGGCATGGAGACAGGATGCATTCCTGATACACTTCCTTATTAATTTTGAAACATCTAGTGTTTCTTTGCTCTGTTCTGATGAGTGCTTCCTATTCCAATTATAGGTTTCACATAAGTACAATCAAGTGTTCTCAGATTCCCATTACTCTCAAAGTTAGCCACAACTTGTTGTGATATACATAGTCAAATGCCTGTTCATACCACTGTACAGAAACACATTCCTCTGATACTCTTTGCTTTCAGCCAAGGTCAATCTGACATTGGTGATAATGTCTCTAGTGCCACAACCTTTTCTAAATCCAGCTTGTATTTTTGGTAGTTTTCTGTTAATATACTGGTCCAGTCATTTTTGGTTAATCTTCAGCATGATTTTGCTTATGCGTGATATCAGTGATATTGTTCAGTAATTTCTACAGTATGTTGGATCACTGTTGTGGGGGGATAGGAATAAATATGGATCTCTTCCAGTCAATTGGCCACGTAGTTATTGTCCTCCAGTTTTCTTGGTACAACCTGGTGAGTATGGGCACTCTCTTCTTGTAAAATTTTACAAATTTACAAACCCTATGGAAGGCTGCAGAGTTTGGAAGTAACTCTACAGCAGTGTGTTTGCTTTTGGTATCAACCCATTTTAGAGTGTGTGGATGGTATAGGTACTGCTGGTACCTGGTGATGTTGTAGGTTTACCACCTAAGTAAACCTACAAATCAGTTCTAAAATCAGTTGATTCCAAAACCAAACCCACAGTTGTAAAGTTGCTTCTAAACTCAGCAACCCGTCATCGGGTTTCTGAATCTGTAAATCTTTACAAAAGATTGTCCATCTTTCTCCCACAGAAAAACTGATAGATTCAAACTGCTGATCTTTCAGTCATCAGATGTCCTTATGTTCTTGTTATGTGTGTCAAGTCCCTAAACTCTGCTCTGTCCAGTGCCAATCTCTTTGTCTCCGACACACTCATCCCGATTGTCTCAGTCACGGAATCAATCCACCTCCCAGAGGGCCTTCCCTTCCTGCGCCTGTCCTTTACCCTCCCAAGCATGATGTCCTTCTCCAAGGACCGGTCTCTCCTTACAACATGACCAAAGTAAGTCAGATGAAGCCTCAGAATCCTTGCCTCCAAGGAGCAGCCTGGTTTATTCCTCTCCAGG
>NW_006399889.1:7875583-7896301 GCF_000299155.1 Elephantulus edwardii | reverse complement strand
TGGAGACAAAATACATCCTTGATGGACCCCTTTCTTGGTTTTGAACCATCCAGTATCTCCCTACTCTGTTTTGACAACTGCCTCTTGATCCAAGTATAGGTTTTGCATTAGCACAATCAAATGTTCTGGGATTCCCATTCTTCTCAGAGTCAGCCATACCTTATTGTGATCCTTACAGTCAAAAGATAATAAAGGTATGTATGTCAAAGCCACCCACCTGGGATATTTCTATTACATCAGCACTAGAAAAGAAACCCTGAACCATCCACATTCAGATTGGCTTCTCTCAAGCATCTCTGTCTTCTAATCTCTACTTTCTAAATAAGGATTAAAAAGTTGTCATGAAGGCAATTCTGACTTGTGTGTCAGGGATGTTGTTGTTAGGTACCACCAAGTTGACTAGGACTCATAATGACCAACAACAGATGGGAACAATTCCCTGCTCTACACCATTTTCACAATATCTGTCATTCTCAAGCCATTGGGTTATTTACTGTGTCAATTCACATATTTGAGGGTCTTCCTGTCTTAATCCTATAGCTTTACCAGCATGATGTCTCTCTTTACAGATTGAGTTCTCCTGAAAATATGCTCAAAGTAAATGAGCATTCCCTGCTTCTAAGGAATAATCTTGCTGTACTTCCTTGAAAACATTTTGTTGTTGTTATTGTTCTTTTGGCAGCCAAGGGTGTATTGAATATTTTTTGCCAGCACCTCAATTCAAAGGCATTGATTCTTCTTCAGTCTTCTTTATTCATTATTCAACTTTCAAATGCATAGAAAGCATTTGAAAATACCATGATTTACATCAGATACCCTTTAATCCTTAAATGGAAATCCTTGCTCTTTAGAACTTTAGAGAGGTCTTTGATGGCAGATACTCCAATGCAACATGTCTTTTGATATCTAGACTACTGTTACCATGGATATTTATTGTGGAATCAAGCAAAATGAAATAATTGACAAATCCAATCTTTTCTCCATCTGCCATGATATTGCCTATTGTTCTGGTGGTGAGGATTTTTTATGTTCTTGATGTTGAAGTATAACTCGTATTAAAGCCTGCAGTCTTTGAACTTCTTCAGTAAGTGTTTCAAGTGTTCACTTTCAGCAAGCAAGGTTGTGTCATCTGCATGATGCAACTTATTAATGAATCCTTTTCCAATCTTGAAGTCATAGAGTAAAGGTCACACAGAGGTGCCTGAGAGGTGCTTTATAGGGTTTTCAATGGCTGATTCTTTAAAAAAAATTTTTTTCAGATGACTGATCTTTAGAAGTAGATCACCAAGTCTTTCTTTTAAAGTACTCTGGATGGACTAGAACTTCCAATCTTTTGGTTATTAATCCAGCACTTAATGACTTATACCACCCAGGGATATCTCACCTCACTAAAGACTCAAGGCAAACTCACTTTAACTTGAAGGTTGTGATTTAGCTTGCACCAAAAATATAAGTGGTAAGAAGCTGTACTGCAATCCTAAAGATACATTATTCACATCCATTTGCAGCTCTGTGGGAGAAAACTGGACAATCTCCTACCATGCAATTAACTGCTTCTAAAAACCTGCTGGAGGGTTAGCAATGGGTCAGTTCTAACTTGACAGCACACAACAACAATCACTACTTCCAAAATACTCCAAATTTGAACTTGGAACAAAGCCATCCATTAGAGCTTTTTTAATTAGATGGGTTTAAATGAAAGCTTAACTTCATAATCCAAGCCTGATCACAGAATCCCAAACACTGATGTCAATACTTTCTTCTTGTGTGTGACCTCCACACTATGTTAACCTTCACAAAGGGGTATTTGCTTAGATAAAAATTATTCTCTGACCAAGTAAAGCCAACAGTCTTTCAAATTTGCTTATTCCTCAAGATTAATATGATCAAAGTACTCTCTCCTGGCTCCTCAACCAATAAATCCTGGATCTGATTTAATACTGCAAGGTAAGAGGTCAAAGAAAAGATATTTTAGCATAGAAAGTTCATATCTTGAAAACTCCAGTGATCATGATGTTTGAAACATGCTCAAAAGTGTTCAACTTCTCAGCAACTGAGCTGTGTGCCCGATTGTACAGAATCCCACTCACGACCATCAAGTGTATTCCGATTCATAGCAACCATGTGGGACAGAGCAGAACGACCCCAATATGGTTGTTAAAGCTATAAGCCATAAATTTGTTTGTTTTATTGTGATTTTAACAAAAGTTTACAGAACAGTTGGATTTTCATTCATTCATTGTTGCATATTTTCCTCCCCACCAGCCAGCTCACTAAAAGAAACCTTTATTCATTGTTGCATAATTCCTCCCTCCCCTGTCCACTTTGCTATGCACCTCTTGTTCTGTACTCTTGTCATGCAAATAATGCTTAATCACATATTCCTTTAAAACTGTTTAAAGCCATGAATCTTATAGAAACAAATTGCCTGTCTTTCTACAATACAGCAATGTGTGAATTAGAACTTTTTTGCGTACCAGAAGAATGCGTCCACCACCACATCCCTTAATGCATCATCAATGGTATTCAGAGTGGTAGCTGCAGCAATACCCAAAGCTCACTAGAAATCAGTGTTTCGAGCCCTACCCCACAACCACAGACTCAGAAACTCTAAATAAGAAAAAATCCTCATTTGATTGTGTGGGAACTCTGGTGGCCTAGTCAGTAAAGAATTGTGCTGCCAACTCAAAGACAGGAGATTTGAATCCACCTACTGTTCCAAGAAGGATAACAATCTTTTCCTGTGCAATTTACAGCCTCTGAAAACCAGTTATAGGGTCAGCTATGAGTCCATTCTGACCCAGTGACACACAGCAACAATATTTGATAGTGACATGCATCAAAGTTAGCTAACTATTGCATTACACTGATGTTTTCTTAAATACAACTTTTAAGAAAACTAAAGAAAAAAACCTGGAAACCACAAAGTTGTAACTGAAAAAGATTGTTTTGGGTGACATAGGAAAATGAACACCTAACTAACATAAGGTGAGTCAGAGGACGGAGAGATATATCAAAATTGATGCAATGAGTCATTTTGCCATTAAAATGGCTTCCCATTCCCCACTGCACTGTTTCAAATATATCCCTTAAAAAAATAAGTAATGCCTTGATATAATTTTGCTATTTTATCAACAATGTTGCATGTTCATTTCATGAATATACTCACTGACACACAGTTGAAGGTTCTAAGTTTCCTTAGAAATACTATAAAATACATTTCATTCACCAGGAGGATGATTCTCATAAACATGTTCTGTTAGGTCTAAGAGTTTTGCCATTAACTTACACCTGATTCAAGTTTTGTTAGTTTTCATAATGTTGACCTTCATTTTTAATTTCTAGCCCTCTTTTCTTGGAACAGAGTGCATTTGGTGGCAACACAGAGGAATGCAGACATATTTATTCTTTAGGCTTTCTAAGATTGCTTTTTCATGGGCATTTACGGACTAGTAATGCTTCCAGGTGACCTTTACTATGTAGGTTTTGGAGAAAATAATTCAGTAACTGACACTCAGCAACAGAAGATAATATAAACCATCACATTAAAACTAGACTTTATTGCATTTGTTTGTAATTTAGTTTGCTTATTGGCTTATAATCTCACAGTGGGGAAAATATATTATTGCATCAAAGCATTTATAGTTGATTTTATCCCTTTAGGAAATTGTCCACTTCAAATACTATAAAACATTCTTTAATAGGGAAGCAATGTTTTTGAAAGCTTACTAGAATTAGCTCAGTATTTATAAATTATTGAAAACAGTATGAACTTCGTCACAATGTTGGAAACCAAAAACAAAGTTTCAATTAGGAATAAGCTGATCTTTAAATATTTATGCACACAAAACTACATTATAAAATTAATAGGTTATTGAACTAAAATATACATGCATTTTCTAAGGTAAACCAAAAACTTAACTTACAAATAACTCTATAATGCAACAAAAGAAATGAGGTGAAACTGCTAAGTTTATTACAGAAGACTTTTGAGAATCCTTACAAAGTCTTTATATTTTAATATTTTGCTCATATATAGCCAACAGTAAGAGAGAAAGCCAACCTAGGATCAATCCAACATTCTGCAGGAGAAACATCAACCAGGGTCGCCGTGTTTGAACATGAGTCATTTCAGGAAGCTAAAAAAAGAATGAAAAACCAGAATAAGATCCAGATATATTCACTGCTGGGAAAAAGTTTGGTGGGAAAACATGAGATACTCTGTTATTTGGAGCCTAGTAACCTTTAAAATTCCAAAAACAGTTACAAAATGCTATCTACTTTAGCATGATTTTTAAAATGTAAAACAAATTAAGTGACTTGATACTTTTCAAATAACAGCATGATTATAAAGAGTCTGGTGATGCTAAAAAAATCTTTGAAAGATGTAATTATATACTAATAGCAACTTCACAATCCTTTTGATTTCAACAGATGTTTAAATGTGATATTGATAAAAGCATGCAAGGTACTTCCATGTTTTACTGTTCCTCTAGGTTCATGAAGTTTCTATAAATGTACGGGTTATCGCAGAGTATTTTCTTGTTATTTTTCTTTTCAAAGAGATGACCAAGGTCTTTCTGACCTTTATGACAAAAAAAAAACCAAGATCTTCTGTGGCTATTTTTTTATTCTGAGAGATAACCAGTACCCTTTTGAAATGCCATGTCACCATTTAGAGGAAAATGTTCACCATGTGAAGTTCCCCAAAGTGTTTTTATCTCATGATATTTCAAATCCCTCATCCTGTTAAGGTGAGAATAAGTATATATCTTCTAGGACATAGTCATTTCTATGACACTACACTCTCTCGGTCAATACAGATTAGAGAACTTAGTTGTTGCTGTTCTTATGTGCTGTTGAGTCACCTGTGACTCATAGTGACCCTATGTACAACATTTCTGAAGCCTGCCCTGTCCTGATCCAGTCTCATGGATTCCAATACACCTACCCCTATTGCTTCAATTTACACTCTTGACATCAGCAGTCAGGAAATCGAAAGACTAATTACACTAGGAAAATATGCTGTCAGGGACTTCTTCAGAGTACTGAGAAGCACCAAAGTCAGTCTAGAGATGAAGGTGCACCTGACCCAAGCCATCATCTTAACAATTACTTGCTATGCGTCAGAGAACTTGACAATGACTAAGGATGACAGAAGAAGAATAGATGCCTTTGAGTTGTGGCTGGAGAAGTGGCAGTTGGACATACCATGGACCGCCAAGAAAACAAATAAGTCTGTCTTTGAGAGGGTGAAACTGAGTTTCTCCTTGGAGGCTAGGATTTGGAAGCTCAGTTTCATCTTTTGATTTCCTGACTGCTGGTGTTAAGAGTAGTGATTGCGGAGCTGAGCAAGCAGAAAACATTAACAACCTCAATCTCCTCTCCATCTATCATAATACTGCCAATTAGCCCAGTGGTGAGAATTTCTGTCTTCTTGATATTGAGCTTCAATTCATACTGAAGACTACAACTCTTGGTCTTCTGCAGCAAGCACTTCAGGTCCTCCTCAGTTTCACCAAGCAAGGTCATGTCATCTCCGTAACATAGGTTGCTGATGAATCTTTCTCCAGTTCTGATGCCACATTCTTCCTCATAAAGCCCAATCTCCCAAATGATCTGTTCGCCTTATAGACTGAAAAGGTTTGGAGACAAGACACATCCCTGACCCACTCTTTTCCTGATTTTGAACCATGTAATACTTCCTTTCTGTTTTCTGAGTACTACTTCCTGGTCTGAGTATAGGTTTCTCATGAGCACAATCAAGTCTTCTCTGATCCCCATTCTCCTGAAGGTTAGCCACAACTTGTGCTCCACACAATCAAAACCTTTGCTTAGTCATTGAAACACAGATAGACATTCCTCTGGTACTCTGCTTTCTCCCAAGATTAGAGAACTAGCTCCTCTATTTCTAGTAGTTTATTTGAGAGTTTCTCAACCTCAAAATCATTGATATTTGGACTACATAAATATTTACTGGGGAAGAGAGACTCCATGTAGAATTTTTTTTTTAGCATTCCTAGCCTATTAGATCCTAGTAGCACTTCTAACTTTACCTTACAGCTGTTCTCTAGTTGTGATACTTGGAAATGTTCCCAAACACTGCCAGAGATTCAGCCAAGGTAGAGGATACAATAGCTCCACCAGGGAACATTTGGATTATTTAATCTAGTAAGAAATGTAGAACATACAGAATATACTAGGCTTTTCAAGTTATGTAGTCCCTGGATGGCCTACTGAGTAACATGTTGTACTGTGAAGTCAAAGGCAGCTGCTTTCCTGGAGAAAGATGAACAATCTTCTTGCATGCAATTTACAATCTTGGAATCCTACTTGAGGATCATCTGTGAGTCAATATCAACTCAATGGCAATGAGATAAGTTGTTGAGAGCCTGGATGGTAGAAATAGCTATCTAGTTCACCTATGAGAACTTTAATAGGTCAGTGTTCAAGTTAACCCAGAGGTACCATAGAATAAAAATAATATCTCCTTACAAAAAAGAAAAAAAATCAGTCAATGAACAACTTGTGAGCACAGTTCTCTGGCACATATGGAGTTACCATGAGTCAGAATAGACTCAGAGGCAACTGCTAACAATCATAATTAAATTTATGGCAACAGAAAACAGATTGACATACTTTTAATTATCCTTATAGGAGCTTACTGAGTATTTTATTTTGTTGTCCTGGACATAAATATTTCCTCTCTTTAATGAACTAAATCCATGGAATGAACATTTGGAGTATTTTTTTCAACCACTCAACACCTTATCACAAAACAATGACACTAGAAACTAGAACTAGTGTCCTGGATGGATGATCTTCACATCAAGTCCTGCTGTGTTGGTTTTTTTGTTTGGTTTTGGTTTTGGTTTTTTCCATGTTTAAATATTAAGTTCACCATGATACTTTAGACAAAGCCTTTGATTCATTTATCATTATATATTTAAAATCTCATTTTGAGAATCCATAGAATTTGGATAAAACATAGCCATATGTTTCAAATTTTAAAGTAAAATGGCTTAGTCAAAGGAAATCTAAACATGTAATTAAATGTTAAGTATAGTCATTGCTATCATTTTGTGCTGTCAAGTCACCTGCAACCCATAGTGACCCAATGAACAGCAGTGCTGAACCCTGCCCTGTTCTGAGCCAATCTCATTGACTCTGACACATCAACCCTCATTGCCCCAATTACTGTTTCAATCCATCTAATCCGGGGTCTTCCTCTTCTGTCCTGTCCCTCCACCCTTCCGAGCATGGTGTCCTTCTCCAAGAAATGGCCTTTCCTGGCCATGTGCCCAAAGCATGTGCAAAAGAGCTTCAAAATCCTAGCCTTCAAGGAGAGACTTAGTTTCACCCTCTCCAGGACTGACTTATTTCTTTTCTTTGTTGTCCATGGCATGTTAGAGACTGTTATTCAGCACCACAAGTTAAAGGCATTGATTGTTCTTCTGTAATCCTTAAATACTACAACCATACCAGATCTAGAAGTAACATATCCTGACCTTGGAAATTAATACATTGTAATGTCAATGTGGTGAAAAAGGAAAAACATAGACACTACTAACTCCTAAAACTTAGCAGAAGCTCAGTGGTAAGGACTTTTTCTCAGTACTGCCTTAGACAAAAACCTTTCCCTGAAGCTGCTGCATGGGCTTTGGATTTACATCCTCCTAAACACAAGACAGGCAACAGCATGAGACCTGTAGCAGTATGTGGTGAAAGATATTACAGAAGTGACTTTTGGACTAAGCTATCATATCAAGGGATGGCTGGATCAGGTAGCTGGGAGTGCAAGGAATGATGCTATAGCAGGGAAAGGAAAGAGAAAAGACACACATTCTTGAGAGTGAGAGTGTGGGGGTGTGATAGCAAGTGTATTGTTTATTTCTATAAGAGAAATGTCTTTCATCTACTCAGTAAAATGTTAGTATATCAAATATTGTTCTAAAACTAAGCATTCAAATTAACACAGACTAGGAAGAAGGATTGGCCATCCACTACTGAAATATAATTGGCCTTCAAAAACCCTTTGTGCAATAGAGCACACTTAGAGTAGGCTAACAACTGTGGCAACTGTGGCTGAGCCCTCAAATATGGAAATACAAAGGAGGAGGAACTAATAAGCAGAAACTAATGTTTGGAATGGTGGAATATGAGAAGTGTGAATGTAGGAAAACTGGACATTGCTAGGAAAGGAACATAATTATAGCAAGTTGAAAAATAGTTAGCAATGCATTTGTGATAAACTCTTTCCATTTAATACGTATACTTCTCCATTCCTGGAAGCTTTTATAAACATATATTCAGTTTTATCACGTATGAGAGACAGTAAGCAAATAATAAACCTATAAGTTAGGTGAAAAAACGAATACATTGAAAAACTATTTTATAAAATTGTACTACTATTGGATTTTGATCAGGACTAAAACTACGTTATCATAATACTAATTCTAGTTCAGTATTTTAAAATTCAAAATGTGAACTTATTAATTCTCTTTTATCCAGGGACTAACTTTTCCCAAACCAGAGACTCAAGCTGAAGTTTGAGGCAAAAGTAGAAATCATAAAACAAGCTTTCTGATGACTTAAAAATATATTTCGAATATCATCTATTGAGTTAGAATTTTTACAAAAACATATGTTTTGTTTTGTCTGAAACGTTTTTCTTCACAAGAATCCACATAAAACTATAATGAAGGTCAATTTTTTTATAGAAACTACTTTTAAATTTTTTTAAAAATAAGACAGAATGGCAGCCCTGATGGAATGTTAGCAAGAGGCACAGCAAGACAGACAGCTAGAGTTTGAGTGAGAGAAGTAAAAAACAACTGTCGGCACAGGCCAGGGAGCTGAGGCCACACATGTGCCAGGGAGCTGCTTCCTGATGCCACGCTCATGCTGGAGAGTTGCTGGCTGACACCATACGCTCACTGGGGAGCAGGAGCAGCTTGTTGATACCACGCACGTGCCTGAGAGCTGCTTCCTGATGCTATGCATGTGGCAGGGAGCTGCTCCCTGATGCCATGCATGTACCAGGGAGCTGCTGAGGCATGTGCCAGGAAGCAACATGCGGGGGCAAGCAAGAAAGCTGGAAACTGAGTGAGTGTGATCCCAGAACTCCAGTCCCATCATCACCATCCCGCATCCAGAACTCCGGTCCCAAGGCTGCCTGTCCACACCCAGAATGCTGCTCCCAACACGCACAGGGAGTGACACGGAACTTGAATGATGTACTTTTGTACTTCGTGTGTGGGGGTCACTCCTGTTTGGCTGGATCACATAGGACCCCTTATGCTCAATCAGAAGGGAGTGAGACAGCTGGAGCTCATTCTTGAAGGGAAAACTAAGGCTTCCTGCTTTTCCAATCAGGTTTTCACGCTCCACCTTACATCTCCTCACAGCCAGTCCATTAACTGCCTTTAGCCCAGAATACCTTGGGCTACCCTAGCTGCAGAAGTTGTCTGACAGAAGAGGTAGCTGCCCCACCATCTTCTGGAGAGGTGACTTTAGATAAAGAACCTGCTGTCACCTCAGATATGAAAAATTCTACCACAGCAATATCATGTAGGAAGCAGGCTACGTCACTCCCTACCTAAACCCAAAGCAAGATGCCATCCAAAAAAAAGTCACACAGTGTTAATGAATTTCCTGAAGCCAGAAAGTCTGATAAAACTTTCTGACACAGAACTAAAAAAAAAAAATTGGATATTTTCAAGGGGTGAAAGACAAACTTGAAGAACTACAGGGACTGCAGGCAAAAACCATGAGGAGCTTAAAAATACAATCCAAAACAATGCAGATAAAACAAACGAGACATTAGAGGCTCTGGAAAAACAAGAAACCACAATCCAAAATACGAGGACCAATGTTTCAGATGCTGTCAACATGATGGAGGGTCACATGAACAGAGCTGAAGAGATGAAACATAAAACCAGTGAGATAGAAGATAGAATTGTCACCACTGATATCCTAGAATAAAATGCAGAATTAAATAGGAAGAAAAAAGAAGAAAACCTAAGAATAATGTGGGACACTATCAAAAGAAATAACATGCATGATATTGGAATACTAAAACAGGAAGAAGCAAGTAAAGGCACCAAAAAAGTTGTGGAAGAATTACTAGAGGAAAAATTCCCAGACATAATGAAGAATGAGAGAATATGTATGGCATCCTTCTTATGGAGGTGCCACAAAAAAGCAGGATGGACCAAAGTAACTAGCAACAACACCAAAAAGAACTCAACAAAATGATAGCAATGAAACCTTGCCTCTCAATATTCACAATGAATGTAAATGGTTTAAATGTACCCCTGAGAAGAAAAAGAGTAGCAGATTAGATAAAAAAAACCAAAATACATCATTATACTGTCTACAAGGGACACACTTGAAAAATGAAAATAAAGACTAAAAATAAAAGGGTGGAGAAAAAATAAACCAAGCAAATGGCAACCAGAAAAAAGCAGGAGTGGTGATATTAATATCTGATAAAATAAATTTCAATGCAAAAACCAATATAAAGGAAAAAGAAGGTCACTACATAATGCTTAAAGGGTCAACAGAACAAAAAGATATAGCAATATTAAATATCTATGCACCAAATGAAAGACTTGCAAAATATATAAAACAAACATTAACAAACCAAAAAAGGAAATAGCACTACTATAGTAAAACCACTCTCAAGAAAAGTTAGAACTTCCAGAAAAAAACTCAACAAAGATGCTAAAGAATTAAACCACACAATAACTTAACTTGATCTCATAGATATTTATAGGCTAATACACTGGGGGGGGGGAATCACAGTATACTTTTTTCTCCAATGTTCATGGGATGTTTTCTAGAATAGATAACATTTTATGACACAAGGGAGGTATCAATAAATTCGAAAGCATAGAAATAATACAAAGCATCTTCTCAGACCAACGTGCTACAAAATTAGAAATTAATAACAAGAGGATAAAGGAGAAAAAACACATACATTTGGAAGCTGAACAGCACTTTGCTTGAACATGAGTGAGTACTAGAAGAAATAAAAAATGAAATTAAAAAGATTTTTTACACAAATGACAATGAAAACACAACTTGACACAAAAAAAAAAATCTCTGAGAAACAGCCAAAGCAGTAATTAGAGGTCAATTTATAGCAATAAGCAAACACAAGAAAAGACAGGATAAACCCAACATCTCCAACAAATTGAAAAAGAACTACTGTTCTTTTGACACCCTCCAAAAAAACTGAAATTCTAAAAATCAGGACAGAAATAAATTAAGTAGAAAACAGAAAAAACAATTGAAACCATCAATAAAACCAAGAGTAGGTTCTTCAAAAAAGTCAATAAAATTAACAAATCACTAGCAAAACTAACAAAAGAAAAGATGGAAAAGATACAAATAATCCAAATAAGGGCTGAAACAGGCAGTGTCACAACAAAGCCAACTAAAATAAAATGGAATATTACGGAAAAACTATACTCAAACATATGAAAACCTAGAGGAAAATGGACAAATACTCAGAAAACCACACCCTACCTAAACTCACACAAACGAAAACTGAACATCTGTACAGACCCATTGCAAAAGAAATTGTAAAGGTAATAAAACAATTCCAGGCAAAAAAATCCCTGGACCAGATGGTTTTACAAGTGAATTTTATCAAACATTCAGAGAAGAACTTTCACCAATTCCACATAAACTATTTCAGGAAATAGAAAAAGATGGTATTCTCCCAGACTCATTCTATGAAGCTAATATATCCTTAATACTAAAACCAGGTAAAGACACCACCAAAATAGAAAACTATAGACCTATATCTCTCATGAACATAGATGCAAAAATCCTGAGTAAAACCATGGCAAAAAGAATCCAACTATATATCAAAAAAATAAAACACCATGACCAAGTGGGATTCATAAAAGGTATGTAAGAATAGTTCAATACAAGTAAAACAATCAGTTCAGCAAAGTGGCAGGATATAAGATCAACAAATAAAAATCAATTGGATTTCACAATACCCTTCACAATAATTAATCACAAGATTAAATACTTGGGATTAAATCTAACCAGAAGCACAAAGGATCTATACAAAGAAAATTACAAAACATTACTACAAGAAACAAAAAGAGACCTGGAGAAATGGAAGAATATCCCTTGCTCATGGATAGGAAGGCTCAATTTTGTGAAAATGACAATACTACTAAAAGCAGTTTACACTTTCAATGCAATCCCAATACAAATACCAATTTCATTCTTCAGTGAGATGTAAATGGCAATCCCCCACATCATTTGGGATGAAAAGAGGCCTCAAATAAACAAAGCACTCCTTAAAAAGAAAACAAGGTAGGAGGCATCTCACTTCCTAGTTTCAAATCCTACTACACTGCCATTGTGGTCAAGACAGCATGGTACTGGTACAGTGACAGACACGTAGATTAATGGAATAGAAATGAGAATGCAGAAATCATTCCTGTGGTCAACTGATTTTTACAAGAAAATCAAATTGGTTAAGTGGTGAAATGACAGCCTTTTTAACAAATGGTGTCAGCAAAATTGGAAAACCACCTGCAAAAAACTCAAGCAAGACTTAACACCTCTCTCTATGCACAAAAACCAACTCAAAGTTAATCAAGAACCTAGGACTAAAACCAAGATCTATAAACATCATTAGAGAAAAGCTTGGAAGAACCCTAGAAGCACTAATCCACAACTTCAACAGCCTTCCAAGCATTCTGAAAAACCTACAACAAGGAGAGGATAAAATAGATAAGTGGGACCTTCTAAGAATCAAATCCCAATGCACATCCAAAAACTTCTCCAACAGGGTAAAAAGTGAATCCATAGACTGGAAAGAATATTTGGTAATGTCTGACAAGGGACTTACATCTAGAATTTATAGAATAGTCAAACACCACAGCAAGATAAATGTAAACAACTCATTTGTAAAATGAGCACAGGTTATGAACACTTCACCCTAGAAGACATCCAGATGGTGAACAAATACATAAAGAAATGTTGAAAATCCCTAGCTCTAAGACAGATGAAAATCAAAACAACTATGAGATATCATCTCGCCCCACTAAGAATAAGAAAATTTAACAGAGCAGCAAACATTAAATGTTGTCAAGGTTGTAGAAACTGGAATCCTTATTCACTGTTGGTGGGAGCGTAAAATGGTGCAACCACTATGGAAGGCAGTATGACGCTTTCTCAAAAGTTGGAAATAAAAATACTATTTGATTTAGCAATTCCACTATTGAGAATATACCCTAAAGAAACCAGAACTGCCTGCCACCCAAACAGATATATGCTTATTGCTGCTTTGTTCACAATATTAAAGAGTTGGAAACAACACAAGTGCCCATCACTAAACAAATGCATAGAGAACCTGTGCATATTCACACAATGGAATATTATGCATCAATGAAAAACAAAGAACTCATGAAATATTATACAAAATAGATGACCCTGGAAGACGTTATGCTGAGTGAAATATCTCAATCACAAAAAAGACAAATTCTGTATAATGCCACTGTTAAAGAACAGGACTGATATGAGGGTTGGGGCGAAACTAAGAAAAGAGGGAGTAATTAATATACATGGCATTGAAAGACATGAGGGAGAGAATGGTATAAAAGGAACATATGATCAGGTATTATTGAGATGACAAGAGTCCAGTACAAGAATTTTATAGTAAAGTGGTGGTGGAGGGGACTGTATAATAACAAGGAAAGAATTTTTTTTTAAAGTAACTTCATCCAGCAGCCATGAAATTAAAAGCCAAATTGCATTGGGCAAGTCTGCTGTCAGAGGTCTCTCCAAGGAGTAACAATGTCAATCTGGAGACTAAGGTGCGCCTGATACAGGACATGGTCTTTTTCATTACTTGCTATGCTTCAGAGAGCTCAACAATGACTAGGGATAATAGAAGGAGAGTTGATGTCTTTGAGCTTTGGTGCTAGAGAAGAGTATTGAATATACCATGAACTGCTAAAAAAACAAACAAGTTCCTCCTGGAAATGGTGAAGCCAGGCTGCTTCTTCGAGGCAAGGGTTCTGAAGCTTCGTTTGACATACTTTGGACATGTTGCAAGGAGGGACCAGTCCTTGGAGAGGCACATCATGCTTGGAAAGGTGGAGGGACTGTGCAGGAGAGGAAGACCCTTGATGAGATGCATTGACTCTGTCACTGGGGTAATGAGGATAGGCATGCTGGAGACAGTGAGATTGGAAAGGTATAGAGCAGGGTTTAGGGCTGTTGTACATAGAGTTTCTATGACTTGATAGCACATAACAACAACAACTTCATCCAGATAGCCCTACTAACAATAGAGGTACAACAAATTATTAATGTAGTAACATTTTATAAATGAGCATTTATTATCTTGTCTGAAAAATTAGAAGAAGGAACTACACAATGTTTTGTCCTAATATTTGGAAATAAGATTATCTGAACCTTTATGTGACCAGTACTGCTATCGAGTTGATTCTGATTCAAAACAACCCCACAGCACAAATTATGAATGTCCCTTAAAATTTCCAAGACTCTAGTCTTTACGGATGCAAACTGTCTCAACTTTGTCCTATTGAGAGCTGATGGGTTCATAGCATTACCTTTTAGGTTATCAGCCTTAACCAGCACAGCCCCCAGGCCTCCTTTAAGTGACAGAGGCTGTGTAGTTGTATCTCCCCAATATAGTCTGAGATACAGACTGCCTTCTGCCTGCTGAGGCAGAAGGAAAGCAGATGCATTTGTCATCTGGCATTGAGATAAATGAGTGACAATTAGTTAAAATCATAAAAATCAGAATTATTAGACACTCTGATGCCTCTGATATATTTTATTAACACCTCAAGAGCATATAATCAATTGCAAATTCTATGAGAATACTCTCTCTCCAACTCATACAAACTACTAATATAACCTAGAATGTTGTCATGCTTACTGTGGATATTAGACTAATATTACAGTAGTGGAGATATAGGTTTTAGATGGAGAATTTTACCTTACTGCTAAGCTAACAGTTTGTAGTTCAAATCCACCAGTGGTATTGTAGAAGGAGAAACGTGGTGATCTGCCTCCACAAAGATTATAGCCAAGAGAACCCTAGAGAGCATTTATACCATCAGAGTGATCTGTAATTGCCTCAATGTCAACAATAGCAAACATAAAAAGACCTACATACAAAGACCAAATCTCTACCTAAAGTCCATCTTTGTTTATTATAACTAATATCTTTCTAATTAGAAAAACTAGAATATTCCAATGCAAAAAATCAAACTAAAAGCAAAACAACTATCCAATTAGGTATTAAATACACTGTGCAAATTACAAATTATCAAATAATATGTCACTTCCGAAATAGCTTGCCTCCAGAAACCCTATAAACTTGAAGAAATGATAAAAATTAAACAAGTGTTCAGGTCTTTTGTTCATATAAGTCACCTATGACTCGATGGCACTTAACAACAACAACATCATTCTGCCTGTGTCATATAAAGCACACCTCTGGTTCCTTTTTTAAGACAAATAGTTAAACTCAAAACTCATTGTCATTAAATCAGACCTGACCCTCCGCTGAGTTTTCAAGGCTATTGATGGCCTGAGAAGAGATTGTACATATTTTCCCCTCAGAGCTGTTGATGGATTTAAACCACCAGAGGTGTGTGGCCTTTGAGTTACCAGTGAAACTCTTTCCAGTTTCCCTAAAAAAAAGGAGTTTATGTAAAAAGCAGTCTTTACTCTTATCATTCTTAAGTGGGATGTGTCTCCCACCCCCCTTTTCTTTTTAATCAAAGTATAGGAAAAAATTCCCTAAGGTTCACCAGAGATCCCTATCGACAATATACACTTGGGGTGGGCAGCAGTGCAGGAACACCTATAAAAACAGATTAGCAATAACAAAACCCCCATTGAAATGGATGATAATCAACGTTTAAAAAAAGGTTAAAGGGGTACTTACCCTAACATGAAAGCATGCATATCAACTTGGGTGGCCTGTCTGAATTTTACTGTCTACATATAAATTGGTTTGGTAAGAAAACTCAGCTAAGCTAGTTTTTAAGATAATACTTTCCTCTTTGCAGCATGATTACAGATGAACATATGAACCATAATATCTCTTGGATACATACCAAGACACCAGAAAGTACCACAGAATGTGTATTTTTTTCCCAAAAGATACAAACATAAAATACCAAAATTCAAACCATTTCTGATTAATATATTCCACCTCTCTGAATATACTGATGTTTTCCACCTCTTCAGATTCAGTCCATGTTGAAAGAAAAGAAAGTATTTTAAGTGATATGTATTTTACAGGTATTTTTGGCTTTTAGATTTTAAAACTTCCTTACAGGAATTCAAGTACCACCTTTTCATCTACATTTCAAGAATAAAAGTGTTTGGTGTTGTTTTTTTCTTACTCAGACACCAAGACCATAAACTAGGCATTCAATCAATTCTAACTCATAGCAACTCTATCTGACAGAATAGAACTACTCTAAAGAGTTTCCAAGACTGAATCTTTACAGGAGCTGACTGCCAGATTTTTCTGCCCTGAAGTGACTGATGGGTTTAAAATGCTAACTTTAGAATTAGCTGTTGCATTCTTAAACCACTGTACCACTATTCCTCCAGGGTTGTTAAATTCCATTATTGAATACTTTTATTAAATTTGATTTATATCATAAGATTAACCAAAACTAAAACTACTACCTTTGAACCAATTCTGACTCATTTCTTGATATTCAGAGACTGTAAATATTTATTGGAAGTGACTGCTATCTTTCCCCTAAGGAGTGCCTGGTGCATCCTTATAGCCAATTTTGCAGTTAGCATCCCCACACTTCACCATCAGGGGTTCTTATCTTAATGTTAACTCACTGGTATCAAGTTGTTCCTAATGCATACTGACCCTCCATCAGGTTTCTGAGGTTGTAAATCTTTATATTAGACGACAGTCTAGCTTTCTCTCATGGAGCAGCTGGTGGATTCAAACCACTGACCTTTAATTAACAGTTCAACACATAACACAGTACACTACCTTTGTTCCTAATTTTTTTCAGAATTTTTTTTTATTTTAGTGAAAGTTTACAGAGACTTTGAATTTCCATTCATTCATTGTTGTACACTTTCATCCCTATTCACCCCACCTCCCAGTTCACTTTTCTCTTTGAAAAGTTGGGGGGGGAAATTGATTGTTACAATCCTTCCCCCTCCCCCAGTCCACTCCACTATGCAGCTTTCACTCTGGACTCTTGTCATGACAGTTATTTATCCCCTCCTTGTTTCCCCCAACTCCGATGTCAGTCCTGCTTTACAACAGAGGCACTATGTAGTATTTGTCCTTCTATGACTGAGATATTTCACTCAGCATAATGTCCTTCATGGTCACCTATATTTTATAATATTTCATGAGTTCCTTGTTTTTCAATGAAGCATAGTATTCCATTGTGTGAATATACCAAAGCTTTTGCAGCCATTCATTTGTTGATGGACACTTGGGTTGTTTCCAACTCTTTGCTATTGTGAGCAAAGCCATGATAAACATGGGTGTGCATATATCTGCTTGTGTGGCAGTTTCGGTTTCTTTAGGGTATATTCCCAGTAATGGAATTGCTGGGTCAAATGGTATTTCTATTTCCAACTTTTTGAGAAAACGCCATACCACCTTCCAGAGTCGTTGCACCATTTTACACTCCCACCAACAGTGAATAAGTGTTCCAGTTTCTCTACAACTTTGCCAGCATTTGCTGCTTGCTGTTCTGTTCAAGATTGCTATTCTTACTGTGGTTAGATGTTAACTCAGAGTTGTCTTGATTTGCATCGCTCTTAGAGGTAGGGATTTTGAACATTTCTTCATGTGCTTGTTGGACATCTGAAGAATGTCTTCTTTGGTGAAGTGTATGTTCATATCCTGTGCCCATTCTTCATTTGGATTGTTTACCTTTATCTTGTGGTGATGCTCAAGTATTTTATAAATTCTGGATATAAGTCCCTTATCAGACATGTCATTACCAAATATTTTTTCCATCTGTAGCTTCCCTTTTTGCCATGTTGGAGAAGTTCTTTGATGTGTATAATTATTTTATTCTCAAACTCATTGCTTTTGAGCTGGAACTGACTCATCAATGTCTCTCCAAAAATTGCAAAGGGAGAATATCATCCAGTTTTCTTCTGCAGGGTATTTAGTGGATTCAAACTACCAGAATAGGTGTAATTTGGGGTTTGCAGTTCAATTCCCTACAGACTATGCCAACAGGGTTCATCCTGGGACTAGAAGGGATGATGTGACAGATATACGTGTATTGATTAAATTGAAGAGATAGGAGGGAATGAGAAGAAATGTTAGCAAGGAGACTCGCTCAGAGGGACTTACAGGAGAAAGACTGAAAACCTTCCAGGAAAAAAAATGGAAACCTTAGGGTTAAAATATAATTTCCATCCTTACCAATTTTTTTATTGCTAAAACTTGATAATCAAGGAACTGTGATTTTTTAAGAAAGAGAAAAAGAGGCTTTACCTGAAAAAGAAGTCCTTCATCCTACCATTGTTATGTTCTTGAGTTTTCTTTCCATTTTTCAATCAAGACATAGATTAAAATTTCCCTACATTTTACCAGAGTCCACCCACATTCTAAGAGCAACTTGTCTATAAATTGTGGTCTTTGAAAGTTCCATTTTCTAACTGAGAAACAGTTATGATAGTCAACCACAAGTTAGAATTTCTGGACATTTTAGAAAGTGACTTTATGTATGTGTTTTAAACTTGAGTCCTACCTATATTGGCAGTCCCAGGCAACCTACAAGCAGCTTTAGAATGAATGTTCTTGGAGAATGTTAGAAATACAAGTAAGAAAAGAAAGCAGACAGATACTATAAGTACTATTGTACTAGGAAGCTAGGAAGTCTTACACAGAGAAGGATGATCTACAAACCATGCTCTAGAACAAAGATTTTTGTCCCTCTTTGACCTATATCTAAGCTATCTACTCTTCAAATTCTGTGCCAATCGATGACTTCTATGGCCATGTCCATCCGCAATCTATTCTTCTATTGTTCATAGGGTGTTCATATACCTGTAATTTCAAAAAGTGGACAGCCAATCCTCTCCAGTCAGAGATCTCTAGCTGAAACATATTCACCATAAGTGACCCTTCTAAGATTAGACACTAATATTAGGCATAAATTGCAGCATCACAGCATCCTACAAGTTACCTCAATACAGCAAACTGACAGCAAGTGCTGTACTAATAAGTTCAAATTATAAATAAGGAAGCTCTACACAATATGAACAATAGAGGGACACAGGTAGCTATAGTATTAGAAGTAGAGCCCAGATTGAAAGTCAAATCAAAATTAAAAGACACATTTGCAAGCATCTTTTAATAATTTGAACATGGAATGTATGAAATATGAATATAGAAAAACTCAAAGTTGTAAAAAATGACATGGAACACATGAACATCAACATTTTTGGCATTGACATTGGCCACTTTGAGTCAGATAATCACATTATTTACTGTGCCAGGAATGAAAACAGAGGAAGAATCATGTATTCATAATTAAAGAGACAATTTCAAGTTCTCTTCCAAAGTACAATGTTGTGAATCATACATAGGATACTATACGTACACATACAAAGAAGACCTGGTAATATGGCTGTTATTCAAATATATACACCAACAGCTAAAGTGAAAGAGGAGGAAATTGAGTATTTTTACCAAATTTTGCAGTC
Organism: Elephantulus edwardii; assembly: GCF_000299155.1. Lineage (NCBI taxonomy): Eukaryota > Metazoa > Chordata > Mammalia > Macroscelidea > Macroscelididae > Elephantulus > Elephantulus edwardii. The sequence goes on along the minus strand of NW_006399889.1, from coordinate 7,876,567 downwards.
TGAAATTAACTAAATGTGCAACAAGATGCGTTAATGGTGATTGGTGACTGCAATGTAAAAGTTGGAAACAAGAAGAAATGGTAGTTGGAAAAAACTTGGTAATAGAAATGAGGCTGGAAATTTAATGGTTGCATTTTGCATACTCAATTGTTTATAGAAATCTATTTTCAATAACATGAACATCAACTTTATGTATGGACCTCACCTGAGACGGCACAGGAGTCAGATCAACTAAATCTGTGGATGGAATCATTGGAGAAGTCCAATAATAGCAGTCGAATAGAAGTCAGGTGCTGACTGTGGAAAAGACCATCAACTACTCATGAGCAAGAACTGAAATACAACCTTGAGTCTATCCTACATGAATTTTTTTAGATCATTTTAAGAATAGAATTGAACACTAAAGATGAAAGACCAGATGAGTTGTAGGATGACATCAAGGAAATAATCCATGAAGAGAGCAAAAGGTCATTTCAAAGACGATAGAGAAACAAAACACCAAAACAGATGTCAGAAAAGATTCTAATAGAGTCTGCAATAGAGCATTAAGAAACCAAAACATAAGAAAGAACTTTCTATGAAAATAGTACAGAAAGCAAAGAAGGAAGCCCACGTCCCTCTCAAAACTGAAGCCATAGAAAAGATGTTAAAGACCAAGATGGTAGTCCTGAAGGGCAAGCACAGACACACACACACACACACACACACACACACACACACACAAGATCTGCACCTCACCCATCTTTGAGTGGCCTAAAACACTGAGATTCAAAGGTAGCCAAATACCCCCTGAAACAGTTTACCCAGGAGAAACAAGCTTGAACAGTATTTCATCATCAGTTTTTCCTGGACCACTGAATCAGACATTAAAAAGATCGAAGATTATAACACACTTGTGCTCACTGTGGATGCCAAGGCCAACAAGCACCAGATCAAACAAGCTATCAAGAGTCTTTATGACATTTTTTTTGTTTTTTTTATTAT
>NW_006399889.1:7868292-7872503 GCF_000299155.1 Elephantulus edwardii | reverse complement strand
AGCATAATGCTTTCCAGTCCCTCCCATATTGGTTGTAATTTACAAAATTCTTTTTCCTGTATGCTATACAGTATTCTATTTGTGTGATTTAACAATAATTTCTCAAACCATTTGATTGTGGTTGGATATCTGGGCTGTTTACATGATCCTGTGATGGCGAATGGCACGGCTATGAATGTTGGTGTACAAATACCCTTTTGTGCTTGAGTTCTCATTCTCTCGGGGTATGTTCCCAACAGTGGAATAGCTGGGTCATATGGAATTTCTAGATTCAGCTTTTTGAGAAAATGCTAAACTGCTTTCTAGAATGGTTGTACCATTTCAAAATTCCACTAACAATGTATAAACATTTCTTTCTCACCACATCCTCTCCAACATTTATTCCTTACTGTCTTGTTAAACTTTGCCACTGCTACTGCAGTGAGATGATATCTTATTGTGATTTTTATTTTCATCTCTCTTCTTGCCAGTGATTTTGAGCATTTCTTCATGTGTCTGTTTGCCATCTGGATATCTTCCTCTGTGAAAATTCTTTCCATGCCCTTTTCTCATTTTGTAATTGTGTGATCAGTCATTTTCTTATGGAGGCCCTGTAGAATTCTGTAAACTTTTGATGAGTCCTTTGTCTGAATATTGCCAAATAGTTTTTTTCCCAGTCTTTTCCCCCCAGGTTTTCTTTTCACTCTGTTGGAAAAAGTTTTTGATGTACATAGAGATTTAATCTTTAGAAGATCCCATTCATCAATTTTATCGTCTTCAGATGGAGCATTACTGGTTGTATTTGGAAGTCTCACCGTGATCCCAGTTTATCTCTAATGAACTTTAAGGTTTGGGGCTTTACTTTCAGGTCTTTGATCCACCTTGAGTTGTGTTTTTGTATATGGTGTGAGATGTGGGTGCTGTTTCAGCTTTCTGCAGGTAGCAGTTCAGTTTTGCCAGCACCATTTATTGAAGAGGTTGTCATTTCCTGATTTGATAGGTTTTATTTCCTTGTCGAATATCCATTGGCCATAGATAGCTCAATCCATTTCTGAGTTCTCAGTTCTGTTCTTTTGGTCTATATGCCTGTCATTGTACTAGTACCATGCTGTTTTGGTTACTACCGCTGTGTAGCAGGTTTTGAGGTCAGGGAATGCTATGCCTCCCACCTAATTGTCTTTCAGAAGAGACTTCAAACCCACTCTGCACACTGAGGTAGCATTTAATAAGCAGAGCCAATCTTGCTTTGAAATATAATGAGGAAGAAAAGTCAGAAATTTATTTGGGAGGACTACCTAATTATGCTTATCAGTCTATGGCACACATTCCGTGGGCTGCACTCACTCTGTCACATTTGCAAATGCCTTCACTTATTGTTGCAGAGAGCACATATCTAAGAATAAAATGAAAACTTGGTACAAGTCACAGTTTGGATTGCAAATCTGCAACCACTTGTTGGCTTGGATGTACCAACTCTATACTTAAAAGTGACCTTTATGGTAAATTAAAGAAGCACTCATATCTTCCCTATGTACAGCAGGATGGCCTAAATAAGGGGCAGGGGGAGACTATTTGCAATAATATATTCGACAAAGAATAACAAAAAAGCTTTAGAAAACTTCAGTAATGGAGTGTGAGTGAAAATAGGGATGCTATAAAGGAAATGGTGAGAATGCGGTTATATTGAGGAATTGCAACTAATATGAAATATAGTGTGTATAGTGTCGAAGGGCAAACTAATGTGTTATGTAGACTTTTGTTCAAACCACGTTAAAATGCTTTTTAAAAAAAACAACAGAGAAAAGAAGAATCAGATAATAAATTTGTCTTTTTCTTCTATTCTGCTCACACATCCCTATTATGCTAAAAATAAAAAATAAGAAAAAAAATAAACAAACCTGAGTGACTGTTAAATTTAATGTTCAAGACTAATCCAAACCTTGCCATTTGGAAGACTTCTATTTTTATCCAGGATAGGAAGATTCAGTAAAAAAATTTTCCACAGCCTTATACCACCAATATATCCAGATGACTTTTCTCAAATGTTGATCTCTGCCATGAAAGTTACCAAAATATGTCTTTATTGTCACACATGGGAAAAAAATGACAAAGTTAATGTTTTGAATCTTCTCTCCTTCACATACTTAGAATAATATTAACAAAACAATCAACCAAGTTTTATCTTCACCTTTTTGTCCCACTACTGTTGATCTTGTTAGGGGCCACTTAATGTTTACTCATAAATAACATTATCTGAAAAATTTACTTAGAAGAGCTAATGTGCTATTGGAGACTTTCATTAAGACTTCCATTAAGTAGATGTAATATGATTTGTAATGACTCTTAAAAGTTTCATTTTATTATTTATAATAGCCAAACACTCAGTCTTTATAAATTTTTATATAATTTAAAATTTTTATATTGGCTTTCATACAAAATTCATATACATTGTGTTTCACACATTCCTTTCTTCATGTTATGTTTCATATGATCATTCCTATACATTGCACTTTATGAAACAAATCATCATTGATTTATGGCCCCTATCACTCCATCTTTTCAGGTCCCCCTTTGATCTTTTCTAATTCCTTCAATACCTGCCTCTATCCACCAAACTCTGTGACTCTATTCTTTTCCCTCCTGCCACCCCTATCTTCACCTTTTAGACTTTTATACACATCTTACTAGTTATTCTCTATTTTTACAATAATTGTCTTATGCAGTATTTATTTGTCCTAATGAGACTGAGTTAGTTCACTCAGCATAATTCTATCTAACCTCTATCATGTTAGACACTATTTTTTGAAATCATTACTCCTGAGTACTGCATAGCATTTCATCGTGTGAATGTACCACAATTTCTCAATCCATGTTTGTTGATGGACATTTGAGCTTTCCTATTTTCCTGATACTGTGAATTATGCTGCTGTGAACATAGGTGTACAAATCTCCACTTCTATCTCAGTTCTAATTTCTTCAGGGTATATTCCTAGCAGTGGAAGAACTCAATCATGTGGGTTTTCTATTTTCATCTTTTTGAGGAAATGCCAAACTACCTTCCATTTTACAATCCTACCAACATTGTGTAAGAATTCCAATCTTGGCCCTCTGCTCCTCGTTGATTGAAAATTGCCCTCTCTTCTCATGCAACTTCAGCCATATTCCTGAGACATGATGGTGAAGGTTGGAGTCAACATACTTGGCTGCACAGGATGCCTGGTCACCAGAGCTGCTTTTAACTCTGGCAAAGTGGATGTTGTTGCTATCAGTGACCTGTTCATTGACCTCAACTGCATTGTCTATATGTTCCAGTATGATTCCATCCATGGCATGTTCAATGGCACTGTCAAGGCTGATAATGGGAAGCCAGTCATTAATGAGAAGACCATCATTATCTTCCAGGACAGAGATCCCTCCAAAATGAAGAGAGGTGATACTGGTGCTGAGTATGTTGTGGAATCTTAACAACCTTGGAGAAGGTTTGGGCTCATTTGAAGAGTGGTGCCAAATGAGTAATCATCTCTGCTCCTTCTGCTAATGCCACCATGTTTGTCATGGATATGAACAATGAGAAGTATGATGACTCAAGGTTGTCAGCAATGGCAACCAACTGCTTGGCCCTTCTGGCCAAGATCATCGATGACAGCTTTAGCATCATAGGGGGACGCATAACCACAGTCCATGCCAGCACATTCACCCAGAAGACTGAGGATGGCCAATCTGGAAAGCTGTGATGTGATGGCCATTGAGCTGCCTAGAAAATCATCTGTGATCTACTGGCACTGCCAAGGCTGTGGGCAGGTCATCTTCAGCTGAATGTGAAACTGACTGGCATGGCTTTCTATGTCCTGACCGACAATGAATCAGTTGTGGATCTGACCTGCTATCTGGAGAAAGCTGCCAAATATGATGACATCGAGAAGGTAGTAAAGCAGGCGTCAGAAGGGTCCCTAAAGGGCATCCTGGAATACACTGAAGACAAGGTTGTCTCCTGTTATTTTAACAGTGACACTCTTCCATTTTTGAACTGAGGCTGGCATTGCCCTGAATTACTACTTTGTCAAACTCATTTCCTGGTATGACAGTGAATTTGGCTACCGCCACAAGGTGGTCAACCTGATGGTTCACATGGCCTTCAAAAAATAAGAGCACTTTGGATCACCAGTCCCAGCAATAACACTAGAACACACACACACACACACACACACACACACACACACACACACACACAC
>NW_006399889.1:7865033-7866002 GCF_000299155.1 Elephantulus edwardii | reverse complement strand
GCAAGCACTTCAGGTCCTCTTCAGTTTCAGCAAGCAGGGTTATGTCATCTGCATGACACAGATTGTTGATGAAACTTCCACCAATCCTGATGACGAACTTCTCATAGAGCCCAGCCTCCCAGATAATCTGTTCTGCATACAAGTTGAAAAGGTATGGAGATAGTGTATACTCTGGTGTATACTCTTCCCAATTTTGAACCATGAAGTGTTTCCTTGCTCTGTTCTAATGACTGTCCTCTGGTCCAAGTATAGGTTTCGCGTTAGCATGATTAACGAACAAATTCTTTCAGTTTCCCTCACATCCTCCATCAAATTGTACCACCCAATGATTAATTCCTCCCTCTCTCTGCACATCCACATCCCTCTGCTTCCAATTTCTCCCACCCTTCCTGGATCCTTATTCTCATGTTCCAATAACGGTTTTATGCAATATTTATCCTTGTGAGACTGAGTTACTTCACTCAGCATAATGCTCTCCAGTCCCTCCCAACTTAGGTAATAATTTAAAAAGTTATTGCTCCTGTGTGCTGCATAGTATTCCATTGTGTGAATGTATCAAAATTTCTCAATCCATTCATTTGTGGTTGGACATTTGGGCTGTTTCCATGTTCTTGTGGTGATGATGATGAGAAAAATACATGGAAAGAATTTTCACAGAGGAAGATATTAGAACAGCAAACAGTCACATGAAGAAATGGTCCAAATCACTGGCAATGAGAGAGATGCAAATCAAAACCACAATGAGGTACTATCTCACTCCAGTAGCAGTGGCAAAGTTTGACAGGGCAGCAGCAAGTAATAGATGTTGGAGAGGATGTGGTAAGAAAGCAACGTTAAAAAAAATTTTTAAATTTATTTTCATGAAAATTTATAAAGACTTTGGATTTCCATTCATTCATTGTTGCACTTTTCTCCCTGCCCACTCCTCCCCTCCAATTCGCTTTTCTTTTTGAAAAGCAAAAGAAAAAA
>NW_006399889.1:7838077-7859081 GCF_000299155.1 Elephantulus edwardii | reverse complement strand
ACACACACACACACACACACACACACACACACACACACACACCACTCTTCAGCTTCTGAGGAGGTATTGCTATAAATCGATCCCCACACACAAAGAATTTCACATCCTTGACACAGTGTCCATCTAGGCCCTTTGAGAAAGGAGAGGGCCTCATAGAACTCATCTTGTCATGTACCATCAATAAAGTACACTGTACTCAGAAAAAAGAAAAAGAATTGCAATATCTCCACATCCTCTCCAACATTTATTGCTTACTGTTCTGTTAAACTTATCCACTGTCACTGGGATAAGATGGTATCTCATTGTGGTTTTGATTTGCATCTTTCTGATTGCCAGTGATTTCAAGCATTTATTAACATCTGACTATATTCTTCTGTATAAAGTTTTTCATTGACTTTTGCCCATTTTGTAATTGGGTTATTAATCTTTTTCTTGCGGAGGCCCTCTAGGATTCTATAAACTTGTGTTATGAGATCCTTGTTTGAGATGGCATTGCCCAATGTTTTCCCAGTTTATAGGTTTTCTTTTCACTCTATTGGAAAAAAAGTTTTTGATGCACACAGGGACCTAATCTTCAGAAGGACCCAGTCATTGAAATAATCTATTCCTGGTTGTTCATTTCTGGCTGGCTTTCCAGCCTCTTTATATCATAGGCTAGGCCTTCCAAGTTTGGCCCACTTTGTCTCTTGAGATTTTTATGATTTTGAGCTTTACCTCTAGGTTTCTGATCCACCCTGAGTTAATTTTTGTAAAATGTGAAATGTGGATCCTGCTTCAGCTTTCTGCGGGTGGTAGACAGTTTCGCCAGCTCCATTTGTTGAAGAGGTTGTTGTTCTCCCATTTGATAGGCTTGATTTCTTTGTAGAATACCAGTTGACCATATGTGAGTAGGTTAATTTCTGAGTTCTCAATTCTGTTCTATTGGTTTATGTGTCTGTCATTGTACCTGTAGCATGCTGTTTTGATTACTTCAAGTATGTAATAGGTTTGGTTTGGTTTTTTTTTTTGGGGGGATTTCCATCTTATTGTATTTTATACTGGTTTGCTTACAAAGTTCATTTACATTGTGTTTCACACTATTCTTTATTCTTATAGTGTTTTATACAATCATTCTCATACATTATTTTTTATAAACTTAACCACCATTGGATCTTGCCCATCATTACCCTATCTTTTCACCCGGACCTGTCACATTTCCTTAACCCCCTCCATCTACCCACCAAGCTGTGCAAACTGTTAACCTCTACCCATCCTCACCCTTCTCTTACACTGTTGGTGAGATTGTAACATGGTACAACCACTCTGGAAGAGTCTGGTGTTTCCTCAAAAAGTTGAACATAGAAAATTCAAATTCCTCAGCTATTCCACCACTAGGAATATACCCTAAGGAAATTAGAACTGAGATCCAAACAGACATTTGTACACCAGTGTTCAACTACAACAGAATAGATTGAGAAATTGTGGTACATGCACACAATGGAATACTCAGAACTCAGGAGCAACAATTTTGAAAAATACTACATAACTTAGGAGAGACTGAACAGCATTATGTGGAGGGAACTAAGTAAGTCTCATAAGAACAAGTACTGCATAAAATCATTGTTATAAAAATAGGACAACTAGTAAAATATGCATGGGAACCAAAGTGGGGATGGAGTAGGAATGGAGGGGTATACAAGGTTTGTTGGTCTGTTGTTTAGGGGGTTGGGTAGGGTGTGTGTGTGTGTGTGTGTGTGTGTGTGTGTGTGTGTGTAATAGGTTTTGAGATCATTAAGTGCTATTCCTCCCACTTCATTTTTGTTTTTCAGAAGTTCTTTGTTTATATGAGATCTTTTTCCAACTAAACTTGACAATTGCCTTTTCTATCTCTTTGACAAATAGATGTTATCTGTATTGAGATCACTTTTGGTAACGGTGTGATTTTTATTATATATTGAGTCTTCTCTATCTGTGAACATGGAATTTATTTAGATTTCTTATTGTTTCTTGCAATAATGCTTTGTAATTTCTTTATAAAGGTCTTTTGTGTCTCCAGTTAGGTTTACTTCCAAGTCTCTCAATTTATGTTTGGCTATTGGAAGCCGAAGTGGCATCCACTTTCTAAACAACATGCCTCTGAAAATTTTATGATCTTTTAGAAACAATGATAGCTTATAGAAAGGCTTCGGGTCTCTGTTCATAGGGTTGCTATGAGTCATGCTTGACTAGATGGCAATGAACAACAATATTGTAAATGTTTTAAAATAACTTTTCAAAAATCATTGTAAATCACTTTCTTCTCTGTGTTTTCTTTGTTACTATAGATAAATACCATTTTTATATTGATTTTTTTATCCTGCCACTCTACTAAATTGTCTTATTAGTTCTAAGTGGTTTTCTTGAGTTTTTGAGGTTTTCTGTGTATACTATCATTTAATTTGCATATAACAGTGACAGTTTTACCAACTCTTTGCTGATCTGGATATCTTTCTTTTTAATCTGGATGTCTCTTATTCTATCCTTTGTCATATTGTTCTAGCAAATACTTTCAGTACAATATTGAATAGGAGTGGACAAAATGGGCATCCTTGCCTGGTCCCTGTTCACAAGGGAAATGCCTTTAGCCTTTCTCCATTGAGAATGATGTTGGTTCTTGGTTTTGTGTATATACTTTTCAAAATGTAGGAGCTGTAGTGGCCTAGCGGCAAGAAGCTCTGCTGCAATCCTGAAGGCCATGGTTGGAGGCCACCAGCTGCTCTGTGGGAGAAGGATGTGTAGTCTCCTCCCATACAGTTAACTGCCTCTGAAAACCCACCAAAGGATCAGCTATGGTTCCGTTTTGACTCCACAGTACACAACACTAACAACATAGAAGAAATTCCCTTCTATTCTTATTTTACGAGTGTTTTAATCAGAAGGGTATTGGATCACGCCAAATATCTTTTCTACATCAACTGATAGTATCATGTGATTCTTCCCCCCTAATAAATTTAATTTTTTTAAATTTTATTCTGATTTATTTACAAAGTGTGAATATACTGTTTTTCAAATTTCCCATTTCCTTCTTGTTCTTTGCTTTGTTAATGTGGTTCATTGCATTAATTTTATTTTTCTTATGTTGAGCCATCCTCTCATAGCTGTTATAAATCCTACTTGGTCAAAATGAGTTGGGTTTTTTTAATGTACGGTTGGATTCTATTGATCAGGATTGTTTTTTAAGCAGTTTTGCATCTGTATTCATTAGAGATATTGGCCTGTAGTTGTCTTTTTTTTTGGTAATGTCTTTGCCTTGTTTTGATATATTTTTATGTTTGTGTCACAGAATGATTCTGAAAATGATGCTTCCTTTTCCATTTTTAAAAATAATTTAAGTTAAATTGGTGCTAGATCTTCTCTGAATGTTTAGTATAATTGAGCCATGTGGGCAAGGACATTTTTTGGGGGGAATCTTTTTATTACCTGCTTAAATTTTTCTTATGTGGAGAGTCTGTTCAAGTGTTCTCCATCTGTCCCTGTCAATCTGGGTGGGGTGTGAATTTCAAGGAATTTTTCCATTCCTTGTAGGTTTTCAAATTTAATGAAGTATGCTGTTGTCTCTGGAGTATTTGCTTTATTTATGGCTTCTATTATTTCTTTCATAACTTAAACCTTCTTCTGTAGCTGTTCCTGTAACTCCACAGGAATAAATTTCTTCTGAATTCCTGTCTCTGGGGTATTAGCTTTGTTTATTGCTTTCATTCCTCCTCTATCATTTATACCTTCTTCTGTAGCTATTCATATAACTTCACATGAATATATTTCTTTTGCCTTCCAGTCTCTGAGGTAATCATTGAGTCAGTAGTATAATCTGCTTTTTTTTAGGAGAAAGCTTATTTTGGTTTTTCACAATATTTGAAGCTGCCTGCTACTTCTTTGACATTATGTGAAGTTTTACTCGGTGTGTGTTAAGCTATTTCTATTATGTCTACATAGGTTATTGACAGTTCTTTATTTTTATGATGTTGTTGATTAATTGCATGTTTAAAGTGTTCCATCTAGGAGCTGGGGAACTTTCTCTTCTGAAATTCTTTCTTGGCATGTGGAATGAGAAAATTTGCCATTCCTAAAGTATTTTGGATTTTCTCTGCTCTGCAGTGTAGCCCTACAGGAATTCTACTTTATTGTGGCCCACTCACCTAAAGTTTATTATCCTCTTTGGCCTGCAAAATGTCATAGCCAGGCCCCTGACTTGAATTAATTTCTGGCCTGCATGGTGACAGGCAGCTCCCATCCCCAGCATTTCAATATACTGACTCTGGTTGTGAGTCTTTTGCATTATTTCAGCCCCATCTCTGAAATTCTATTTTCCTCTCTGGTCTTTGGACTTGTCTTTATGATAGCCAGGTGTCACTCCTTTAACTGTTTCCCTCCTAGGGAGTTGCAGCCTCCTCAATAACCAGCACCACAGTGTGTTGGCTCTAGGAGTGAGCCTCTCGCCTGATTGTAGCCCTTTCTCCTGAAGTTTATTGTTTCCTTAGGTCTGCAGAGTGATGCAATCAGGTTACCATACTGGAGCAGCTTCTGTCCAGGGTGGGGGTTGGGGTGGCAGGAAGCTTCAGTGTGCTGGCTCTGGGCCTCCTGATTGCAGCCCCCTCACCTAAAGTCTGTTCCCCTCTTTGATTTGTGAACTGGCCCCAAACTTGCCAGACAACTTGTCTGGAGCATTTTCCCTCCTAGGGAGTTACAGGCCCCTCACTTCCCAGCACCCCAATGTATTGGCTCTGGGAGTGAGTCTCTCACCTGGTCCAGTCTTTAGAAATCTTTATTCATGCATTGTATCCAAGAAAATTTTCAAAACAGTCATCCATGACATCACAATATGTTGAAGAGTTGGTAACTAGGAAGATTGGCCTTTATAAATATGAAAACACACTCAGTAGCTTTTGTCTTTTTTTTCCTAACCAAGCTCTGGCTTGGTAGATGATAAGGCAACACCCTTGCTCTGTTGTAAAACTCTCTAAACATGCGGGCATAAGGTTATTCATTCAGAATAATCGTCTGACCTTCCTGATTTTCTTCTAGACACTTGAGAACATGGAGCTATAAACATACTGTATCTATTAACAATGATCAAGTTAGGTATTCAGTAAATGTTAGCCGAATTAAATTTGTAAACAGTCTTTGTTAGCCCTAATGAGCAAATCAGGCTGCATGTGGCATTGATTATCACAAACTTTATGAAAATATGAGGAAAGCTTCTCTAGTGAAAGAGAAAAAATAAATCACACAGGGATGATTACAACCACAGCCTTCTGTCTAACTTCATTTGTCATACCATATGAATCAAGAACTGAAAAAAGACATTCTCTTCTCATTCTGAGATATGTCATAGGTTGAATTGTGTTCTCCCCAAAAGGTGTTCAATTTGACGGGGCCATGACTCTCAGTGGCTTAACTGCAAATTATTACAATGAAATGTGCAAAGATCTGAAGTTAGAAAACCAAAAGAGAAGAATACACTCAGCTTTTACCTGAACTGAAAGAACAGAAAAACAAATTCAAGCCTCAAGTTGCAACAGTGAAGGATTCTATGAGTAAAACTTTGAATGATGCAGAAGCATAAAAAATATAGAAGGAATACAAAGAATCATTATACAAAAAAAAAGTTAGTTGACATAGAAACATTTCAAGAAGTATAATATAAAGAACTAATAGTAATGAAAGAAGAAGTTCAAGCTATGCTGACGGCATTGGCAAAAAATAAGGCCCCAGGAACTGATGAAATACCAATTGACATGTTCAGTAAATAGATGCAGCTCTGAAAATGCTCACCAATAAATGTCAAGAAATTTGGAAGACAACTTCTTGGTCAACAGGTTAGAAGAGGTCCATACTTTTCCCGTAAAAAAAAAAATCCAACAGAATGTGGAAATTATCAAACACTATCAGGTAACGCTCATCCTCCCAGAATTCCACCAGGCTTTATCAACAGTCAGGGATTCAAAGCAAGGCAAGAGATCCAACCCAAATTAGCATCAAGTCTGTGAGCCTTCCAGCATACCAGATCTAGAGACATAGCCCTCACCTAGGACATTATCCTACTGTAACAGCAGTATGTCACAAAAAGAAGAGCAAAGACACTAAGTCACAAGACAACAATCTTGGAGCTGAAGCTCAGGGCCTAGAACCTTTCCTCAGTACTGTCTCAAACAGAAATCCTTCTCTGAAGCTGGTACACGGGATTTGGACTTACAGCCTCCTATACTCAAGAGAGACTGGAAGCAGCAGGAGAGACTAGCAGCAGCATGAGGTGCAAGGTATCACAGAAGTGACTTGAAGCCTGAACCATCATATCCAGTGTTGGCTAGGGGAGGAGGTAGATGCTGGACAGGGTAGGCAGGAGTGGAAGGGGATGCTGGTGAAGCAGCGAAAGGGACAGGACAAGACACACATGTCAAGGAGTAGAGTGATTGACATTGATTACTCCTGTAATGGGAAAATGCCTTTCATCTGATAATTTCGGTAAAATGCTTGTCTATCAGATATTGTTCTAAAGCTGAGCATCCAAATTAAGACAAACTAGAAAGAAGTATTGGTGATCCACTTCCAAAATAACAGGCCTTTGAAAGCCCTACCTATATACAAGGCTAGCAGAGATGGCACCAGAAGCTGAATCCTCAAATTTGGAAACACAATTTGGAGGACCAGTTGTAAGCAGAAACTAATGTTTGTAATATGGAATATAATACACATGAATATAGACAAACTGGGCATTATTAAGAAATAAATGGAATACATAAATATTGACATATTAGATATTGGTGAAATGAAATTATTAGCATGGGACATTTTGAATCAGACAATGATATGATCTACTATGCTGACAATTAAAAAGTGAGGGAAAATGGGGTTTCTTTCATAGTTAAAAAGATCCCTTCTAGATCAATCTTCAAATACCTTGTTTTGACTAATCGGAAAATATCTATACGCAAACAAGGAAGACCTGTCAATATGATTATCATTCAAATATATGAATCAACAACCAGAGCCAAAGGATAAAGTAGAAGATTTATATCAAATTTTGCAGTCAGAAATTGATTGCACATGCAACTATGATGCATTAATAATAATGATAAGAAGAAGAAGAATGACTAGAATGCAAAAGCTAGCAACAGAGAAGAAGGATCAGTAGTCAGAAAACATAGACTTGATGGCAGAAATGAGGCTGGAGAGAGAATGACAGAATATTGTATAATCAATGATTTATTCATTGCAAGTACATTTTTTTTTATTTTATTCTTTTTGAGTGAGTGTATCGTCAAATCAGATCTGACTGGTACAGGAGGAGATTGTCCCTCCTTCCTCGGCAGAGCATCTGGTGGATTCAAACCATGCGCCTCTGGGATTGTAGTTGCAGCTCCTTGCCACTAGGCCATCAGAGCTCCCCCGCAAATACATTTTATAAGAAACATAACCAATGACTACACAGGTGAATTTCACCTGATGGTATGCACAAACATCAGATCAATTACACACATGGAAAGAATCTTTGGAGACGCTCAATATCAGCTGTGAAAATTAGGTCAGGTGCTGATTGTGGAACAGAACATCAACTACTCATATGCAAGTTAAAACTAAAGTTAAAGAAGGTTAAGTAAAAAATACAGGTACCAAAATTTGACCTTGAATCTATCCTACTTGAATTTAAAAATCATCTCAGAAAGATATTTGAGGCTTTAAGCACTGATGAATGAAGACAGGGGAATGCAAAAGGTCATTACAAAGACAGAATAGGAAGAAAAGACTGAGATGAATCTCAGAATATTGCACTGGGACACCTAGACACCAAAACAAAGGAAAGAATGCTACAAGTTAAGGAGCTGAACAGCTCAGGAAAACAAAGCAAAGTATTATAATGAAATCTGCAAAGAACTGGAGATGGAAAATCAAAAGGGTCTAACTCAATTGGCATTTCTTAAATTGAAGGAACTGAAGAATAAATCCAAGCCTTGAGTGGCAAAACTTGAAAGATGTTATGGGCAGAATATTGAATGATTGTGGAAACATTAAAAGAAATTGAAGGAGGATACAGAGTCACTATACCAAAAAGAACTGGCTGACACAGAAGAATTTCATAAAATAACACATAACCAAGAGGCAATGGTGATGAAGGAGAAAGTTCAAGCTGCTCTGAAGGAATTGAAAAAAAATTAAGACCCTAGGAATTGATGGAATAACTATAGACATATTTTAAGAAGCAGATCTTGCCCTAGATGTGCTCATGAGGTTGTGTCAAGAAATCCAGAGGACAATTACCTGGCCAACTGAGTGGAATGAATCCATATTTATTCCCATTTAAAAAAAAAAAAGGTGGCCCAACTTATTGTGGAAATTAAAGAACAATAACACTAATAACACATGCAAGCACAATTCTGCTGAAGATTATTCAAAAGCAACTGGAACACTACATCAGCAGAAAACTACCAGACATAAAACCTGGATTTAGAAGAGGCCATGGTACTAGAGACATTTTCACCAATGTCAGATGGATCTTGGTCAAAAGCAAAGAGTACCAGAGGAATGTCTGTGCTTCATTGACTATGCTAAGTGGATCACAATAAATTATAGCTAATTGTCAGATGAATGGGAATCCCAGGACACTTGATTGTGCCCATGGGAAACCTATACTTGGACCAGGAAGCAGTCCTCAGAGCAAGGAAAACACTGTATTGTTCAAAATCTGGAAAGGAGTGTTATCAGGAATGTTTTCTGTACATCTACAGTTTTTTCCAAAAGTTCTATACTCGTATGTGGAACAGATCATTTGAGAGGCTGGGTTTTATGAAGAGGAGTGTGGATCAGGATTGGAGAAAGACCCATCAACAACCTGTGTTATGCACATGACACAACCTTGCCTGCCAAAACTGCAGAAGACCAAAACGTTCAGTGCAGAAGGTCAAGGACTGTAGACTTCAATATGGATTGAAGCTCAATATCAAGAAACAACGAGTCTTACCACTGGCAGCATCATGACAGACAGAGAAGAGATTGAGATTGTTAACAGTTTCAGCTTGCTCAGCTCCACAATTAACACTCTTGACACCAGCAGTCAGGAAGTCAAAAGTCGAATTGCATTGGCAAAGTCAGCTGTCAGGGACCTCTCCAAAGTGAATGTTATTTTTTAAAACTGCCGTAACGGTATATCAACAGAAAACTATCATAAATTGAAGTTGGTTTCCGAAGAGGCTGTGACCTGAGTGATATCTTTGGTGATGCCAGATGAATCTTAGTTGAAAACAAAAGAATTTCATAAAGATTTTTACTTCTGTTTTTTTTTTAATTTTTTTTATTTTTTGTGTGCGTGTACCATCAAATCAGATCTGACTGGTACAGGAGGAGATTGCCCCTCCTTCCCCGGCAGAGCATCTGGTGGATTCGAACCACGCACCTCTGGGATTGTAGTTGTAGCTTCTTGCCACTAGGCCACCAGAGCTCCCCTTTACTTCTGTTTTATTGACTATGTAAGGGCATTTGACTCTGTGGACCATAACAAATTACAGATAACATGGAGAAGAACGGGAATCCCAAAAGGCTTAACTGTGTTCATGCAAAACTTACACACAGCTGATGAAGCAATTGTCAATTGCTTCAAAGGGGCACTGTGTGTTTTAAAATCAATAAACATGTGTGTCAGGGTTCTCTCTTTTCTCCATAACAATATCTGCATACTGAGAAAAGAATTTGAGAAGCTTCTCTATATAAAGAAGAATATTGCATCAGGATTGGAGGAAGACTCATTAACAACTTGCATTATAAATGTGACACACCTTGCTTGCAGAATCTGAAGAGGATTTGACTGTACTTGTTGCAGAAGATCAAAGCCTTTAATATGGGTGGCACCTCAACATTAATGCAGGAAAATCCTCTTTGCTGGACCAACAGGCAGCATTATGATAAATGGAGAAATTGCAGAGATTTTTTTTTTAGTTGGATCCACAATCTGCACCCATGGTAACAATAGTCAAGAAATCAAAAGATGTGTTACATTGGGAAATCTACTGTCAAAGATCTTTAAAAAGTGCTAAGGAGTAATGATATTAATTTAAAGATTCAAATATACCTGATAAAAGCCATTGTTTTTTCAGTTGCTTCCTATGCATCTGAAAGAGTCCCAGAAGAATTAGCACCTTTGAATTGTGGTGTTTGAGAAAAGTACTGAATATTACATACACTGCCAAAATGACAAAAAAAAGTCTGTCTTGGAGGAAATGCAGTCAAGGTCCTCCTTAGGGGCAAGGATGATAAAACTTGTCTCACATACTTTTGGCATATTTCCAGTAGGGCCTAGTCCTTGGAAAAAGGTATCACGCTGGGAAAGGTGAGGAGTCAGAGAAAGAGATTAAGATCCTCAACAAGAAGAAATGGCACAGTGGCTGTAACAATGCATTCAGAATATCAGAGATAGCTGGATAGGGAAAGGTTCTGATCTGTGTTCACAGGGTCACCATGACCCTTACTAGCTAGCACGTAACAACAGCCACAACATATGCATATGCAAGCTGGACAACATATAAGGGAGAGTAAAGAATGGACAGCTTTGAATAATGCTATTAGCAAAGAATATGTTATATGTATGACTTGGTGGAGAAATGAACAAGTCTGTCTTAGAAGAATTGTAGCGTGAATGTTCCTTAGAAGGATGATGAGATTTTGACTTACATACCTTGGGATAATATGAGGAAGGGACTAGTCCCTGGAGGAAAAAGTCATATATGGTTAAGTAGTTGTTGTTGTTGTTGTTTGTTGTTGTGACCCTATGTCACAAGATGAATGGTGTCTTATCCTGAGCCAGTATGACAGACTCTGACAGATCTATCCCCTTTAACCCAGATGGATCGATCCATCTCATCCAGAGACTTCCTCTCCTGTGCTGTCCCTCCACCCTTTCAAATATGGTGTCCTTCTTCGAGGACTGGTCCCTCCTGGCCATGTGCCCAAAGTATATGAGACAGAGCTTCAAAATCCTTTCCTCCAAGAAGAAACTTGGTTTTACTCTCTTCTTCACTCAAGACAGATCTGTTTGTTCTCTAGGTGGTCCATGGTATGTTCAACACTCCTCCAGCACCACAACTCAAAGACACCAATAAAGTAGAGCAGTTATTGTTAATTGCCTTCAAGTTGAGCAAGACTCATAGCGACCCTATGAACAAAAGTCCTGAAGCCCTTCTACAACTATTGACATTTATCAAAGTTCGTAGGGTTCCCAGATGCATGTTATTTAGAAAAGGGTCATAAAATATGAGAATGTCCTTCAGGGACATTGGTTGACATAATAGCTGTAACAATGCATTAAAATATTGTGAGTTGAGGACAATCTAATGGTGTCTGACAATGTAACAACAACAACAATCTAGAGAAGCAGTTTGTTGCATTTTTCTCCCACAGAGAAAGTGGTTATTTTGAACTGTTGATCTTCTGGTTAGCAGCTAAGTTCTTAACTACTGAAGCACTGTTGTTGTTGTTATGTGTCATAGAGACCCTATGAACAACTTTATTAGAAACTATAACCATTGAGGCACAGTATAACCATTGAGACACTCCTGTGGCTCAACTTCCAGCCAAACAGAGACAGACCTAGAACATAAATACTAGCAAGGAGGTTAGCTCTATAGGGACCAACCAACCATACAATAAAAGGGTAGCATTTTCTCAATGATAAAGTTCAGAAAATAGGAAGAGATAGAAATAAAGGACAAAAAAAAATTATTAAAACTGTGGGAAGATAGGAAGGGTGCTGTTTTACTGTGGGATTTGCAATCAATGTCAGGAATCAGAATCTTTATGATTTTTATTAAAAGAAAAGAAAAACTGTAAACAGTAGAGTAGATTCACTTCAGGCAAAGGAGATTTCAAAGAATTTAACCATATATAAAGAGGGGCCTTTCTTTACTGATTGACTAAAAGAATAATTATTAAAGAGTTCTGACTCAGGCTGGCCCTCCATTGGACAGTCACCTGCTCACCAAGGAGTCTGGCCCGCTTTCTCAAGAGGAGCAGCTGGTGAATTCAAACCACCAGAAAAGTAAAACCTTGAGATTAGCAACTCAACTGGGCTAGCCAGTAGAGCACTCTTTAGCATTGACTGAGGTCTCAATTTCTCAAAAAGATAACCCTAAATGTGCATGTCTCTAAAAACAGAACTTCAAATACATGGTGCAATCTCAACAGCACTAAAGAAAGAAACAAATCTACAAGTACAGTTGATATTTTAAAATCATGCTTGAAGTAATTAACAGATTATGCAGAGAAAAAATGAGTATGGAGTTTGAGGATGTAAACAACATTATCAACCAACCTGACTTAATTGACATTTACAGAACCCCACACCCAACAGCTGCTATATTCATGCATTTTTCAAATGCACATGGGCCATTCACCAAGATAGACCATATGCTAGTCTATGAAACAAGTCTCAAAACATTTAAAAAGACTAAAATAATGCAAAGTATGTTCTTTGAACAAAAAAAAAAATCCGTAATTAAAACATATCTCGAATTATTAAAAATCATTATAAATAAGTTAACCTACATCTATGTAGCCATCAGTCAAAAAAATGAGGATTTAGAAACATTTCAAAATGATTTATACTAAACACACAACATATTCAATCTATAAAATTCAGTCAAAGAAGTTCTTAAATGGAAATGTGTAGATTTAGATACTTAGAAAATAAAGAAGCTCTCGTGGCCCAGTGATTTAGTGTTTTAGATGTAACGTGACAGTGTTCTTCCATAACGCCGAGCAGCCTGGAAACCCTGTGAAGCCGTTCTACGGAATCAGAATCAACTCAAAGGAAACTCACATTAGAAAAGAAATGAGTAAGTGTCTGGTTGACACAAATTATTAAATGTTTGGAAACTAACCAAAAGGTTAGCAATTCAAATCCACCCAAGAGAAATTTAAAAGTGGGTGATCCACTTTAAATGTTGGTCATTACCATGAGGACTTCATCACACAGGATGTCCTAAGGTGCTTTATGAAAATCACAACCCTCTAGAACACAACTGTACTCTGACCCCAGGAGTTGCCATGAGCAGAATCAACTCAATAGTAACTTGTTCTGTTCTGTATTAGGAAAGTAAAAGAATTTCAAATAAATAATAGAACATTCCATCTTTAGATCTAGAAAACAGACAAATACAAATTAAAGTAAGCAGGAAGACAGAAATAAGCTAAGCACAGAAAATATAAAATGCAATGATATAGTATCATTGCCAGTTTTATCTTTCTGGAATTTGTGCTTCCTGTTCTTGCAAACAGATTCCTGGTCACTGGGGTAGTTTTGTACCATTGAGTCAGATATCACTCGTACCTGACCTTCTGATGGGGTACGGTAAATTGAAACTAGTAAATTGCCCTTCTTTAACCACATAGCACTTGGTAGATTTGAACTTTGTGACTTTGGGTTGTCAGCAGAATTTCTTTCCACTAAGACTACTGAACTTGAAATTATGAATACTACCTGGTCATTTTGGGTTTCTCATGCCAAAGGTCATGTGATAAAGAAAATGAACTATACTTGTGGGAGTAATTGTAACTGATTACATATAAGAGTCATGGGGAGGGAAGGAGAATATTAAGACTGCAGGCGATTGGCAAGGCAATGGTGCTTCCATGCCTTGGGTCAATGATGACTAGTTAACTACAAGAATCATGGCCTAATATTTAACAGAACAGTTAACACTCAGACTTCTTAGTAAAGATCTGGGTTGCTCTTCCCAATAATGAAGTCTATGTAAGCCAAAATGTTGCTTGATGGTGAGAAGAATTGAGATTTGGTTGCTGGAGGACAAAATGATAAATATGAAATATGTCCTCAAGACCAGACATCTGGGGATTGTTCCACTAACTCCTTTGCATGAAGCCCTTCTTGTAGGATTTTTGGCTAGCTGCCAGCATGGAGGGACTTTGGAATAGACGAGACTTAAATAGACTTGAGAATGAAATGGGTCAGCTGTTAATTAGCATTGCTTGTGTGCTGTTCTGAACTTTTTAGATGGAGGAAATGGTAAACTCACTCAGCTGCTAACTAAAGGTTAGAGGCTTAAGTCCATCTAGAGACACTTGGAAGAAAGGCCTAGCAATATGCCTGTGAAAAATCAACTATTTAAAACCTTGTGGAATACAGTTCTCCTCTGACACACACAGGCTACCCATGCATCAGACTTTGCATAATGGCAACTGGTACTGTTTCTGTACTATTCCATAATCTTACAGACTCAGTTTTTATCTCAGACACTGCCACCGAGTCTAGCTGCAAGACTCTGACTCATTTTTTAAAAGTTTTAATTCTGTCCCATGCTGCATTTTTCTCCTTGATCCACTGGCATGAGTGCCCTCATGGAAACTCACTCGGCAGGCATGCATACACAGTGTGGACGGATAATGCTGTGGGCCTAGCTTTGGACAATGCAAACAACAGCCATGCATAAACCCTCTTTCATTTCTCAAGCAAACACTTCAGAGACACATTTCATAAGCCTTCTGAGAACAACCTGAGTGATGACACCCCCACGATGATAGTCAACTTATTAAAAATGCATATATTGACTTTTCTTCCTCATTCCTTCCACCCTTCACCCCTGCTCCCTGGAATCTCTTCCCACACACATTGCCTTTACAACAAACTTTATCTTAAAATCTACTTTGGGGAAAACCCAGTCTAAAGTACTGATCTTTACAAGAAAGAGTTCGTGTCCTCTGACCACCCAGAGCTGTGCCCACTCTTAACTTTCTTTAGAAATGATTCAATGGTGTGCTTGGAAAAGACCATTCAGCTTCAGAGAATTGATGCTGGCAGGTTACACAGAGAAGACTCCTTCCTTGTTGACCTCATTGCTAGTGATGCCATTGTTGCCCTCATTCTTTTACTTTTGGGATTTTGAAATAACCTTCCCAATTTCTTTGAAACAAACCAACAAAGTAAGTGTCTTGTTAGTCTCGTCACATCAACCCAGCTCAGAAGGTGCCTGGTAAATGTCCAGGATTTTGTAAGTAACCATGAGATGTAGGTCTTCTCCTTTACCCTTTAGTTGCTGTGATTTATTTTCTTTACTTGTTTTACAGAGTCATGAAACTTTTTTTTCATCCCTCTAAATAACAAAAGACTGTTTTCTTTGGCACAGTCTTAGGGTACAGCAACAGTTAAATTCACTGCTATGTGAAAGTGCCATGTTTGTTTAGAAGTTACTCAGAAGGCCGTGAGAGCAGGCGACCTGGATTATAGGAAGTAGCCCCAGGAAACTCAAGAGTGTTTTCTTTCCTGTCTTTTTGCCAGCATGCTTTTTTGCCTTGGCCAGTAGTACTCTGCAATATGGTCAAGATTTATGCTGCTTGGAATCTCACAGGACGTCAGCCACTTGCTTTCTTACCAGGCCAGGGAGAGCCAATGTTGAAGGGAAATTCATGTATATGATGAATAGTTCTTGATCATCTTCCCAGATTACTTTTGGGAAAGTAGACCCAGATGCAAATAGGAATGATTGACTTCATACACATATATTTACATCTATCCTATTTGAAGAGAGACACAGATTCTGACAAAAAAAAAAAAAAGCATACAGAAAGTGAACCAAACTAACTCATAAGGCTTCTAAGAAAGACTGTAAGAAAGAAATTGGAAATAGAAAACTGGATATAAGGAGACTCAAGATTGAATTCAAGGACTGATATGTTGAAATGTCAACAAAGTGGAGCTCGTATCATGAAATGACTAGTGATTGTGTGCTTTGGGAGTCAGGAAAGGCTAGAAGAAAGTGTGGCAGGATTCATTAATCTTGGCCTTGGGCTGGGGAATGGAGCTCGGGAATGGAGTGTAGCATTCATCCCGTTGTTAGCTTTCTTTATGATTAGGAGTAGAATTTTTATGAGTCTCACAGTTGTCTCAAGGACATTTATCAGCATAGTAGTACATTTAGTGTTTACGTCATCTACTTGAATCCCATGAGAAGTTTAAAAAACAACCAGAAAGTCAGAAGAGTTGACACTGAGATTTTAAAAGGTGATGGTGTTTCCTTTGAGAGTTCTTCTTTGAAACTGAATTCATAAAGCCACTGTTGCTCTGTTTGTGTAAACCAATGTCTGCTTCCCAGACTTTTTTACTTAAGAAGCATTTTCTCTTTATTTACTTCCAAGATGATAATTTAACTCAGCCACATCAATTAATCTCAACAGGCGTATTCTATATATTACTTTCAAGCTTATTTCATTTCATCTGCATCATGATATCTATAATAATGTATTTTACTTCCTTTCAGACTAGTTTCCTGCTGATTATTCATCACTTAATACTTCTTTTGTTAGTTCTGTCATTTTTATTTGCCTTATCTGAACAAGAATCATAACGGCATTCAGCGTGCAATGTTTAAGTTATTAATAAATCCAATAAGGTGACCTTAAAAATCATCAGTGAGAGATCAGAATTTTAAGAGAAAAAAGTGTTTCCAATTCCATTGGTCCTTAAGAGTGCCAAAAGTGAAAAGTTATCATTAGAGTAAGCAGGGA
Organism: Elephantulus edwardii; assembly: GCF_000299155.1. NCBI lineage: Eukaryota > Metazoa > Chordata > Mammalia > Macroscelidea > Macroscelididae > Elephantulus > Elephantulus edwardii. Next base: position 7,842,560 of record NW_006399889.1, on the reverse strand, counting down.
CCTCTTTAAGAGATATATGTTGCCATTCTAGAGACCCAATTGTATAATAATCTTCTCTCTCACACGGTATAGATAGCCTTTGGTAATAAAACTTAAAGATTAAATTAGTGATCTTTATAACACAGCTGCTTAATTAAGTCACACAATCCTTTGATTCAATGATAAATGCAAACTCTTTTGCCTTCTATAAATAAAGTGGCTGACTGTTTAACAGATGTGAGTTTGTTTTTGTTTTTTTTAAGTTGGAAGGGTAAATTTCACATATACTTGCAAAGAGAACAGAATGGGTTAGTAATAACTTTTTGACAATTCAAAGGTCTCATTCATTCCACTTAAATTTACCAACAATACTATTTTGTGTTTAAAATTACCTTCTTACCCTCTTAAGTCTTTTTATATTATGATGTATATTATCTCTCTCTCCTTTACCCATGTTAATGCTTTTTCTATAGTTGATAGTTACTATGATCAGAAAAACAAGATAGGAAATCTCTAAGGCTTACCATCTCCACCAAGGATAAGTACAAGAACATCCCAGCGGTAATTGTTAAGATCCAGTTCTGAACACATGGATCAGTTGATACTGAGAGGCCAATGTACAGTCCCAAGAAGGCTGTGAGAGCACTTATAAAATTCATCAAAATGGCAATCTTAACCGAAAGGCCAGAGTTCAAGAGCACAGCAAAGTCACCTGAAATTTCAAGGGGAAAAAAATACATCATTTGCATCTGAGTGATACTAGTATTAAACTAATTTCCTATTATTGTTGTTGTATACCCTCAAGTCAGAACAGACCCATAGCAGACTCTCCAGCCAGTTTTCAGAGGTAGTTAATCACATGGGAGAAGATTACCCATCCTTCTAGCACAGAGTGGCTGATGGCCATATGCCTTTGGGATTGCAGCACAGCTTGTTGCCACGAGGGCCACCATAGCATTAGATTAGCTTAAATTTTAGCAAATGGGACAAATGTTCGAAATTGGATGGTTAGTACTTTTGCATATATTTTTCTAGGATTCATACCAATTCATTATACATTTTGTTGTTGTTGCTGTTGTTATGTGCTATTGAGTCAACTACAACTCATGAACCCTATGAAGAATTCATCTGAACCTGCCATATCCTGTGCCATCCACATCATCTCTGATATAAACTTGAGCCCATTGTTATCATCAACTGTGTCAGCGCATCTTATTGAGGGTCTTCCTCTCTTTCTATGACCCTCCATCTTTCCAGTCATGATGTCGTAGTCCAAGGAAGCGTCCCTTCTAACAAGCCCAAAGCTTCACCATCCTTGCCTCCAAGAAGCAACCTAGGCATTAAACTCTTAGGAAGTTACATTTCAAGCATTCTGTTTCTTATATGTCCCTGGGTGGGTCAAACAGTTAATATGCTCAGCCACTAAACAGAAAGTTGGAGGTTTGAATCTATCCTATGATACCTTGGAAGAAAGATCTGGTGATCTACTTCCAAAAAGTCTATGGAGCACAGTTCAATTCTGACACACCTGGGGTCGCCATAAGTAGAATTTAAATGAATGGCAATTAGTTTTTTAGTTCTTTCACAGGGAGCTTAGGTGATCTAAAGGCAAGAAGCTGTGCTACAATCCCAAAGGCAATGGTTTGAGAACACCAGATGCTCCATGGGAGAAGGATAGGCAATCTTTTCCCATGTGCTTAACTGACTCTGAAAACCAACTGGAGGATCAGCTATGGATCGGTTCTGACTGTACTGGACAACATCAACAACATGCTGTTCCTATAGTTAGAACTACAGAGATCTGCGGCACACTCAGATTGCTGAAGACTGACATTTTCTACTTAGATAAATGCAAAATCATTTTGCATTAAAAAGTCGCATGCTTTTACAGAGATCTGAAATCTTGTCTGTTGAAATCATGAGGCAATAAATATGATGTGGACTTTATTATTGACTCATGCAGGCACTGTCATGGAGAGAAATAAAGACTACTTGATTTAAGACTTTAAAATCATTACAGAAGCTGTTTAGGAAAAAAGAACATTCCCTTTAAAAACCTGTTTTACTGTCTTGATACCTATAAAAATATTATAGTCCTTCCTACATCTTTCCCCAAAGAAGAATTGTTGTTGTTGTTGTTGATTGCCTTTGAGTCTAGCACGACTCATAGCAACCCTATGAACAAAAGGCCTGAAGCCCTCTGCAACTATTGACATTTATCAAAGTTCATAGAGTTTCCGAAGCATGTTGTTTAGGACGCAGATGTCACTCCTGTTTCCAAAAAGAATAATTACTTATTCATAAATTATGATGCTGTTGTTGCATACTGGAGAGTCAGAACTGACCCATACTTGACTCTTCAGCAGGTTTTCAGAGGCAGTACGTTGCACAGGAGTTGATTGCCTATCTTTCTCCCACAGAATTGTTTGTGGATTCGAATAGCATACCTTTTCCCTGGCAGCAAAATTGCTTACTACTAAGCCACCAGAGTGCATACTACTTCTATTTCTAAAAGTTTCCAAGACTTGGGAAAGACCGGAAATCAATAAAAAGCCAGGATTCCATTTTCTAGTTGTATGGCATAACTGAATCCTATAAACATCTTTCCATACTAAAGTGTGGTATTCAACTGAGAGTGCACATTAAACTATTAATACAACAGCTTAAAGCAGGAGCATGAGAACATGGAAGCTATATGGGATACATTCCAATGAGCTCAGGAGGGATCTTGTACAAACTGCTCAACAAAAGATGGGTTAACGATGAATCAGAGAAAGAATTTTGGACACTGAGAACTGAGCAAAATAGTGATCTGGGTACAATCTAGGTCTCAAAGTAAATGCAGAAAGAGTGACTTTGAAAGCTCTCTTCCTGGGCCAGCCTGGGCTTGCTCTGGGCCTGTTTTAGGGATATCTTTTCTAGCCCATCTTGATTCCTGGGAGACAGGGTTTAAATTTCAGGTTTATTACAGCTATCCAGAAAAAAGAGTCACATAGGCATCTGCTACCAAGCGCCTGCCATTTCAATTTTATGCTTAGCTTTAAACACGTTGTGTAAATCAAGTTGATGAAACCACGGTTTGGTTTTAATTTAAATGTTATTTTATCTCATTGGTCTGTTTGTTAACCTAATGGGTACAGTTCCTTTCTTAATGTTTTTCCCATATTTAGTATGCAGATTTCAAAGACTTTGTCAAACTTCTTGAAAATGTAGTTTCTTTGACTGACATTCTCCATTATAGAATGCACCTTCAAAATATTTCTGACCCTGGGAAATGTTGTAAGAAAGCCTTGTTGAATTTTAGCCTGAGGTACAGGATTTTTTTTCTCTCCTCCTCTTCCTCTTTTGGTTTAAATAAATTATGAGTGGAAAATTTCATCTTTCATTCATATGCTTGAAAGAGAAGCCTATTTTGAAAAGAAGTGCAATTTCTCATCATTGTCAGACTTACCCATTTCATGTGGAATTTCATGACACAACATAGCAATTGTCGTGGTCACTCCAGATTCAGATGAAGATGAGAAAGCTGCTCCTATCATCAGGCCATCTGCAAAATTATGCAGGCTGTCCCCAACCAGTATCATGATTGCTAGCAAGCTAATGGCATTGCCTAAAGAACCAAATAAAGTTATGAGAAGCATTAACAGAACACTATCAATTTCACAGAATCTTTCAAACAAAAGTAACCCTCCCATTTATGACCGATATTCTTAAACTGGGTCTCATTAAATTAGCCTAATTTGGTTTCAGTGTGCAAAAAATGTCAGAGCTTGAGCTGCAAATATGGTAACCTACATGCTTAAAGGGAGAGTCATTGCTTTTCTAATGGATGCGACTAATAATAAGATAAATTATGCATAGCCACCCATTATTTTACCATCTTATCTAGATATGCCAAAAGAAAAAAATGAAAATAATATTGTCATAAACTCACAAAATACTACTGAGGTCTTTCCATGTGTCCCTATTGTCAAGAATTATAAAAGAAAAGTCTCCTCACAAGTAAAATGGACTCTGATTTCCAAAACTGTCACCTCTGCATTCGATTGTCCCTACTGTCTCTCAGCTTGATTATTGTGTTTCCCCACAGTGGTTGCCTCTAGTGACCCCTTTTAAGTGCTTCAGTTATTTCCCAGCTGTGACTGTAAAAGACAGAACTCTGATAGCAAATTTAGTTTTCAATTATTTAATATTCTTGCCTTTTTAAAAAATAACTTTTAGTAGCAGACTAGTTAGATATTGGACAAAATTTTAAAAAACCATCTTTTTTTTTAGGATTATGTTACATAATACATATTATCTAATTGTTGTTATTGTTATGTGCCGTCGAGTCGTTTCCGACTCATAGCGACCCTATGTACAACAGCCCTAAACCCTGCTCTATCCTGCGCCAACCGCACCGCCTCTGACACGCCCATCCCGATTACCCCAGTCACCGAATCAATCCATCTCAAAGAGGGTCTTCCCCTCCTGCGTTGTCCCTCAACCCTCCCAAGCATGATGT
>NW_006399889.1:7835396-7836087 GCF_000299155.1 Elephantulus edwardii | reverse complement strand
ACAAATTTGACTAACAAGTTATAAGTACATGAGTCCAAAAATTATGGAAAAGTAAAAGAAAAGATTCTTTCATTGTTTTACAAACCCTCCTGAACTCTGTTCTGTAATTAACATCATTTCTGTATACTTAAAAGAGTTTGGAGATTTTCCAGAGGCTTCTAGTTTAGGAAGTGGATGCCACTCCTGCTTCCCAACATGAATCAGTCTCATCCAAAACTGTACTTAATGGGTAACCATTATGGGTTTGACAGGACTATGGAATAGTGTTTAGCATCACAGCAACTCCAAGTTGTTCAGTAAAGCCAATAGAAAAATGATTGCTGTGTCTTTGAAAGAATATTCTTCTAAAATTAATAATTTGGCCCCTCAGGCCCTACAGGATTTTAAAGTCATACCCTAAAGCAGGCCTTGACCTTTGCCCTGACTTCCCTTGCCTGACTGCCACCAAGAAAAGACCACCACCTAGATGTCAGCCAGTCAGCTAACTTCCTGAATGAAAGGAAACACCAAAGACCTCGGGCCTCAGGCCAGCCCATAAACACAAGGAAGATTAGGAAAACAATTTATCTACTAAAAAAGAATAAGACTAAGCAGGGATGTGAAAGATTTATACAATGGAAACGATAAAAACTATTATGTTTTTGTTCTTATGTGCCATTGAGTCACTTTCTACTATGGCAACCCTATGTAC
>NW_006399889.1:7826659-7834166 GCF_000299155.1 Elephantulus edwardii | reverse complement strand
CTGCCTAAAGCAGGTTGTTGATGAGTCTTCCCAATCCTGATGCCATATTCCTTCTCATAGAGCTCAACCTCCCAGACTATCTGCTCTGCAAATAGATTCAAAAGGTATGGAAATAAGACACTTCCCTGGCATATATCCATCTCAATTTTGAACTCTGCAGTATTTCCTTGCTCTATTCTGACAACTGCCCCCTGGTCCAAGTATAGGTTTTGTATAATCAATATCAAGTGTTCTGGGATTCCCATTCTTCTCAGAGTTAGCCACAGTTTGTTGTGACCCACACAGTCAAATGCCTTTGCATGTCAATGAAACAGAGAATTCCTCTGGTCCTCTCTGCTTTCATGCAAGATCCATCTAACATTAACTATAATATGCCTAGTATCATGGCCTCTTCTAAACCCAGCCTGCACATCTGGAGTTCTCTGTTGATGTGTGCTCCTGTCACGTTTGGATCATTTTCAGCAGAATATTGCTTGCATGTAATATTAAAGATATTGTTTAATAATTTTCATAATCTTTCTGGTCACCTTTCTTCAGAATGAGAATAATTATGGATCTCTTCCGGTCAGTTGGCCAGGTGGTTGTCCTCTGGATTTCTTGGCACAACTTGGTTTGCACATCCAAGGCAGCATCTCTTTGTTTAAATATGTCAATTGGTAGACTGTCAATACCTGGAGTCTTGCTTTTTGTCAATTCCTTCAAAACAGCTTAAATTTCATCCTTCATCACCACAGGCTCAAAAAACTATTTTAGAGGACTTAAATTAAAAGGATTTGTTAAGTGATAGGATTATTATTGCTAAGGTGTTCAATTACCAAAAGTGAATTGATAGATTCAATGCAGTCTCTGTTAAATTTACAATGGCCTTCTTTTCAGAAACAGAAAACTCAAACTTCATATTTCTATTAATTGAATATAAAGGTCCCAAATAGTTAAACCAATGTTGAAAAAGTAGAAAAAAGTAAGACATTTTCAAACATGTGATATAGCTGCAGTAAGCAAAACATCCTGGAACTTATTTTGTTTGATATAACAATAACCATAAACTAATGTAATTGGACAAGCAAGTTCCTTTTGAAGAGGGTGAAGCCATGCTGATCCTTGGAGGCAAGGATTCTAAAGCTTTGTCTGACATACTTTGAACGTGTTTCAAGGAGGGACCAGTCCTTAGAGAGGGACGTCATGCTTGGGAGGGTGGAGGGACAGCACAGTAGAGAAAGACCTTCGATGAGATAGATTGATTCCGTCACTGGGGTGATGGGGATAGGCGTGTCAGAAACAGTAAAAGTGGCAGGATAGAGCAGGGTTTAGGGCTGTTGTAAAATAGAGTCGCTATGAGTCACAAGTGACCCAACAGCACGTAACAACACAACAATAATGTAACTGGAATAACGAAGGTAGATGTGTCAGAAACAGTGAGGTTGGTTCAGGATAGGGCAGGGTTCAGAGCTATTGTTTAGGGTCACTATGAGTCATGGTTGACACGATGGCACATAACAACAACATTCAGATGACCATCAAATCCCACAATGAAACACCATCCTCTCAGAAAAGAGTTTTTTAAAAATCAGAAAATAATAAATCTTAGCAAGGATGTAGGTAAATTGGAATATATTTCTTGTGGAAATGTGAAATGGTACAGCCACTGTGGAAAAGTGTGGCAGTTCTTAAAAATAATAATAAGCAAAGATCTCTCCTATGATCCAGCAATCCCTCCCATAGTTCCATAAACAAAAGACTTGAAAGCAGAAAGTCAAAAGCAGACAATACATCAATATTCAGTACATCACTATTCACAACAGCAAAAAAAAGGTAGAAGTCAGCTAAATGTCCATTTACAGATTAATGGAGAAACAAAACGTTTTACCATACATACAATTAACTTCTACTCAGCCTGTAGGGAAAATGAAGTCTTGATGCATGCTATAGTCTGATATAACTTGAAAACATTTTGCTGAGTGAAATAAGGGTAATTAAAGAGAAAAAGCAAATATAAGGACCAAAGTTTATCAGTGGTTATGAGGAGTAGAGGTAGATGAGCTTAACAATACGGGAAAGATCCAATTGATTAATGGTAAAGTTACACAGCTGATTATTGTAATTTCTACCAACAAGTTGTTTGGAAGGAGGAGTGGCATCTGCTTCCATAATAGCTTGCCTCCAGAAACCCTATGAACCTGGAGAGAGGATGAAAGGCACCCAAGGGTTGAGGACTCTCCTTCATAGGGTCGCTATGAGTCGCCTGCGACTTGACAGCACATAACAACCACCACCACCACCTCTGAGAAAAGACTAAATTGGAAAAACAAACCTGTGTGATGTAAATACTTACAACAGCAAGAAAAAGATCTCTAAAGAATGATTATGGTATGACCATATAAAAAGCTAAGAAAGTTTATCCATAGATGGAATCACTTCATCAGGATGGTAAGGGTGAGAGAAGGGACTAAAAACAGACATGCAGACAAGTTAGCTGAAGGCAATATATTATAAGAGTTGATCAGATATTGTAAATAATTAACCTTTTTTAATTATAATATCAAATGTGTGAATGATTAAAATTAAATTAAATAATTAAATATATTTAAATATAATTAAAATTTCAATGTTATAAAACAAAATGCATATAAAAATGTCCTAACTTCCTCTTCAAAATAATAAGAAGAGTACCTGCAGAACTGCTTTTGCAAAACCAAATAAGTATCTCATGAAATTTGTTTAGATGCTTCTGAATCTTGGTTTCCAGTTTATTAACCTAATAATGTGCTTAGTGTTGCATTAGTGTGTCTCCAAGTTCCTTGCTTTGTGCCTGGGATCATAAAAACTGGCAAGAAACCATATAAGGACTCAGCTAGTAGTGTCCATTCATCCATTTTTATGAAAGTTTCTATAGAGTAATTATAATCAAAAGGGGGAATAATATTAAATAGTATTTAAAATTGAATAATCTCTAGACTTTCTGGAGCCAAAGAGAGTAGATGAAACTAATTTCTTTCGATAATCTTTAAACCTTAAATGAAAAATATCTCCTGAAATCTTCTTAAAACTGATGTATAGCTTAATCAGGATAAAAGGATTGCCATGAGCATTATGCTCTTTTAAGACCTACCTATATGAAACCAAACTGACAACATCATCTCATCTCAAAAGATTAAATGGAAGATTTAGGGGGCAGTGGATTTTTGTTAAAGAAGGAAGAAAAAGTCACGCAAGGAGGAATGATTTCACAACTCAAAGAATGTAGCGACTGTCACTAAATTTTACATGTAGAAATTACTGAGTTTGTGAATGTTTTTTCTGTGCATATCCTCAAAGGCAACATGAAGACGGACAAATATACTATAAAAAGACTCGTTTTATTGAGCAGAACTTCTGTTTTTAAAATCCTGAAATTATATATTAGTATAAACTGATAATGTGTTAAATGACTAACAAATGCAAAAAGTATTTTAAAGGAAACATTTACTCTGATAGTAAAATGCTCTTGTATACATTTGATAAGGGAGCTCTGGTGGCTTAGTGGAAAGGAATTGTGCTGCCAACCCAAAGGTATGGGGTTTGAATCCACCAAGGGCTTCAGCCAACCCAAAGGTATGGGGTTTGAATCCACCAAGGGCTTCAGCCAACCCAAAGGTATGGGGTTTGAATCCACCAGGATTCCACAGGGAAAATGATGGGTAATCTCGTCTCATGTGATTTACTGACTCTGAAAACCAGCTGGAGAGTCAGCTATGAGTCAGTTCTGCCTGGATCTGGATGGTAGTCAACACAGCATATAATTTGGTAAGAATAGTCATTAACATCAGTTACTATATCTTAAAACTCCACCAGGTGAATATTTATTATGTGACAGGTTGTAAGTAGTAGCGGTTATCACTGTTAAAACTGGGCCTTTCTTCTAATAATTGTGCACTCAGTTAAAAAAAATGTAAAAGGTTATTTCTTGGTCTCTAACGCTATGTAGTCTAAGAATGCAGAGGGATTATATTATAATATAATCTGTTATTTTCTTTTTGGAGTGTGAGTAGTTGATTCATTTCACATTCCACACAACAAAACCCAGGAACTTCAGGTAGCACCCAAACCGTAAATAAACCCAGAGCTCGTTTTTGTCTCAGTTACAAAGGTGCATTTTCTAAAAACTCTGCTCATTTAGAAATCTCTGTCCTTAAGAGAAGACCTGACTGTTCTTGTGGTTGGCGGATTCATTTTATTCTTTGTTAAAAATGGGCAGATTCCAGGCAGCAGTCACAAAAACATAGAGCAAAAATCGAATTATGGGATTCAGAGAGCTCGTATTGACATTGCCTGGAAGCACTCAGCGTCTCAGAATTCTACCAGCTCTGCCTGCCAACTTTTAAAAACAAAAGTGGTACTTTATGAAAAGAAAATAAAAATTTAGAGTAATGTACTTTATAACACTGAAGCATGCAAATAACCTTGGATTTCCATATGTTACAAACAGATTTTATGTTGGTAGCCTATATTCAAGTGAAAGATTTTCTTTACTCAACATACACTGTGCTGGGAAATAGTGTGGCTTATTTTTGTTGTCTATTATTTCATTATCTCTGATTATGGGTTTTAAATGTCAGATTATGGATATGGAATAAGCCACAAGGCAAATAGTATATATTTGCATGTAAGCCACAAGGAACACACCATACATAATGTTTAAGATCATTTACAGTCTATTCAATGGAAGAGAATGACAGGCATTCACTGATAATATACTTACCACAAAATTAGCTATAATATTTTACTTTACTTGTATACCTGGAAGCCATACTGAGTGTCATGTTCCTACACTATCAGATGTTTTCCAAAGATGGGCTGGAATTTATATCATTCTGCTTTTTTATTTATTTAAATCAGGCTGTGGGCAGAATTTTTAGATCCTGTTTTTTGAAACATAAGCTTCACCAATGAGGTAATATGAAGCAAGTAATCAAATATTTGAAGCTAATTCAATATGTCCCTGGCAAAATGGCAGTTGAGTAATCTAATTTGGATTTATTCACCATTCATACTCTGTGCCAAACTTGATATCTAAAGTGGAAGGATATCAGATCCACAGAATATCTGAATAAAACTATTCTTCCTCCCTAATCTACATCCTTTCCATAATTTTACTTAACAGAACCTTCTTTCCACTTCCTCTATTAAAAATTTTAAAAAAAAAAAGTAGCCTACTACTAAAGCAAGGCATTCTAAAATGACCCTAAGGAAAAAAAAATTACAGTGTTTTTAATGATTGCCTGAAAGCAAATCAGATAGAATATATCATTATATTATTTGAATTACATAAATAAATTGCATACATTAATATATTTAACACATTTAGAATAATGTTGCATGAGTATAAAAGTATTAATTAGTGTTTATGAGTATTTCTATGTCAACTACATTGACAACTCAAATAAAATTGATGTAAGTTTATTGCTCTGTGTATACATATGTACTCAAACATTTCTTGAATGTCTGAAAGAATTGAGGAAAACATTAATGACAAACAGTTAATGTATTAGCACTTCCTTAGATTCTCAACACTAAAATTTACTAGCTGTGTAATTCTGGGCAGTCAGTTAACCTCTTTAGAAATTGGTTTCTTCATGTGTATAATTTGGGTGATAATTCTTAGTGGATTAAATTGCTGGGAGGACTGAAAGAGCTAACCCTTGTCAGGTGCATAGCTTTGTGCCTGCCATAGACTAAGTTTCCACTGTTGTTGTTAGATGCTGTCAAGTCCTGTATGATTCATAGTGATCCTATGAAGAACAGATCTGAACCCTGTCCTATGCTGTGCCGTCCTCATCATCTCTAACATACCTCAGCCCATTGCTGCTTTATTTTGTCAATCTATCTGTTTGAAGGTCTTCCTTTCTTTGGCTGACCTTCCAACATTCCAAGCACGATGTCACTCTTTAAGGAATAGCCTCTCTTAGCAGCATGCCCAAAGTATATAAAATGAAGCATCACTATCCTTGCCTCCAAGGAGAATGCTAGTTGCACTTTCTCCAAGACATATGTGTTTGTTCTTTTGGAAGTCTATAGGATATTCAGGACTCTTCTCCAACATCACAACTCAAAGACATTGATTCTTCCTCTCTCATCTTTTTTCATTGTCCAGCTCTCAGATGCATAGCAGGTGATTTGAAAAACTGTGGTCTGAATCAAACACATTTTAGTATGTAAACTGACATCATTGTTCTTCAAGACTTTAGAGGTCCTTAATAGCATACTATCCCAATGCACAGTGTCTCCTGACCTCCTGACTTCTGGAAACAAGGGTGTTGATTATGAATCTAAGTAAGATGAAATTGTTGATAATTCCAACCTTTTATCCAGCTATCAAGATGTTACCTCTTGGTCCAGTGGTGAGGATTTTTGTGTTGACATTAAGGCTTAATCCACACTGATGGTTGGAGTCCTTGGTCTTCTGCAGCAAGTACCTGAAATCCTCCTCACTTTCAGTAAGCAAGGTTGTGTTGTCTATATGATATAGGTTGTTGATGAGTCTTTCTCCAATCCCGATGCCACATCCTTCTTAGTGAAGTCCAAGTAATTATCCTCCTTATTATTTGGTCCCTAAATTAATTATGCAGAAAGATGTAGCCAATCATAACTGATTTATATTAAGATTGCTGTGTGTTTCACAGTTTTCAGTAGCAACTGATTAGAATAAAAGCAGACAAATAAAAGCTCAGAGAATTTAATATTTCAAAGAATATAGTCCCATAAAAAAGCCAGTAAATGAAATGTATAAATCAGGAAAATCAGAAGAGAAAGGTTGGTTGAAAACTACCAAGAGCAAACAAATTTTTAAATAAGATGTAAATTATGAATTATTGCTGATTTAAATGCCACTGTCTCAATGACAGTGTCACAAATGACTCAAACTTTTGTGATGAATATTCAATAAGCAGTGATAGAAAATGAAAAACAAGAGAGTGCCTTAGACTTCCTAAAGAAGCAAAAAGCTCAATCATCATGTAAGCGTTGAAAAGAAGTAATAATGAAAATTTTCTTTCATACTAATGGAAATTTTTAGGTCATCAATTTAATATGTATTTTTAGAAAATTAATTAAAATGCTACTGTTGTTATGTGCCAAGTCAAATAAAATCATAGCAACTTGATGAATTAATTTACTAATTACAATTGTTGTTGTTATGTGCCATCGAGTCGTTTGCGACTCATAGAGACCCTATGTACAGCAGCCCTAAACCCTGTTCTATCCTGTGCAATCGCACTGCCTCTGACACACCCATCCCGATTACCCCAGTCACTGAATCAATCCACCTCATAGAGGGTCTTCCCCTCTTGTACCGTCCCTCCATCCTCCCAAGCATGATGTCCCTCTCCAAGGACCTGTCCCTCCTTGCAACATGCCCAAAGTATGTCAGACGAAGCCCCAGAATCCTTGCCTCCGAGGAGTTGCTTGGTTTAATCCTATCCAAGATGAATCTGTTTGTTTTCTTGGCAGTCCATGTTACATTACATACTCT
>NW_006399889.1:7825435-7826559 GCF_000299155.1 Elephantulus edwardii | reverse complement strand
ATACGCTTCTTGATTTCCTGACTGGATTATGATGGGCTTAATTAAGATTAAATTTTTTTCATGGTTCAACTTTAGAAAATCAATAAATGTAATTTACCAAGTAGATTAAAGAAAATAAACCCACATAACCATCTCTAAGGATACAGAAAAAGCATATTATAAAATCACCCTTTCTTGATGAAATCCTAAAGAAGATTGGAAAAGAAGGGAAATTTATGAATAGATTTCAGGGCACATATAAAAAGCCAACACCCAATATTATATTTAATGGTGAAAGACTGAAAGCATTCTCCTTGAAATTAAGAACGAGACTAGGGTGCTATCATTCTCACTATTTCTATCCAATTTTGTATCAAGAGTCCTAGCCAGACCAATAAGCCAATAAAATGAAATTAAAAGCATCCAGAATGGAAAAGAAGAAAGTCAACTGAGTTTCTATATAACAGCAGTAAGATATCTACAAGGAAGGTTGTTGTTGTTGTTGATTGCCATCAAGTTGAGGTTGACTCATAGTGACTCTATGAACAAAATACCTAATGCCTTTCCATAGCTGTCATTGTTTCTCCAAGTTCATAGAGTTTCCAGAGGCATGCAGTTTAGGAAGTGGATGCCATTCCTGCTTCCCAATCTGTTTTACAACTGGGAGCTCCACCAAACACTGTCCACAATGGGAAACCATTATGGTATTTTTATATCCCCATGATGCAAGGTTCAGCATGACAGGAAACCCAGGTTACCTCATACAGCACATTGACAAAGAATTATGTGCAAAGTAGAAGAATATTCCTCCAGATATAACAGCACTAGTCTCATTTGTTGTTGTTGTTGTTGTTATGTGCCGTCAAGTCATTTGTGACTCATAGCGATCCTATGTACAACAGCCCTAAACCCTGCTCTATCCTGTGCCAATTGCATTGCCTCTGATACACCCATCCAGATTACCCCAGTCACTGAATCAATCCACCTCATAGAGGGTCTTCCCCTCCTGTGCTGTCCCTCTACTCTACCCAGCATGATGTCCCTCTCTACAGACCTGTCTCTCCTTACAACATGTCCAAAGTATGTCAGACGAAGCCCCAGAATCTTTGCCTCCAAGGAGCAGCCTGGTTTAACCCTCTTTAGGA
>NW_006399889.1:7824014-7824922 GCF_000299155.1 Elephantulus edwardii | reverse complement strand
CTCAAAGGCATCAATTCTCCTTCTGTCCTCCCTAGTCATTGTCCAACTCTCTGATGCATAACAAGTGATTGCAAAGACCATGGCCTGCATCGGGCACACCTTGGTCTCCAGAGAGACACCGTTGCTCTTAAGTACTTTAAAGAGGTCCCTAACAGCAGACTTTCCCATTGCAATATGCTTTTCGATTTCCTGACTGCTGGTGACAAGAGTGTTGACCGTGGAGCCAAGTAAACTGAAGCTGTGCACAATCTCAATCTCTTCCCCATCTATCCTAATTACAATGTTGTTGTTGTTGATAATTAATTCATAAGAACATTTAATCAATATATTTTATATTGCCTTTCCCATTATACAAGTTATCTATTTATTCATTGTTGTCCCTTCTGTCTCCCTTCTTATCCATGATGACTATTAAAAATTAAATCTGCATGTATTCACTGTGTGGACCACAACAAACTGTGGTTAACTCTAAGAAGAATGGGAATTCCAGAACACTTGATCATGCTTATGTGAAACCTATACTTGGACCAGGAGGCAGTCGTCAGAACAGAGAATGGAAATACTGCATGGTTCAAAATTGGGAAGAGTGTATGCCAGGAATGTGTCCTATCTCCATACCTTTTCAATCTATATGCAGAACAGATTGTCTGGGAGGCTGGGCTCTCTGAGGAAAAATTTGGCATGAGGATTGAAGAAAGACTCATCAACAGTCTGAATTATGCAGATGACACAACCATGCTTGCTGAAACTGAGGAAAGCCTGAAGCACTTGCTGCAAAAGATCAAGGACTGCAGCCTTCAATATGGACTGAAGCATATATGCACACCCATGTTTATTGCAGCTTTGTTCACAATAGCAAGGAGTTGGAAACAACCTAAGTGCCCATCAACAAACGAATGGCTAGAGAA
>NW_006399889.1:7816958-7823098 GCF_000299155.1 Elephantulus edwardii | reverse complement strand
TCACCACAGGGCTGATTGGCAGCATCATGATAGATGGTGAAAAGACTGAGATTGTTAACAGCTTTAGTTTGCTTGACTCCACAATCACCACTCTTAGTACCAGCAGCCAGGAAATTGAAAGAAAAATTGCATTTGGAAAGTCTGCTTAGAGACCTCTCCAAAGTCCTGAAGAGCAACAGTGTCAGTCTGGAAACTAAGGTGTGCCTGATACAGGCCATGTCTTTGCAATCACTTTCTATGCATCAGAGAGCTGGACAATGACTAGGGATGATAGAAGGGGAATTGATGCCTTTGAGCTGTGGTGTTAGAATATTGAATGTACCATAGACTTCAAAGAGAATAAACAGGTTCGTCCTTCAGAGGGTAAAACCAGGCTGCTTCTCGGAGGCAAGGATTCTGAATCTTTGTCTGACATATTTTGGTCAAGTTGTAAAGGGGGACCCTTGGAGAGGGACATCATTCTAGGGAGAGTGGAGGGACAGTGTAGGAGAGGAATACCCTCCATGTGATGGATTGATTCAGTGACTGGGGTAATGGGAGTAGGTGTATGGGAGAAAAGGAGATGGCACAGGATAGAGCAGGGTTTAGGGCTATTGTACATTGGGTTGCTATGAGTCGAAGGCAACTCAGCCTTCTGCTCTAATGGTCCTTTTGTGACTGACTTATTTTAGTGTAAAGTCCACTAGCTCCAACAATGTTACACAGTTTTTTATGAATTCTTCATTGTTTTTTAGTGTTACATAGTACTCTATTTTGGGAATATATCATTGTTTCCTTATTCTTTTGTCTTTTTTTTTAAGTAATGACTTTTTTATTCAGTATTTTAAAAGTACATCAATTTTTGGCAATTACAAATAAATACCTATTATATTAATAAAATGTCTATTTTGTATTTAAAATGTCTATTTGTGCTTCAGTTCTCATTTTCTCAGGGTATATTCCAAGCAATCGAAAAGCTGGGTCATATGGAATTTCTATGTTCAGCTTTTGAGGAAATGCCAAACTGCCTTCCAAAGTGGTTGTATCATTTTATAATCCCACTAACAATGTGTAAGAGTTCCTATCTTGCCACAGCCTCTCCAACATTTGTTACTTGCTGTCCTGATAAACTTTTCCACTGCTACTGGAGTAAGACGGTATCTCATTGTAGTTGTCATTTGCATCTCTCATATTACCAGAGACTTTGAGCATTTTTTCATGTGTCTGTTGGCCATCTGAATATCTTCCTCTGTGGAAATTCATTCCATGTTTTTTGCTCATTTTATACTTGTGTTATCAGTCTTTTGCTTGCGGAGTCCCTGTTGTGTTGTTCTTATTATGTGCTGTCGAGTCATTTGTGACTCATAGTGACCCAAAGTACAACAGTTCTGAACCTTGCTCTATCCTGAGTCAACCTTATTGTCTCCAACTCTCCTACCCCCGTTACTCCAGTTAGTCAGTCAATCTAGCTTATCTAGGGTCTGCCTCTCCTGTGCTGTCCCTCCATCCTCCCAAGCATAATCTCCCTCTTCAAGGACTGGTCCCTCCTTGCAACATGTTCGAAGTAAGTCAGATGGATCTTCAGAATCTTCCAAGGATTCTCCAAGGAGCAGCCTAGTTTCACCCTCTCCAGGACAAATCTGTTTGTTCTCTTAGCAGTCCATAGTATATTCAATACTCTTTTCCAACACCACAGCTCAAAGGCTTCAATTCTCCTATCATCCCTAGTCATTGTCCAGCTTTCTAATGCATAGCATGTAATTGCTTGGACCAGGCACACTTGAGTCTTCATATTGACATCATTGTTCTTCAGTACTCTGGAGAGGTTACTGACAGCAGCCTTTCCCAATGTAATTCAACTTCTGATTTCCTGGTTGCTTGTACCAGGAGTGCTGACTGTAGATCCAAGCAAACTAAAGCTGTTAACAATCTCAATCTCTTCATCATCTATCATGATGTTACTAATCAACCCAGTGGTGAGAATCTTTGTTTTCTTGATGTTGAATTTCAATCTATACTGCAGGCTGCAGTCCTTGACCTTCTGCAACAAGTACTTCAGGTCCTCCTCAGTTTCAGCAAGCAGGGGTGTGCCATCTGGATAACGGAGGTTGTTGATAAGTCTTTCTCCAATCCTGATACACTGTAGGATTTTATAAACTTTTTATATGAGACCCTTGTCTTAAATGGTATTGCCAAATGTTTTATTCCTGATCAGTAGGTTTTATTTTCATTTTGTTGGGAAAAGTTTTTAATGTGCACAGGGATTTAATCTTTAGAAGGTTTCATTCATCCATGTTATCCTCTCTAGATTGTGTATTTCTGGCTGTATTTGATAGTCTCTTTATACCATAAACTAGGCCGTTTAAGCTTGATCCCAGTTTGTCTCTGTTGAACATTATGGTTCTGGGCTTTCCTCCCAGGTCTCTGATCTGTCTTGAGTTGATTTTTGTGTATGGTGTGAGATGTGGATCCTGTTTCAGCTTTCTGCAGGTAGCAGTCCAGTATTGCCAGTACCATTTGTTGAAGAGGTTGTCATTTCCCCACTTAATATGTTCTATTTCCTTGTCAAATATGAGCTGATCATAGATAGATCGATCCATTTCTGGGTTCTCAATTATCTTCCATTGGTCTATGTGCCTGTCATTGTATCAATACCACACTGTTTTGCTTACGACTGCTGTGTAATAGGTTTTGAGGTCAGGGAGTGCTATGACTGCCACTTCATTTTTGTTTTTCAGAAGTGATTTGCTTAGTCAGGGTCTCTTTCTTCTTTAAATAAACTTGACAATTTTCCTTTCTAGCTCTTTGAAAAATAAATTTGGTATTTGCATTGGGATTGCACTGAACATGTAGAAAACTTTTGGTAGGATTATTATTTTCACAATATTGAATCTTCCTATCCATGGACAGGTCACATTTTCCCACTTCTTTAGGTTTATTGTGTCTTGTAGAAATAATAAAAGTTGAATTCGTATTCATTCATTGTACAATTTCTTACCTCTCCTTCTTCCCCTTCCCCAGTCTACTTTGCAATGCACCTCTTATTCTGGACTACTGTTATGCAAATAATGCCTAATCACATTATTTATCCCCTTTTTTCCTATTCTCCCCTGATCCCCACATCAGTAATGTTTCATAACAGTGGTGTTATGCAGTATTTGTCCTTTTGTAACTGAGATATTTCACTCAGAATAAGATCCTGAATCCTCCAGAGTCACAGAGTCTATCCTTTTTCTCCTGATGAATATTTATATTGCTTTCATCTCTTTGCTATCTTTTTCAGTAAATAATGTTGCAACAAACATGGATGTGTATGTGTCTGTTCATGTCACAGTTTTTATTTCCTTGTGGTGGAGACCTGGTAGTGGAGTTTTAGGAGCTCAGTTGGTTTAGTGGTAAGAAGCTGTGCTGTGATTCCCAAAGACATGTGGTTCCAATCTACCAACTGCTCCACTGAAGAAGGATATGCAATCTCCTCTCATGCCATTAACTGCCTCTGACAACCTTCTGGAGGTTCAGCTAGGAGTTCTGACTCAGTAGCAAACAACAACAATAACAGTACGGTTATCGAATCAAATGGTATTTCCATTCCCAACTTTCTAAGGAAACATCAAACTACATTTCATAGTAGCTTTAAATACCTGGGACAAACATGATTTCTTCTTTCTTACATTTGTATAAATTTTTAAAAATGAAATTTTAATGTGCTTCTATGTGGTTTTTTCATGCATGGTATTATGCATGCGTCAAAATTCACTGGATTGTACAATACTTAGTTATTGTTGTTAGATGTTGTCAAGTTGACTGTGATTCACAGTGACCATATAAACAGATCCTTAACTCTATCCTGTGATTCCCTCACAAACTCTGATATGTTCAAGTCCTTTGATGTAGTCACTATGTCAATCCACATCATTCAAGGTCTTGCTCTCTTTTGATGACCCTCTATTTCCCAGCATGACATCTTTTCCCAAAGACTGGGCATGCCTAACAAAATGCCCAAAGCGTGTGAGATGAAGTTTCACTATCCTTGCCTCAAAGGACCATTCTGGTTGCACTCATCCAAGTCAGATTTGTGGTTTTTTGTTTGTTGTGTCTTAATTTTTTTTTTTTCAGCAGTCCATGGAATATTTAGTACTCTTCTCTAATACCATGGTTTCAGCTGATGTATGTGAGGGAAAAAAAAAAGGGAAACACGATGGCTTGCATCAAGTGTACCTTAATCTTTAATCTGACATCTTTGCTCTTTAGCACTTTAAAGAGATTCTTGATGGTCGATTTTCTCAAGAAGACACATCTTTTGATTTCATGACTGCTGCCACCCTGGGTGTTGACTGTGGGTTCAAGTAAAATGAAATAATTGATAACTTCATTTTTTTTCTCCATCTATTGTGACATTGCCTATTGGTCCAGTGGTGAGAAATTTTGTTTTCTTAGTATTTAGATATAATCCATATTGAAGGATGTAATCCTTTTTTTTTTTCTTCAGTAAGTACTTTAAGTCTTCTTCACTTTATGCAAGCAAGGACGTATCATCAAGCAAGGTAATACTGTATAGTTTAAAATGAGGGAAAGTGTGCATTGAGATTGTTTCCTTTCTTCATATCAATTCAATCTGTACACTTAGCAAACAATTCAAGAAGTATTTTATGTGAAGAAATTGTGTCATCAAGTTTGGAGGAAGAGTCATCAACAACCTATATTATAAAAATCAAATCACATGACCTTGCAATACAAAGAGTGAGCCCTAATGTGAACTATCAATCTTAATAATAATAATTTAAAAATCAATATTGCTTCATCACTTCCTCACAAGTACATTACTCCAATGGAAAATATTAATAAAAGAAATTGTGTTTCGAGGATATTTTATGTGCCATCACATAAAAAGAGTCAGAGTAGGAACTGACCCTCCAACAGGTTTCCAGAGTCTGTGAATCACACAGGAACGTATTGTCCTTCTTTACCCATGAAGCCAATGATGGATTTAAACCACATGTCTTTGTGTTAACAGGGAAACTGCTTATCATTACGCCATCATAACTCTTTGGGATGCAGATGGTATACAGGGATTGCACTTTCCAATTCTTTTATAAACCTAAATTTTCCTCTAAAAAATAAAGTCCAATTTGAAAAAACAGAAAAATATAAATTTTAAAGGATAGAGCATGGTTGATTCTAATTAATAGTGTATTTGAAAATGGGTATAAATAGTCTTTATTAACTTTATTACTTTTATCATGAAATTTTAATAATGAAATTCATAACTAATGAAAAATCAATGGCTCTGTTATATTTATTTCCAAACAGGTTTAACTTTTATCTGATGATATGTTCTACAAAGTTGAGGGGTTTAGAAAAAATATCTTGTTACTTACATTTCCTGTTGAAGTCTGTCATACTGCCTACAGGAATTTCAGCTGCCTGTGAATCTTCTGGGCTTTTCTATTTAAAATTAAAAGATAACTTATTAAATGAGCGTTAGTCATCTTCTTGTTGCAAAACAGAACCTCTGAAGTGTTATGTTGGATTTTAAAAGGTTCTATTAATGGTGCTTATTACACACTGCCATAGAGTCAATCGATTTTAGCTCATAAGGACCATGTTAGAACAGATTAGAACGGCATCAGCCTGCCAAGCCTGCCATCTTTCCAGAGGCGAGCCCTGATGACGCAGTGTTTAAATACTTGACAGTTTGGTCAGCAGTCCAAACCCACCAACAGTTCCACAGGAGAAAAGACATGGTTGTCTGCTCCTGTGAGGATTATAGCCTAGGAAACCCTGGAGGACAGTTCTCTCTCTCGTAGGGTTGCGATGAGTCACAACTGACTCCACAGCACACAACAGCCTTTACAGAAGCAGACTACCACATTTTTCTCCAGCAGAACAGCTGAAGGCTTTAAACCACTGACATCTCAGATAAGGGGCAAGCGCTTAACCACTGGACCACCAGGACTCCTTAGATCAAACTGTAAACCAAACCCACTCACTGCTATGGAACTGGTTGCAATTCACAGTGGCTCTATAAATTTGAGTGGAACTGCCACATGCCGCTTTTAAGAATGCACATTTTTTTAAAATTTAGGTTGTTTATTTTTCATTTCAATGAACATCTACAGAGATTTTGGAATTCCATTCATTCATTGTTGCACCCTTCTCCC
>NW_006399889.1:7811205-7815463 GCF_000299155.1 Elephantulus edwardii | reverse complement strand
AGAATAATCCAATTGAAAAATGGGCACAGGATATGAACAGACACTTCACCAAGGAAGACATTCAGATGGCCAACAAGCACATGAAGAAATGTTCAAGAATGCACATTTTTACAAGAGCAGGTTGTCACGTTTCTCCTGAGCGGCCAGCATATTTGAACTGTCAAACTTTTTGCAACTGAGCATTTTAACCACGGTGCCACCATTTAAAAAATATGAAAACATAATTTGTCTTTTTTGCACTTAGCTGTATTTACATAAAAATAACATTCTTCTCTGGTTCAGAATACTTCATAGGCAGTGAGTCCCTCAGATGCTTAAATTATGAAAGTCTTTACGAAACGTAAAAGCTGTAGGGGGGGTGGAAATTATCCTTGACCTAATTTGACACCACTCCTGTGTGTTGATCATGGACCTGGGACTTATTTTCTAACCTAGCAGATGGTGTATTCTGGCCAGAGAAGAAACACATGCAAGCCCAGCAACTCATTCCAGTCATAGTAGCATAAATACTCTGCCTTTCTGTTGCTTGCCAATCAGTAACAGAATATTGCCAATGGAGAAACTGGATCAACAGATTGACAGAAGAAAAATAAAATTGTTTAAAAGATTTTTCATCCTCTCATATGCCAGAGAATGTTTGAGGCTGGTTTCTATATGATGAGTTAAGTGCACGTGGTCGTATTTCAGACACTGGCTCATAGTCTATTTCCAAGGTTGTCATTTCCCTTCTCTTCCTCAAATTCTTATGTGAAAATGGTAGTTTGTACCAGCCTATTAAGCATATCTCTTTAAAAGCACATTTGTATAGCTGTTGCACAAAATTGTAAAAACTCTGAAACAAACTTATTCTAAGACATATGCATTTTTATGGAGAACAAAATAAATGCAAAATTCACATGTTTTAATAACAGATGTCTATGAGGAAAAGATGAGCAATCTGCTCCCATAAAATTTCCAGCTTCAGCAACCTGTGAGAGAGTTTGCTCTGAGTCAGTTCTGACTGGATAGCAATGAACAAAGGGGAATTGAGTTCCTTCAAAAAAAAAGTCTGAAACACTACTTTTGGAGAACTGCAAACTGTTCTCCAAGGCCAAGTCTTTCTAACAAAAATGTTATTTTATTACCATTATTAGGTCTCCTCCAATTTTAATTATTTACCTAAAGAATTTTGAATAAAAATATCACAATGAACTTGACTGGAAGTTATGTTTTGATAATTAATCTGGGAAATTTTGGGAAAATTCCACACAACAGAAGACACTTGTGATGAAAATCTCACTAGGCAGTTCTCTTGCATTTTTAAATGAATGACTCCCTACATACACTGAAGAATTTCATGCAGCCATTTAGTCATGGCTAAGGATCATTCAGTGGAAAATATAAGGGTCAAGTGACTTATGAAAACTTGTAAGCAAAATGATTGAGGAAATGTATATTCTGTCAAACTGATCAACTTAGTACAGATAGCAATGATTTAAATCTATAGATCATACATTAATTTTTTAGAACAGCTTTCAGGAACTTGAGACAACTCTGCACAGAATTTCTCATGGTCAAAAATGAGTAAATTAGAATGAGTTCTACTTATCTTCTCTAGTAATTTTCATCTTTTTTTTTTAAGGAATAAAGAAAGTAAAATCAGTAGAACACTTTAGATCAGTAACCTACCAACTGGATGGTTGAAGTAGAATGGCCTTGGCCTGACTTGGAATCCACTGCAAGATGGTGGGAATGCCCCACATGTCCATTAACCAATGAGGTATCCTGCTGGGTAAGTTCTACAGTTAGTGCTGTAACCAGAATACAACAGTTAGAGCCTTTGTCAATTCTGCGATTCGATTTATCACTTGCCCCCGGACCATGATGATGAAGGCACAAGGAATAACAGTGTTGTGATGAGTATTTGCTAGTATTTTTTTCATACCTATTTAGCCTTTTCTGAAACACCATCACAGTTGAAAAGCTTTAAGAAGTCAATTATGCTGCGTGAACTAACTTAGTCTCATGAAGACAAATACTGCATAAGACCATCATTGTAAAAATAGAAGGATAACTAGCAAAATGTGTATGGCGATCCAAGGAGGGTAGGGGTTGGAGCAGAAGGGTGAGGAAAGGTGGAGATGAAATCACAGAACTGCACAGTTTGGTGAATGGAGGGAGTGGTAAAAGAAATGAGGATGATCCAGTGGGGACCTGGAAAGACAAGGTAATGGTGGGTATTGTCCAGTGGGATTAATTTTATAAAACATAATGAACAGGAATGATTGTATGAAACATAATGCAAATGAAGAATAGTGTGAAACACAATGTATACAAATTTTTTAAGTAAACCAATATAAAACAAAAAAAATCAGCTTCAAAGATTATACATATTTTTAAAAGGTTTAACAAAGTATATTCAGTATTATCTATAAGATAGTAAAAATTATATTTACCTAAAAATTATACTGTTGTTGTTTACTATAGAGTTGGAACTGAAATATAGGTGACCCTCCGAAGGGTTTTCAGAGGCATTTAATCACACGAGAGGAAATGAGCTCAAAAATAATATCTGGTTTGTTGTTTGTTTTTTTTTACCATGGTTGTTAGGTGCCATTAAGTCAAATACGACTCATAGCGACCTGTTGAAGAAATATTTGAGCCCTCTTTTATCCTATGTAATCTTCAGACTTCCTTACACTTGGTAAGAATTTTACCATTAATACTCGTATAACACTTCCTAGATTTGAATTTTTATTATTTTATTTCTTTTTAACCATGTTTGTTATGTCTTTATTCATCTGTCAAATTTTTTTCATGGATTTTCTAATATTTTATCAATTGATATTGCATCTCACATTGTAAACACTAAAATAATATCTCTATATATTCATCAAGTCAACCACTGTAACAAAATATTTGCAGTCTTTTATTTTACATGTATCTCGAATTTTAAAAGTATGGTCTTAAAAACTCATTTGTGGTTTCCTTAAAACTAAAAGCATAATCTATGTTTTTGAATGCTCAAAATTTCATCAATTCCATCCAGGCTACGTATTTAATATTCCTGCATAGGCAAATGTCCTGCTTTTCTAACTTGGTTTCTCCACCAGAAGTTATAACCTATTGTGTATAAAATGAGAATATATTTTTTTTTATCAAGGGAGCTCTGGTAGACGAGTGGATAGGGAATTGAACTTTCAACCCAAAAGTACGCAATTCACAACCACCAGCTACTTCATGGGAGAAGGGTGTGTAATCTCCAATATTACTTACATCTTCTGAAAACCTGCTGAGGGGGCAGCTGTGAGTTGGTTCCAACTGTACGAAAAGAAGTTGTATTGAGCTGTTTGGCTCTTTGCTGGAGCCCTAGTGGTGTAATTGTTATTTATTGAGGTAAGAATTCATCTGTGTCTATTAAATTGCTAAACCTTATGGATAAGCACTCTAGTATAAGTTGTTGTTGATGTTATTAAGTGCCGTTGAGTCGTAGGCGACTCATAGTGACCCTGTGAACGAAAGCTCTCAACACTTGTGTGACTTTCATCCTTTCTCCAGGTTCATAGGGTTTCTGGAGGCAAGCTACTACGGAAATGGATGCCACTCGTGCTTCCAAGCTTGTTTTAATCGGGGAGCTCCACCAAACACTGTCCACCATGGGTAACCATTAAAGCATTTGACACCACATTTCCAATATTTTGGTAGATCTTAATTGAGCCTTGGGCCAAAGAACAACCCTACTGTGTCCAAACGGCTGTTGTACATAGGGTCGTTATGAGTCGCAGGCGACTCGACGGCACATAACAACAACACTATAAACATAGCAAAGAAAACCATAGCAACATAAAATATAGAAAAAATGTTAATACTTTTAGTATAAATACTAATATAACCACTTCCTAGATTTTAATTTTCATCATTTATTTTACCACATGCCTGTTACATCTTTATTCATCTAACTTTTTTTTTAATGTATGGAACACAACCTGAAGTAAATTTAGGAATAGTGCATTTTTTAAAAGTATTAACCTTTTAAGGTTTTTCCTTAACCTTAACCTTAAAAGGTTAATACTTAAAAAAAAAAAGTACTATTCCTATATTTACTTCAGGTTGTGTTTCATACATTAAAAAATAAAAAAAGTTAGATGAATAAAGATAGTCAACAGTCTTGGCACCAGAAGCCAGGAAATTAAAAGGCACATTGCCATGGGAAAGTCTGCTGTTAGGGACCTCTCCAAAGTACTGAAGAGCAATGGTGTCTCTCTGGAGACTAAAGTGC
>NW_006399889.1:7778697-7811066 GCF_000299155.1 Elephantulus edwardii | reverse complement strand
AGACTGGTCCTTAGAGAGGGACATCATTCTTGGGAGGGTGGAGGGACAGCGCAGGAGAAGAAGGCCCTATATGAGGTGGATTGATTCAGTGACTGGGATAATTGGGATGGGAGTGTCAAAGACCGTGCGATTGGCACAGGACAGAGCGAAGTTTAGGGCTATTGTACATAGGGTCGCTATGAGTCTCAGGCGACTCGACGGCACATAACAACAACAATTAACCTTTTAAAGGGATACTATTAATGTTTCCTGAGGAACAGGCATCCTGTATATGGTGTCCAGTTGTTGTTTAAACAGAAGAAGAATCATGTAGAGACTCATGGAGGCTTTAGGACTACAGAATTCAGGAAAAATTTTCCAGTTTAATATACTGCAATTAACTAATTTTCCTTGTGCAAATAATGTGGGAAAGCAAAGAAAATATAATGCACTATAAAACACAGTGTTTTCTAATGGAATTACCTTTAAAATAGAAATTACCATCAATAAATACAGCACATTTCCCTTTTCTTTATATACTTGGGAGTTTATAAAATATGCAACAAATCTGCTAGTTAGGCTGATGAGAGTATTCTGGAAAATAGAGTTCTATTCCCCTCCTCTGACCATTGTAAAAAGATATCAATTGCTTTTAAAGAAACAAAAGACTATTATAAAATCTTAAAACAATGTTTAGGTAAATTTAAATATACCTTGGTATTTGGTGATACAAAAAGAAGGAAACATTTTTCTATTAAGAAAAAGCCATGGATGCCTCCAATTAATCCCAACAGTTTCCAAATGTGGCCCTTGCTTTCATGGAAATGGCCGAATTCTGAAGCTTCTTGCTTATACAAACCAAGAATCTATAAAGAACAAACAAAAAATGTCTCAAAACAATAATAAATAGACTGATTGCAGAGTCATGTAAAATATGTCCTGCTTTTAAGTTTGGGAAACTCATGACCACCCCAGGAATCATTCAAAGTCCAGTTTGCCTCTGAGTCTCAATATTCCACTGTATGGTTTACACAAAACCCTCATTCTCGTTGCTTTCCTTCAGGATCAACTCATCAGTCTCTGCTGGGTTTTCGAGGCTATATGTGCCATGGAAGGAGATGCCCACCTTTCCCCTGCGGAGTTGCTGATGAGTTAGAACCAGGTCGAGGCAGCCTCTCATTTAGCTGTACACCTCCCTATGGGCAGCACCACTACAAGTCCCCATGTAAAGTTTCATCAGAGCCAAATTTAATGTGTGTCAGAGGAAACAAAGGAAAACTGTGGACATCTCGAGCTAATGAATAAATAGGAATCCCAAGTTTATTTCAAAGGAGTTCCAGTGTTCTAGTGGTAACAAACTGTGCTGCAATCCCAAAGGCAAATGGTTTGAATCCACCAACTGCTCTGTGGGAGAAAGATGGGCAATCTCCTTTTAAAAAATTTTTTTTCTACTAGTTTATTTACAAAATTAGAATACAAATTCGAACAAATTCTTTCAATTTCCCTCACTCTCCCCATCAAATTGTACGATCCAATATTTAATCCTCCCTCCCCCTGTATATCCACATCCCTTTTCTTCCAGCCTCTCCCACCCCTCCTGGATCCTCCTTTTAAAATATATATTTAAAATGAGCTTTATAAGTAAGTACTTATTGCTCCATAACAAATTAACCTCAAGACCATCTACAGAGTTTTTTTAGGGGAAGGAATTGACATAATCAAGATCATTTTGGCTAAAGGTCTTATGATAGTAGCATCTCAAGATGTTGGTTAGGGGTATATTCTCTGTAGACTTGATTGAAGTTGAAAGATAGGCTAGATAGCTAGAAAGAAACTAATCCCATGTCTGGCGATGGATTGATTAATTCTTAATCACAGGACCTTCCTGTGAGGCTTCATCCTAACAGGCTTCCCCCTCTGATTAACTACAATTTTAAGTGATACAATAATAAGAAAGAGTAAACCAAGACAGATGCTACATAGTTTTACAACTTCAGAAGTGTCACATCACTTCTTCTGTGAATATAATTAAAACTCCTCTATCCTGCAGGGCTACTCTGCCGCAATGTGAAAAGAAACTAGACAAAGATGTGACTATCAGGAGTCATAGACCCCTGAGAGACATCAAAGTTAGGTGGCATAATACAGTCTAAGACGACTGGGTTCTACATCCTAATTTGGGAGTATGAGCAGCAACTGGGGTCTTAGCAGCTTGCATGCTTTGGCTGGGTTCTCTAGAGAAGAAAATCAAACACACACACACACACACACACACACACAAAACAAAAAAAAAACCCAACCAAAAAACTCAGTAAGGGTGGATGGATAGGTAGATAGGAAGATAGATAGGCAGGCAGGTACGTAGGTAGGTAGGTACATAGGTAGGTAGATAGCTAGAAAGAAAGAAATTAATTTGTTTCAAGGAAATAGATCCCATGCTTGTATAGACTGGCAAGTCCCAGGACTGTTAGCTCAGACCCCAAGGAGAGACATGTCTCCTCTTGTGCAATTAACTGCCTCTGAAAACCTTCCAATGGGGTCAGCTAGCTATGAGTTGGTTCTTACTCCATGACACACAACAAGTTTATTACAGTAAGTGATTTATATTCTCAAATAGCATCAGTCATTTAACTGATTTGTTTTTTCAAGAGTTTAATCCACATCTGATAATGCAATGTAATACCTTGTATAATATCAAGATACTTTATATCCTGAATAATAAGGATATGTTTTATTAGGAGTTCATTCTCTCTACACGCTATTGCAAGTAGAGTAAACATTAATAAATGTTCAGAAAACTAAACCACATGAAAGACTTTTCTGATTAAATACATGGAAAATGCATAGTATATGCTATGAGTACATAATATATTATTGTCAATATTTTCCGTTTTCTAGGATATAAAATGTACATTAGGAATTTTAATCCTTTTGACTTATTCTGTTGTTTTGTCTCATAATTTCTTATGAGCTAGTAAATCATAACATATTATCTCCTGAGAAGGTAATTGGTGAAAGAGATTGGTGGTTTCCAGATTTTGGATGTTACAGATCATTAAACTTTATATATATAAAGGAAATCATATATGCATATATGTATATAAGAAATGTGTAATATATATGTTATATGCTCATAAATATTAGTTTGTTGGTATTTATACGGGACATTCTGTTTACGTAGTCTGTAGAGAGTTGTGTTGCTAACCCAAAGGCCTCGCTCTTTTTTTCCCCCCTCTTTTTAAATTATTATTAGTTTTAATGAAAATTTACAGAGATTTTATATTTAAATTTATTAATTGTTGCACCTTTCTCCCTGTGCACCCCTCCCGGAACCAGTACACTCTTCTCTTTGAAAAGTAAAGGAAACATTATTTTATTGTTATACAATCCCTCCCCCCAGGTCCACTCCACTATGCAGCCTTCATTCTGGACTCCTGTCATGACAATAATACCTAATCACATATTGCTTTTAAACAGTTCTCTCCCTCATCTGTTTCAATGCAGTATACATTATTTATCCCCTCTTTCTCAGTCTTCCCCAACCCCGATGTCAGTCCTGTTTGTCAACAGTGGCACTATACAGTATTTGTCCTTTTGTGTCTGAGATATTTCACTCAGCATAATGTCTTCCAGGGTCACCCGTTTTGAATAATATTGCATGAGTTCTTTGTTTGTAATGCAGCGTGGTCTCACCCTTCTGATAATTTATATCCACTAGCAACTCTAGGGAAGAAGATGCTCAATCTCCTCCTGTGCAATTTGCAGCCTTGCAAACCCAATGGAAGGTCATTATGAGTTTGTTCCAACTCAATGACAATAAGAAGGAGAGAAATAGGTATTTATATATGTGTGTATCCATACATACAGACAAATGTGAGATATATATATATATATATATACACACACACACACACACACACACATTTGGAAGAGGAAGAAGAAGTATCATCCACTTCCTAAACAACATGCCTCTGGAAACTATATGAACTTTGAGAAATGATGATAGTTATAGAAAGGCTTCAGGCCTTTTGTATATAGGGTTTCTATGAATCGCTCTCAACTCTGTGGCACTTAACAACAGCAACAACTCTCTCTCTCTCTCTCTCTCTCTCTATATATATATATATATATAAATTCACACACACATTTGTATAACTCTGATGACATATATTGCTACTGAGTGAAAAGTAACTCATAGCTGACCCTCCAATGGCTTTTTGAGGTTATAAATAACATGAAAGGAGAATGCCCATCTTTCTCCCATGGGGCAGCTGGTGGATTCAAACCACCTTCTCTTGGATTGGCAGCACCACCCTTTACCCACTAGACCACAAGCCGTTGTCATGTGCCATTGAGTACAGAAGAGTTCCCTAGAAAGAGTAAGAATTATAAGAAGAAAAACCAGCCTATCTGAAATCCCAGAATAAAATGTAGATCTTTAAGGTGAATACGTTTAGTTAATAACAAGAAGTCATTACAGTGGTAGTTTTCTCCTTTCAGGGTAGATATTTGAAAACCTGTCATGGACTCCATTCAGGAATCACAGACTGGCCAAGCTCTCTACATTGGTTGTCCCTCACTGTGATGCAACTTTCCTCTTCTTCTTGTTATCCTTTTCCCCCCTGAAATATTTTCTCAAGTCAAACAAAACTACTTTCTAGATTCCAGGAAGCCCAAGAAAATCTAAGTTCACCATTCTAGCATAGATGTGCATTGCTGATTGACAGGACACCCACAGGGGCTCCTTCCTGCTCCCAGACTGTGTAGGCCCCCACCAGGGTGACCCAGGCAGCCTTGAGATCATTTTTTGTTGTTTCTCAGGACACTGGCCATATTCAGCTCTGCAACCATGGTGGTGACCTAGAAAATGCCTCTGCCACAGTCACAAGCCAATAAACCCTGAATCATTTCCAGAAAATTAGATTACGAGAGAAATTAAAACTAAGAAATGGTTTGCTTTAGTTCTCCAGTGCTCAGTTTGGGATTTCAGAGCATCCAATAATTATTGAACCTCTAGGAAACAAGAGTGACCCTGCAGAAAGTTGCCAGAGGCTTATGGAAAAAGGTTAATATCTTGGGCTTTGGGAGAGGGGAAGTAATTTGCCCATTGTTGTTATTTTCAGTAAGAGATTTCATGGGGAAAAGATTTGAAGACCTCATTTGAAGACCTCATTGTCAGAGCTCTTTGTACCTCAGGCAGGCCTTAGTATTTTTATTTCCGACAAATGGAGAACCTCACAAATCTTCAACAAAGGACCTTCTGGTTGATGTTTATGTTTTTCTTAAGGGAACACTAACTCTCTTAGGCAGTCAGCAAAGAGAGGTCTATTCAGGTGGTAATAGTTGGGCAATTACAGAGGTTTAGGCAGGGACAGGCTACAACAGAGACTATCAAGGCCAGGAAACCAGCATGATCCTCAAACAAAAAGGGCAAAAGGAGGAAATGATGTGACTGGAGCCCCTTGATTTCTGAAGCTGTGGCAGCGGGGCATCCTGTGGGAGCTGCAGCCACAGAGGGAAGGAGCTACTTCTAGAAGCAGGTGCTAAAGAGGGCAGGAAGAGGGGTGAAAATACCCCTGTCTCTCCCTCTTCTTACTCTGGGTTTTCTATAGTGTTGACTAAATCAAAACTAAAACCTAGGCTATAATAGGGCTAAAGAGATGCAGTGCTTAAAGGTCAACCTTCTGGGCCAGAGAAGGTACAGAAAAGGGCAAAGAATGGACTTGGTGAGGGTGGAGAGTAGCTAGAGAACAATCGCTGACCATGCTGCAAAGTCTTATGTGTGTTTGTTGTATAGTATATAGTTGGAGCCAATTCATAACTGACCCTCTGGAGGATTTACAGTGCAGTTAATCACATGGGAAGAGATTGCTTATCCTTCTCCCACAACGTCTTAGAGTGGGGTCATTTTTATTTCTTGATAATTAGCATGCTATTGCTGTTGTCTGCCAGCAAGTTGGTCTTCTGAATAATGGCAACTCCTGGTACAAGAGAACAAAATAGCACCTAGTGCTGGATCATTCCCTTGATCACTGCAAACTAGGTCATTGCGAGCCATAGGATTTTCATTTTCAGAAGTAGACTATTAGGCCTTTTTCCCTAATTTCTTAGTCTGGAATCTCTGCTGAAGCCTATTTAGCATTACGGCAACTTGGCACTAATGGATAGATGATAGACGTACTTGAGGCGCATTAGCTGGGAATTGAGCCTGACTTTCCTGAATGAAAGGTGATAAATCTACCACTAAGGCATCACTTCCCTACTTACATAAAATTACAGTATGTTTCCATTTTTTAAAGTAGAACTAACTCTACATCTTTCTACCTTTTAAATTTGTTTTTTTAATTTCAAAATTAAAAATAACATGTGGTAGATCTAACACCCAGACCATCTTTTGTCTCCAACAGTGAAAAGAGGCTTTGGGGAAATAATACTTACTCTTGAAGAAGCATCAGCCACGGTATGTATTTATCAAAGTTGCTGTAGAAGTTTGCATAAATGTCTCCAGTGCATAAATGCAAGGAGAAACTAGAAACACATTTGAAGTGGAAAATAGCAGATTACCTGAGGGATAAGGTGGAGCAGAGCATCCCCAGAAAGTGTTCCAACTGCCAAACCAACAAAAAGCTGTAAAATCAGCCTGTAGTTCTCCTCGCAGCTGTTGAAAAGGATCAGTGTTGTCCCAAGCATGGAGCCCAGTGTGAGGAGTGTCACAGCCACTGTGCTATAGCCATATCCTAAATCAGAAGGAGATTGCAAAACCATTACTACTCCTCGTCCTCCGTGGATGTCTCAACTAGTGACACCATCAGAAGACTCCATCATACTGTTACATCTCATCCAGTTGCCATTGATGGACACTGAGTCATGATGACCCCATATATGCAAGTGGACTCACACTGCCTAGAGCTTTCAAGGTTTTAATCTTTTAAAAGCAGATCTCTAGGCCTTCTGAGGAGCCCCTCCAGTAACTTGGACCACTGACATTGTGGTTAATATTCCACACAACCATTGCCCCACCAGGGACTTATATCAACTAATAAGGATACAGCATTGTATTTAAGGCTCATTTTGGATAATATAGCTTATTTTAATTTTTAAGAGAAAGAGTGAATATACTTCACTAAATGCCTACATACTGTTTTGAAATTACTGAAACTTGTACTAAAAATCACTGTTGCAAGGAAAGACACAGCTCTAAAGAACTTCAGATAATTCCCGGAGCCCAAATAATTTCAATTCCTCTCACATTAAGTTACAAAATCCACTGGCATACACAGTAGCAGTAGCTTTCCACCTAATGGCAAACATTTTGATGGCAAGAAAAGTCCTGTTTCAGAGGGAGCAGAAGGTCTGTGTTCATTCTAAACCTAAGTCTGTTTACAAAATTAGTGCAACATTCTTCCAAAACCTCTTAAACTTATTTGTATAATCAATAGTGTATATAAGTCTCAGTGTCTGGGGTATCAGAACCCTTTAAAATTGGCATTTCTAGCCATTGTGTTAGCCCTTTTTGGGGGGGAGGGGATGATCTCCGGCTACCTTAACTAAAGACACATGGTCTTGCAAATCATTAATAGCTGTGAAACCAGTATAATAGAGCACTTTCCACACTGTGAGATAAGGTGATGATGTTAGCAGAGAGATTTAAGAGACTGTGACAAAAGTGTAATCAAAGGAACCTTGGATATGAAGGTCACAGTTAAAGGTTTTGCTTACTGGGTGACAGAAAGAAAAGTTGACTTATGGCAGCTGTGAGAGAAAATTTGCTGGATGATTGAGGAAACCCGAAGCTGAGGATGTCCGGTGGCCTAGTTGGTAAAGAGGCATACTTTCAACCCAAAGGTAAGCAGTTCAAATCCACCAGCAAGGAAGATGGGTAATCTTCTCCCATGCTACTACTACAAGCCCCTAAAAATGTGCTGTGAATCAGTTCTAACTTGAGGACACAAAACAGCAGCTCTTCTAATACAGTTATCTCTCCCTCTCTGAATAGGAAGCCTTAAATGTTTAGACGCTCTTCTTACCTAAGGAATCAGGAAGCAAAACGATAGAAATGAAGGATGAGCAATCTCCCCCTGCACAATTTACCACCTCCAAAGCCCACTGGAGCATCAGCTGGGGGTTGGTTCTGACTCAACAGCAAACAGCAACAACAAAAATATTATGCTTTTGTTCACAGAAAAACCTTCACATGAATCACTGGGTGCTGCTGAACTCACCGCTAGTTAGAAATGATTCTAAACAACCCAACAATTGACAGACATTATTAATTACTTCAACAAGAAAGAAAAGCAGCTCTGAAATGTATGCAAAACCTCAAATCACTGGTAAGACTTTAAGAATAGGTATATTGGGGTATTTTTTTCCCTCTTATTCTGCTTAATTTTTTAATTTTTATTCTGCTTTTTAAATTGTTATTTTAATGAAAGTTTACAGAAAAGTTGGGTTTTCATTCATCCATTGATGCACATTTTTCTTCCTTTCCCTTCATCTCCCTTCCCCAATTCCCTTTGTAATTCACGTCTTACTCCAGACTGGTAATTGTCACACATATAATGACTAATTATATATTTATTTCCTTCAGATAGCCCTTTCCTTCATCTATTCCAGTGCAGTGTGTTTTAACTATCATGTTTATAAGTATCTTGGATATTCTTAAGTCACATTTCTTAATCTTTAACATTAAAATTTTTATGAGCTACTACTGGATTTTTTATTCTATTGGAATTCCACAAGTATTCTGTGACTTCTTACGTAGAGCTCATCCAGTACAGTGTCTCAATGAGATATAGACAAGTGGCAAATATTGGTTCCTTCTCTGGGGCCTATCAGCTGGGCCTGGGTGGCTGGAACCTTCTAGACTGGTCACCTCCACCCCAGTCAGGCTCTCTGGATTACCCAGTAGGCCTTCCTATGTCCCATAATGTGTGAAAGGGTGGAAAACTTGGTAGAGTATCTGTGTGTGGGAAAAGAAGCAGGTTCAGGGAAATAAAAGGATTGGTTAAGATATCGCATGATCAGCTAGGGACAATGGCCCTTCTTACTTGTCTGATTCCAATGGCAATGTCCTTTCTCTTATTTCTCAGTTCTGGACTTTTTTTTTGGAGTATACATAAGGAGCTAAACCAGATTACATACATTATATACTATCTGGAAAATATTAATTAATATTTTTTTGGAGTATACACAAGGAGCTAAACCAGATTACATACATTATATACTATCTGGAAAATATTAATTAAAAAAACCAAAACCACACTGCTATCAAGTCAATTGTAACCCATGATAACCCTCTACTGTGTTCCCGAGGCTATAAATCATTACAAATGGAGGTTGCTCATCTTTCTCTTATGGAGCTGATGGGTGTGGACCACTAATCTTTTGATTAGCAGATTGACACATTATGCAGAAAATCAAAAGATGAATTGCATTGGAAAAGTCTGCTTGCTATCAGGGACCTTTCCAAAGTACTAATGATACTTTCGTACAAAGTACTAGACACTATGGTGTCAGTCTAGAGACTAAGATGCACCTCATCCAGGCAATGGTCTTTACAATCACTTGCTATGCAGCATAGCTGAACAATGATGAAGGATGACAGAAGAAAAATTGATGCTTTTGGTTTGTGATGCTGGAGAGGACTGTTGAAAATACTGTGGACCACCAGGAAAAATAGGTCTGTCTTGGAGAAGGTGAAATCAAGTTTCTCTTTGGAGGCAAGGATTTGAAGCTCTGTCTCACATACTTTGGGCATGTGGCCACGAGGGACCAGTCCTTGGAGAAGGACATCATGCTCAGAAGGTGGAGGGACAGCACAGGAGAGGAAGACCCTGGATGAGATGGATTTACATGGTAACTGGGGCAGTGAGATTAGGTGTGTCGGAGTCAGTAAGAGTGGTCTAAGAGCAGAATTCAGAGCTATTATACATAGAGGGTCACTATGAGTTGCAGGTGACTCAATGGCACATAATAACAACAATATGACACTAGAGCTCAATAGTTGAAAATTAATTATAACAGTTACAGTTACAAAACAAGGACTGTGGGACTAGTTTTCCTGAGTTTCAGTCATGAACTCCATCACTTACCATACATCCTCCTGCAAGTCACTTCACACTTTGATTTCCTCAAGTGTAAAATAAAGATAATAATTACGTCTCATTCATAGTGGTTGCTGTGAGAAGCAAATGGATTGATAAATACAAAATGCTAAGGACAATGTCCATTGTTTCATAATTGTCCTGTGTTTACTATCATTATTGCATACTCTGTATATTGGGCATTTAGCTTCCCAAGAGCATTAAGACAATGGCAAACCTCACCTTGATGAAATAAAACTT
This sequence comes from Elephantulus edwardii, assembly GCF_000299155.1. Lineage (NCBI taxonomy): Eukaryota > Metazoa > Chordata > Mammalia > Macroscelidea > Macroscelididae > Elephantulus > Elephantulus edwardii. The sequence continues at coordinate 7,800,744 of NW_006399889.1, read as the reverse complement.
ACTCTCCAGAGTTGTGGGTGGTGGTTTTGCTTGTTGGTCTTTGTGCAACTCGCAAGAACAGCTGAGAAGCTGCTGGATGATTGCTGGACTCATTTGCTTAAAGACTTCCTTAGAAATGGGTGAATGGCTATTCTGTAAAAATATCTCCACCAGCTGCCTAGCAGAGAAACAAATCTGGACAGGAAAACATATTCTGTTACTAAACTTTGCACCAAACCAAACTCACCAGCAATTGCCATTCTTGAAAACAAAATTAAATAGAAAATTAAAAATTACAGGCATATAAAATCATTATGTGTTTCCCTGAAAATTCTGGCCCATTCACCATTAACAATATTTACATGCCTCCAGAAACTCTAAGAACTTTGATAAATGTCAATAGTTACAGAAAGGCTTCAGGTCTTTTGTTCATAGGGTTGCTATGAGTTGTGCTCAATTCAAAGAAAATCAACAACAACAATATTCTTCAATAAGATTGGCCTAAATATCACTTTATGATAAATAAGACTTTGTGTAGAGAGTTCTTGTAGCACAGGTCACAGCAAGTTGCACTTCCAATCCAAAACGCTGCACATCACAAAAAATAATCCACCAGTGTGTCCTAGAGAGAAAGACAGACAGTCTCTTCCTGTTGTGATTTACAGTCTTACATACTCTATGGAGGATCACTGTGAGTTACAATCAACTTGACAGCAGTAAGCTTTTGAGATTCTTTAGTATGAATTTTGCATATTTCCCCTCCAAAAGAAAAAAAAAGGTAGATTATGGTGTAACAATACTCTCTGCGCTTGTATTGTTTTTCCATTGAGATAGTGTTCTGCCTCTCAAGCTGAAACTTCATAGGTTAACCAGGAGCTTTGTGGTATTGAGGCCACAGTCTTTACCACTCTCTCAAATTAATCTCCTGTTGATGGAGTTGACTGTTGTTTAATTGTTTCTGCCTCATGGAAACTTTGTGTGTTCAAAGTAGAAATATGTCATAGAGTTTCAAGGTTATGACATTTTCTGAAGTTGAAAAACTAGACCTGCTTTTCAAGAAACATCTAAGTAAATTTGAACCTCCAACCTTTCCATCAATAGTCAAACACTTAATCATTTGTCCCACGCAGGGATGCCATCTGTCTTCTTGTTGTTTGGTGCCATTGGAACCTCCTCCAACTCAGAGACACCCTATGCACGACAAAACAAAACACTGCCCTGTTCTAAGTCATCTTCAGTTACTGCTGTGCTTGAATCCATTGCTGCAGTCACTGTGTCAGTTATCTTTTTTGTGAATGTTGCTCTTTTTTTATGACAATCTACTATATCAAGAATAATGTCTTTCTCTAGAAACAAGTCCTTTCTAATAACAAGACCAAAACAGGGAGATGAAATCTGGCCATCTTCATTTCTAAGGAGCATTCTTGCTACATTTTTATTTTTCATACAGATTTGTTTCTTTATATTTGGCAGTGCGTTGTATATTCACCAATGCCGGTAATGAACATGCATTTTCAAGTCATAAAAGTAAAGTTAGTTTTTGAAAGTTAGTTATATACAACTAAAAGGTACAGCACAGGAGAGGAAGACCCTGGATGATGAGATGGATTGACACTTTAATTGGGGTAATGGGTGGAGCTGTGTCAAAGTCCGGAAAACTGGCTCAGGACAGGGCAGGCTTCAGAGCTGTTGTACATAGAATCCCTATGAGTTACAGGTGATTCAACAGCACGTAACAACAACATCAATAGGCATCCCTTCTCCTTTTTTTAAAAAAAGTAAACAAATAAAAAATAAAAATAAGGAGCTCTGGTTTTATAGTCTATAGGGAATTATGCTTCTAACAAAAAAGGCTGTGCTTCTGGGTGATTTGAATCCACCAGTTGCTCCATAGAAGAAAGAAAAATAATCACCTCCCTTGAGATTTCTAGTCCCTGAAAACCTGCTAGAGGGTCGACTAAAAGTCAATCCCAAAGTTTCAGGCTTTGGCTAATTTTTTTCCCCTCCATAAAAATAGTTGAAATCTGTTTTAACTACCTCTTAAAACCTGCTGGTAGGCCAGCTATGAGTTGGTTCTGACTTGACAGCACATAATTGTCTACTAATTTTGCTGCCTTTAAACTACATTCCCTCGCCCCCTCCCCAGACCTTACTGGCGTATTTATAAGAGAATGATAAATAAACAACAAATGCAGCAGTCTCTTAAAATTGTCACAAAGCATTTTTCCATGTTAAGGACTGCTCTTTCATATGCAAAAATTTACATTTAAACTTCGAATATGTAATTAAAGATAGTATATATTTTCACTACCATTTTGTTATGTTTAGTTACAATAAAAAATGTATTTCTAAAATCAGAAACTTAAAAAAGCTCGTTTAACTTGTTGCGATACAGAATGGGCATATCTAGTCCAGGGTAGGACAGGGCACAAAACTGCTGCCCATAGGGTAGTTATCAGTCATACTCAACACTACGGTGCCTAACAACAGCAATTAAGACACATTTTTCTTCAGAGAATAACAGTGACATGAATATTTTGGCATTATGAGTTGAAGGCTTTTAGAAAAAAATTATTTGGTTGCATAGAATAATTCTAAAGTGATATCTCAAAGATATTAGGAATAAGATATTAGGGCAGTCATAAATTGGTATTCCTTGAATCAGTTCTTTACCTTACTGTTAGTTTTGCCCATAAATATTCACAAACATGACTATTGTCCTCACTCCTATTGATAAAGAAGGCAATTCTCAAAAGATACTGATTGGGCAAGAACTCCAAAACTATCCCACTATAAAAAGCACAAAGTACATGAACAAAGCACAGTGTATACAAATATTGTTAAAAAAAAAACAATGCCAGATGACTAACTTGTGATTTTTTTTCCTCAAAATGAAATAATTTGTGCTGAAGACATTTCTTTCTTTTGAATCAATTCCTACTAATGAAACATAAGTACATTATTAAAAGCACTAGTAAAAATAAAGATAAATTAGCAACAAAATATTATGATTAATCCTTCCTAATTAAATCTTACTGGGAAATGCTTGACTAGAAAGTCAAAGAGTAGAAAGACACGTATGTCTAGAATGCATTACTTCTTTACCCAACTTATTGTAAAGGATTCATTTATAGTTGTGTCACTATAATATAAATTTAAAACTTCTTGTAGGATAAGGTTATTCTCTTACAAGTTGCATGCCCTTGACTTTTGTTAGTTGATCCTGTATTATTTAGATCACTGTTGTGTTTTATTTCTTCTTAAATTACTAAGCCAAATGTCCTTAAAGATGAATCATTATATTCTAGAAAACTTTGGCTGAAAACTTTTTAAAATAGAAGGAAATGAAAGAAAACTTGTAAATTATCCCATCACTAATTTTTGCCTTTAAAAATGTGTATGTTAAACTTCAAAATATTCCTTTTTCTTTTTTCATAGGGTTGCTATGAGTCACCAGCAACTCCACGGCACATAACAACAATAACAACACAACATTATTAATTTCAATGAAAATTTACAGAGATTTTGGATTTCCATTCATTCATTGTTGCACTTTTCTCCCCTCCCAAACCTCTCCCTAGTACACTATCCTCTTGGAAAAGTAAAAGGAAAATTCTTACATTGTTTTACAATCCCTCCCCCAGGTCCATTCCTTTTACAAGGGTACATTCACCATCACTGCCAGCCTACTGTGGTCAAGTTGATTCCGCTCACAGCAATCCTCCATCAGGGATCTGAGACTATGCATTTTTGTGGGAAGAGACTGCCTCATTATTCTCTCACAGGGCTGCGAGTGGAGTCCGTACCTTTTGATTAAAAACACCAAACCTACTATATGCCACCCAATCCAAACCAAACTCACTGCTCTCGAGTCAATTCCAATGTATATCAACCATCTGCTGAGTTCACAAGGCTTACAATCACTCAGAAGATTGCTTCTCTCTCACACACAGAGGGTGTGCTGAATTCTAACCAGCCAGACATGTTACCCTAGGCCACCAAAGTTTCTGGGTTGTAATGCTTATAGTATGAAAATCTGAAGGTCTTTTATCTATGGAGTAGACGGTGAGTTTAAATCACTGATCTTTTAGATGGCAGCCCACCAATATATCACTTGCACATTCTGCCACCAGAGCTCCTTACTATATATACCACTAGAGCTCTTATATTATAAAGCAGTCATTCTCAAGTCTTAGTATATTCTAGGGTCACATGGAGAGCAAATTAAAAAAAAAAATAATGTTGTGTTTCATATCCTGAGTGTCTAATTCAGTTGATAAAGATTTGAAAATGTTCTGTTCCACAGGTTCTTAGGTGATGGCACTGGTGCTGGCAGTGGTGGTGGTGGTGATGCAGAAAACATGCTCCTAAAACTCCTGTGCTCTGTGGTGTGGAAAGTCTCCTCAGTTCTGGCTCCCTTTCCAGGAGCAAATTAAGAATCATAGGAAAAGTAGCATCTCTAGATATGATGAAGAATCATGGAAGAGGAAGCACTGAAAATGATCATTAGTACTCTTGGAAAATGCATGCTTTGTGTAAATAAACCTAAACTTTATGAAATAACTTCTATTCTTTCTTCACTCAGGGTCATTACCAGGCACATTGACTTTATTCCTGAAAGCTGGTCCTACAAAAACGTTAAGGAAAATTCACAGGCAAATCTTATCTGGGGAAGGGGTAACTTTTATTATCTTCTTTGAATGTCACAAGCATGAGTTTGAAAGAATTAGTCCTAGAAGATTTCTTGTCACATATATATAGGAGAAGGGAGCTCTGGTGGCCTAGATAGCAAGAAGCTGAACTGCAATCCTTGAAGATACGCAGTTCGAGTCCACCAACTGCTCTGCAGGAGAAGGATTGGGCAATCTTCTCCTGTGTTACTGCCTCTGAAAGCCCACTGGAGGGTCAGCTATAGGTCGGTTCCAACTCAAAGGTACACAAGAACAACAACAACAGCATATATGGAAGAAATAATTTCTATTATTTCACTTTAAAAATATCTATTAACAAAAATATGTGGTACTGTTCAATCATGATGTGTAGGAAAAACAGTCAGTGCTGTTAGGAATCTTAAGGAAATGTCACTTTTTAAAGATTTAAATTATGCTTTATAGGACTATTTTTCATCTAAGATATAAGTAAGAAAATAATTCTTCATTTATTTAAACCAACATTTTCCAAACAATGTCATACTTGTCAAGAACCAGAGTCTGCTATCAGACAACCCATATAAATAATCCTAACTTCTGGGAATTGTGAAATTACTTATTAGCTTTATGCCTCTATGTCCTCATTTATAAGATAATTAATATATTCTAACTTCATATTTGGAAGGAGGAGTGGCATCCACTTGTATAATAGCTTGCCTCCAGAAACCCTATGAACCTGGAGAGAGGATGAAAGGCACCCAAGTGTCGGGGACTCTTCTTCATAGGGTCGCTATGAGTCACCTGTGACTCGATGGCACTTAACAACGACAGCAACTTCATATCGTTTCTCTAATAATTACATGAAGTAATAAATATTAAGGGCAATATATGGCATGAAGAAAGTACCTAATAACATAAACTGTATTATGGAGCATTAATTTCTCAGCCTTTTGAGGGCAGAGAAGGATTCTATTATCAAAGCTTGCAAAAAGCTGATTTACTAAGATTCAACCACCCAATGGATCTTTATCTGTTACAGCATATTGTCACTCTCTGGTTTTTCTCAAACTTATTTGACTGTAACATCTCATTTCAAGCAACAATGAACCTAACTTTTATATTACATAACAATTTATATCAAAATTATTTGTATAAGATACATGAATTTGGCTACTATGTCTACAAGTACACATGTCATCTTTCCCAAAAACTTTTCCCAATATTACCTACTTTACAAATATTTCTCTATTGCTCACAGCTCAAATAAATCGCTTCTTAATCTAAGCTTACAGGGTTCATTATCATTGTGATTTTTTTATGCAATGATCTTCTCCACTTAATAAAGGCTTTTCCAATTTTTACTCAACTTTATACCCTTAACGCCCCAGAATACAAGGTGATGACTTGCATATGCAAAATAATGTGTTTGCTGAACTAATTATCCATGCATGCAACATAGACTTAAGAGAAAAAACAATATATGGTATTCTCCTAAATATTTTGGCTTTGTGTTAATACCTAGAGAGATTTCACATGTAAAAGAAGAAAACCATAGCCACATTGTAGAAATATTTTTAAGAAAATGCACATTATTCTTTATATTTCCTGTAACTCTTATGAAACTTTCACACCTTGTGTTTGACAACAGTAAATAATGGTACAAGGGAATTAATAGCAATACCTGATCCCAGGAAACTGGATCAGCTCCTGATTCTTTGTCGATGGCTAGAGATAGATTTTGGTTGTCGTGATGATGAGCTGGTGTGGGGAGTTGTTTTATCTGAGGCTGATAGATTGTATCCCTTTTATAACAGGTACTTTTGGTCCAGAGAGTGTTGAGGAGTTGGTCTAGTTCTAGAAATTTCAAATATGACAAAATCCAACATTACAAAAAAAATACAGATCAACTTTAGGATAATCACAATTTCATGAGGCCACAGCACAGATATCTTAGAAAACAAATATGATTCTAGTGAAAAGTCAAAGTTTTATACTGAGTAAGTAAACAAGTATGAAAAAGAACATTTGCTTGTGACATTTATTGTAGAAGATTTTGTAACTGAAAAAGAAAATAAACAACCCAAATCTGAAATATTAGTTGAATGAATTCTAGTACTACTTTATATTTATTTACTATTGCAGCTGTTCAAATGAATTTAAAAATATCTCTGTATACCATTGGAACAATCTATATAGTTACTTTTAGTCTCAATTCTTTCTTTAAGGGTCTTCCTTTCTTTCACTGACATGGGGATGTTTGTCCATTACAAGACTGTTATATTAATAATAGGGAGCTTTGGTGGCCTACTGAATTAGGATTTGTGCTGCTGACCCAAAGGCATACAGTTCAAATCTACAAGCTGTTCACAAGAGAAATATAGATAATCCCCTCCCATATGATTTACAGCCTTGGAAAACCTTCTGGAAGGTCATCTATGAGTCCATTATGACTCAAAGACACATAATAACAACAAAAACAATAAAATAACTATTCAATAGCTTATAACATCTTAATAAGAGACAGTAAGATATTATACCCCTTCTGCTATAAGGTACCAGTTATAAAACTAAATTGCCAAGTAAGAAACCTGAAAATGTAATAGGCATACCACATGAAATACAAGGCACAGAAGAACATACTAAACAACTGAGAATACAATCAGCAAAACTGAAAGTAAACAAACTACTATTATTTAAAAACAATATCAACTAAAAAGACAAAAGGGTAATAGAATCTATAAAAGAAGGCAGTTTGGCATTTCTGTAAAAAGCTGAACATAGAAATCCCACACAACCCAACTATTCCACTGCTAGGAATATGCACTGAAGAAAATAGAACCGAAACACAAATACAGATCCGTACACTGATGTTCATAGCAACATTATTCACAATAACAAGAAAATGGAAACAGCTGGAGTGTTCATAGACAAACAACTGGATTGAGAAACTGTGGTAAAGTCACAGAATGGAATACTATGCAGCACTCAGAAGCAACAATTTCGAAAAACACTATATAACATGAAAGACGATGGAAAGCAGTATGTTGAGTGAACTAACTCAGGCTCATAAAGTCAAATACTCCATAAGACCATTGTAAAAATAGGAGGATTACTAGTAAGATTTATACAAAAAGTCCAAAAGGGGAAGGGGAGGGAGGAAGATAGCTAAGGGTGAAGAAGAGGGGGAAATCACAAGGCCAAAGAGTTTGGTGGGCAGAAGGAGGGGGTGAAGGAATTTTGAAAGATCCAATGGAACCTGTAAAGATAGGGTAAAGGTAAGCATAGATCAAGGTCATTGATTTTATAAAACAAAATATATGGGAATGATTCTATGAAACACAATGTGAATAGAGGAATATGTGAAACACAGTGTTTAGAAACAAAACATTAATATGCAAATTTTGCATGCAAACCAATAAAAAGTAAAAAGTTTTTTTTTAAAAAAGTACCTAGCTAATTATGGGCAAAGTCCAATGATAATTTATTTTATAAAAGATAACGCATGGGAATTCTTATATGAAACACAATATGAATGAAGAATATTGTGAAATGCAATGTAAAAAGATTTTGTGAGCAAATCAATATAAAATAAATAGAAAAGAAAGAAGTCCCCAGCACAAAACCTTAAAATATAGACCACTTATTTGTATTTTATGGACTGTATCCAGATCATGGTTCAATAAAAAATGAAAACTTTTTAAAATCAGGGATTAAGAACATTGACTTTTAAAATCTTACAGGAAGAATTGTTGGATATTTTTTAGTTGTGATGTTGGTAATGGGTTATTTTATTTATTTTTTAATTGATATTTTAATGAAAGTTTATAGAGAACTTGGATTTCCATTCATTCATTCATTCATTGTTGCACCTTTTCCTCCCTTCCCCACTTGGTTCACTTTTCTCTTTAAAAAAAAAAATCATTGTAGCACAATTCTCCGCCTCCACCACAGTCCACTTTGCTATGCAGCTCTTATTCTGGACTGTTTTCATATAAATAATACTTAACCATATATTCCCTTTAAGCAGTTTTTTTCCCTCGTCTTTTTCCATGCAATGTATCTTATTTATCCTCTCTTTTCTTAGTTTTTCCCCAACCCTGATGTCAGTCCTGTTTTATAGCAGTGGCATTATGCAATATTTGTCCTTTTGTGACTAAGATATTTCACTCCAGGGTCACCCATTTTGTATAACATTTCATTATTTCCTTGTTTTTCAGTGCTGCATAGTATTCCATTGTGTGAAAATACCACAGCTTTACTATCATTCAGTTGTTTATGGGCACTTGGATTGTTTTCATCCCTTTGCTATTGTAAACAAAGCTGCAATAAACATGGGTGAGCATATATCTGCATGGGTGGCAGTGCTGGGTTTTTTTAAGGTATGTATTCCCAGTAGTAGAATTGCTGAGTCATATGATATTTTTATTTCCAACTTTTTGAGAAAGCACCTATGTTGCCACACCTCATACCATACACAAAACCCAACTCAAATTGGATCAAGGACCTAGAACTAAAACGAAGGACTACAAACTTCATTAGGAAAAAGCTTGGAAGACTTCTAGAAGCCCAAATCTACAACATGAACAGTCTTCTAAGCATCCTGAAAAACCTACAACCAGGAGAGGATAAAATAAATGAATGGGACCTTCTAAGAATCAAATCCCTCTTCAGTCTTCTCAGTGATTTCCCTGTCACTCTCATGTTCTGGAATTGCAGTTATCCAAATCACTGGCAATAAAACTGATGCAAATCAAAGACACAATGAGGTACCATCTCAGAAGCAGTGGCAAAGTTTAACAGGGCAGCAAGTAATAAATGTTGGAGAGGATGTGGTGAGAAAGAAACTCTTATACATTGATTGTGGGATTGTAAAATGGTACAATCACTCTGGAAGGCAGTTTGATGCTTCCTCAAAAAGCTGAACATAGAAATTCCAAAAGACCCAGCTATTCCACTACTTGGAATATACTCTGAGAATATGAGAACCGAGGTAAAAACAGAGATTTGTACACCAGTGTTCATAGCCACATTATTCCCCATCACAAGAACATGGAAACAGTCCAAATGTCCAACCACAAACGAATGAATGGAGAAATATGGTATATTCACACAATGGAAAACCATGCAGCACACAGGAACAATTATTTTGTAAATTATTATCTAACTTGGGAGGGACTGGAGAGCATTATGCTGAGTGAACTAACTCAGTCCCACAAAGATAAATATTGTATAAAACCATTATTATAGAAGGAGTATAAGGATCCAGGAGGGGTGGGAGAGCATAGAAGCAGAGGGATGAGGATGTGCAGAGGAAGGGAGGATTAATCATGGGGTTGTACAATTTGTTGGGTGGAGGGATGAGGGATATTGAAAGAATTTGTTCTTGAAAACAATGTATTTGAATATTATAAATAAACTAGTTGTTGTTAAGGGCTGTCAAGTTGTAGGTGACTCATAGCGACCCTATGAACTAAAGTCCTCCACACTTGCGTGACTTTCATCCTTTCTCCAGGTCATAGGGTTTCTGGAGGCAAATTATTTACGGAAGTGGGTGCCACTCCTGCTTCCCAGCTTGTTTCAACTGGGGAGCCCCACCAAACACTGTCCACCATGAGTAACCATTATCGCATTTGACACATTGGTGTCACAGTGTTCAGCTTCACAGCAACCACAAGTTACCTCTCTCACTCTTCCAGGCTCCAGAGGCTGCGTGCATCCATCCAGCTGACACTGAGACTCTGGAGAGACCCTCACCCTATCCTCTAGGCATGGCCAAGCATTTAAGAATTTTACCATTCCAGCAAGCCCAAACGCTGTCAAGCTCTGGGCCAGAGACCCCAACTCATCTCGCAAGTACACCTCGTCTACTGCCACCCACTTGGGTCAAACAGAAAGCCAACAAACTAGTTGTTGTTGTGGTGTTAAGTGCTGTCGAGTCGCAGGCGACTCATTGCGACCCTGTGAAAGAGAGTCCTCGATGCTTGGGTGCCTTTCATCCTCTCTCTAGGTTCATAGGGTTTCCAGAGGCAAGCTATTATGGAAGTGGATGCGACTCCTCCTTCCAAGCTAACAAACTAGTAGAGCATTTTAAAAAAGTAATAATAATCAAATCCCTATGCACATCCAAAAACTTCCCCAACAGGGTAAAAAGGGAAGCTACAGAGTGGGAAAAATATTTGGTAATGACATGTCTGATAAGGGACTTATATGTAGAATTTATAGAAAACTTGAACACCACAAGATAAAGGTAAACAACCCAATTGCAAAATGGGCACAGGATATGAACAGACACTTCACCAAAGAAGACATTTAGATGGCAAACAAACACATGAAAAAATGTTCAAAATCTCTAGCTCTAAAAGAGATGCAAATCAAAACAACTGTGAGATATCGTCTCACCCCAGTAACAATAGCAAAATTCAACAGAGCAGCAAACTACAAATGCTGGTGAGGTCGTGGAGAAACTGGAACCCTTATTCACTGTTGGTGGGAGTGTAAAATGGGTTATTTTTAAACATTTTCTTTTAGAGAAGAGACTTAAATATGGCAGAGATTGTAAAGACGGTACAAGATAGGGCAAGATTTCAGTCTGCTAGTCATAGGGTCTCCATGAGTCTTAGGTGACTTGAAAGGACTTAACAATAACAAGGACAATATTTAGAGATTGATACATACATACTTATAGAGTGATTGCTTACTTAAAATAATTAAATGGTAGGAGTAAAAGGGTAAAAATAAATGTGTAACATACACTTGGGAGTTTTACTATTATCTCTACTTTTGTTTACAGTCAAGAATTCTCCTAACAATTGATTTTATAAAATATAATGTATGAACATTATTGTGTGCATCTCAATGTGAATGAAGAGTAGAATGAAACACAGTGCTTATAAACTTTGTAAATTAACCTATTTTAAAAAAATGTAAACTAGAATGTATATGAATGACTATGAAACATAATGTCAGTGAAAGATTCTATAAATGCAATGTATTGATGAAATAGAGTGTAAAGGAATTATTACATGAAAACCATTAACAATATTAAAATAAGAATTCTCACAACAGGAATATTTTTGAAAGGGGTGTGGAAGCACCCATTTCCTTCATGCCCAAAACCACAATGAGCGACATTATGGTTTCATCAGCTCAGAAAATGCCTCATGACTTCTGGAATAAGTTCTAATTGTATAGAGATAAGTTCTGAGCTGGCACCACTCTGAAATGGATTTCTGAACTGTCAAGTGAAGCTCCACCTCATATACTTTCAGCACATGGCTAGGAGGGACTAGTCCTTGGAAAAGGACATCATGCTTGGAAGGGTGGAGGGATAGGGCAAGAAAGGAAGACCCTAGATGAGATGGATTGTCACAGTAACTGGGGTAACAGAGTAGGTGTGTCAGAGACAGTTAAATTGGCTCAGGATAAGATAAGGTTCAGAGCTATTGTACATAGGGTCACTATGAGTCACAGAGACTCAACAGCACATAATAACACTGTGTCTGATTTCTGCCCAATTAATACCAAACATCTCTCATGAGCAATTATTTGAGCTTTTAAATTAAGGTTCATGGTGATCTATGAGCACCATGGTGATCTAGAGACAACATACATTGAGTAGATAGCACACCCTGCCTCTAACAACACCCTTTGTATGTCCCTATTTCTAAGTGGATTCTGATGCTGTAGTTTGTAGAGAGTTGTGCTGCTAAGCCCCAAAGGTGGTGTCTCTCTGGCAGTTCAAGTCCCCCAGCTTTTCTGAGGGAGAAAAACTGACAATTTTCCCCATGCAACATAAAGCCTCAGAAAACTCACTGGGGAATCGGCTATTACTCATGAGCCGTGGTTGGATTTTATTCTTTTCCTTTTTATTTACTAGAGTAATCCATTTTTAGGTAGCAAGCATTTTCATATTACTTTAAAAAGTGAAATCACATGCATGGTGAAAGTTAATATAGAAACTGTACTGTCAACATCCAATCACTTAAGGACTAAATCTCCCAACTCCAAAATTATTATCAACATAACATGCTTTCCTTTCCTCTCACTTAATTTCTGGTTATGACAGCTTGCTGACATGATACAACTTCATTTCAAGTTTCATTTTAACAGGAAAAAAAAAGTCAACTGAAATAAAACACAGTCATCAATTGATCTGCTATGCAAACAATTCCCAAGAAGGCTCATTCAAATTATATAATTCTGAAATCTCAATACCTTCTTACAGAGTTGAGCGGCTTATGCAAATTCATGAGGGATTGTTGGGCTCTTGGTAAATTTAGAGGTCTATGTCTTTGAACTGTAATGTTGGAGAAGAGTACTGACTATCCCCCAAAAATCAAACCAAAGAAGTCTGTCCTGGAAGAAACACAACTAAGGTGTTTCTTAAAGGCAAGGATGGTGAAACTTTATCTCGCCAGTACTTGGAAAAAGACATTATGGAAAGGTGGAGTCGGTGAAAGAGAAGAAGATGTTCAACAAGATGGACTGACACAGTGACTTTAACAATGACCTGGAGCGTATTAGAGGCAGTGAGAATGGTGGAGGACAGGGCAGAGTTACATCTCTTGGCCATAGGGCCACTATGAATCAGAGTCGTTTCAACAGCAACAACAATCCCTTATACCTGTTCTGCTGACTTAGCCCACAGAGAGTTGTACTGCTAAACCAAAGGTAGTGTTTCTCTGGTCATTCAAATCCAGCAGCTCCTTGGGAGAAAAATGGGCAATTTCCTCCTGCGCAATTAACAGCCTCCAAAAACCCACTGGAGGGTCAGCTTTGACTCAGTTCTGACTCAACAGCACTGAGTATGTATATAAATATACCTTGTCCTAGGGAAGGCTGGTGCCATAGTGCATGAAGTGTTGAACAGCTGATGTCACTGGTTCTAATCCACCAGTTGGTCTGTGGGAGAAAAATGGGCAGTCTCCTCCTACATAGATTTGATTTACAGCCCAAGAAACCCAGTGGAGCTTCACCATGATTCCAAACTGACTCCACAGCAGCGGGTTGGTTTCACTGGTTAGTAAATCCTCTTCTCCCTTTGTGCATGATTGTCACCAGGAAGTGCTGTCAGCACCAGCACCAGCTGTTACATGGCACTCCAGGAATGTATGAAGCAGGGTGTTTTGAAGCAGACTTTTCAAAGGACCCATTTCAATTATAATGATATTAATGATGTCAAACAGCTAAAGCCTGGCTACCTGGAAGCTACCATACAAGGTTCGTGATGGAAAACCAGAGAACCAGTTTGCTTTCCATGCAGAATTTAAAGATAAGTGTTTTGCAACTCATATTATTAAAAGCACTCATGACCATTGGAAAGTACTGGTGACTACAAAGACGGATGGGAAAGGAATCAGTAGCATGTACACAACAGTGTCTGAGAGCCCCTTCGAGTGAGACCCAGATGCTGCCAAAGCCAGTGGGGATGCTTTACCACCACGTGTGAATCTACCTGTATGATACCAGCAGATGTGAACATGTGGTTCCATCACCAGTAAAACTAATGCAATTTCTCAGGAATACAAGCTGATACTGCTGCATTATTTTCATCTGGAAAAATTACATGCAAAGGTACTAGCTTTTCAAAGCTTTCAATTGATCAGACTAATCTAAAGCGTTCTTCTGTGACAGATTCTTTCTGTGTAGAATACTGTCAGAAGACATTTTTCATATCCTGGTGAAGACCACCTACTTATATCAAAATGGCTGTAATTTAAACAATTTAGGAGTCATTTGTCAATAGATGTATAAAATAAGCACATTGGATGTATATGTGTATTAGAAAACAAAATTACTTTGCTGGGGGAAAAATGAGCCTATTTCACTTTCAATCGCCTGGTCAAACACAAAGAAATGTGTATCCTGGTGCTGGCATTCACTTTAACCGGTAGCAGTCAGGAATGTGGCACCAAACCCTTTGCTATCAAATTCATTCTGTCTCTTACCCACTCTGTAAGGCACAGTAGAACTGTCAATAGGGTTTGCGAGGCTGTAACCTTTATGGAACCAGGATACCACTTATTTCTCCCATAGAGGAGCTGTTGGGTTTGAACTGCCAGTCTTTCAGTCAACAGCCAAGTGCTTAATCACTATATCACCAAGGTGTGGATATTTTCATATTGTTTTCTTTAAAATGGAATGCCTTGCTTTTAAGAATATAAGCAAACTGCTACCAGACCTCCTCTGCCATTTGGAATATTGTCTCATCTTTCTGTGCAGTATTTCACCCAGCACTGTATATGTCAGGCAAGGCGCGCTCATGGCCTAGTGGTAGGAAATTGCACTGCCAACCCAAATGCAGGTGGTCTAAATACACCAGTGGTTCTGAGAGAGAAAGATGGACACTCTCCACCTATGTGAGTTATAGCCTCTGAAAACTCACTGCAGAGTCAGATATCTGTTCCAAATTAACAACAGTGAGAGTAAGTACATGAGTGATATGTTATGCGATATGAGTGATATATCAGTACTCATGGCAGGTCATGAAAAGTGACCCTGCTAGGCTTCGCAGACACAATTTCACAGTCACTGCCACATAGACAAAGTCCATGATTGTGTTTCATTGCACATAGACGCCATAGTATCTTTGGAAAAAGTCACTTTAGCTCTCTTGTCATTGTTCATGTTAGCTGTCACGGAGTTGGCCCAATGACAACAGAAAAGACTACTTACTCTTGTGCCAACTCCATGATCAACTGGAGAAAGATTCCATTGCGTTCCACTGGCTGATTTTTTAGAACTTGATCACCAGACCTTTCTTCCTAATCTATCTTTTAGCCCACGCACCCCTCTGAGATTGGTTCATTGTTACAGCAGTGTGCAAGCCTCCACTGATGAATGGATGGTGGCTGCACATGAGATGTCCTGACCAAGCAGGATGAGATGAAAGTCTGGAGGAAGGCAGTTAGTTGGAACAGATGGAATAAGTAGGAGCATAGTGTAAGCTGAAGTTCTATTGGCCTCATAAAAGGAGTTCCTGGGATTCAAATGAGAAATTAAGTGAGCCACCAACAGCTCTGCTTTCTCATTCCATGTCAAGAGAAAATAATGTTTCAGATGCACCGAGCATACCTAGCATTGGTCAATCTTGGCTTTTGGCACAGCTTGTGGACTAGATGTGTCTTGGGAGTAAAATTCATGAAAAAGATCCTTACCTGATAGATGGAGAGTATTTGTCCTATTCAAAGAACTGAAAATATATTCTGTAAAATAGTCTGAGGAAGGCAAGTTTGTTTGCCCCAGACAAACATTTTGGAGTGACAAAGCAATGATTGTTGCAGCCAATTGAGGAAGTGTATTTTCATCAGCACCTTCACTGCGCAGTATTCCAGATTTTTTTTGCAGCATTTTGGTTTCCATACACTGAAATACAGTTACAAAGTGGGGAAAGTTAGCCTCTAAATTTATTCTGATTGAAACCTCCCTAAGATTTCTCCAAAAGGCAAAGAATAGTTTATTAATCAAAAAGAGGATGGAATGATTGTGGCCACAAGGCCATAGGCAATCTATGGTTTTAGATAAAAATATATTTGGAATTTTGTTTTCATAATATGCTAGCTATATTTTATTTGCTGTCATGGAAATTGTTTAAAAACAATTTTTTACTATGCTGATTTCCACCCTCCCTCCTTTCCTTCATTGAATTGTGTTCCATAGGATTATTCACATATATTGTGCTTTATAAAATTTATCACCATTGGACTGTGCCTACCATTATCCAGTGTTTTCAGTTACCTGACAGATATTTCCCATTTCCTTTACCTCTTCCCTCCACCTACCAAATTGTGCAACACTGTAATTTTGCCCCTACTAATTCTCACTCCTCTGCTCCCATCCCTTTCTCACTTGGATCTCATACACAATTTACTAGTTATCCTTCTATTTTTACAATAATTGTCTTAGGCACTATTTGTCCTTATGATACTCAGTCCACTTTGCATAATCTGGTACCAAGCTTAAAAGGCCTAGCCTATGGTATAAAGATGCTGACAAATACAGCCAGAAATGCACAATCTGGAGAGGATAAAATTGATGAGTGGGACTTTCTAAATATTATATTCCCATGTGCATAAAAAACTTGTGCCAACAGGGTGAAAAGAAAACCTACCACCTGGGAAAAAAATATTTGACAATACCACTTCAGACAAAGCTCTCATAACAAAAGTGTACAAAATATACCTGGGCCTCCAGAGGAAAATGACTGGAAACTCAATTACAAATTGGGGAAGAGACCTGGAAAGTCTTTTCACAAAGGAAAACATTTGAAAGGCCAACAGAACATGAAGAAATGCACAACATCACTGCTAATGAGAGAGATGCAAATCAAAACCACAATAAGATACTATCTAACCTCAGTATCAGTGGTAAAGTTTAGCAGGGCAGCAAGCAATAAATGTTGGAGAGAATGTGAAGAGATTAGAACTCTCATACACTGCTGTTGGAACTGTAAAATGGTATAAACACTCTAGAAGGCAGTTTGGCATTTCCTCAAAAAGCTGAATGTAGAAACTCTGTATGACCTAGCTATTCCATTACTAGGAATGTAATCTCAAGAAAATTAAAACTGAGACACAATGGAGATTTGTACAGCAATGTCCATAGCAGTGTTATTCATCATTGCAATAACATGGAAATATTTTTATCTGCCAGGTGTTGAAATTTTTAATGCCAATTCCATTGGTCCTTATCCATTATATATTTCTCAGGAACCCTTTAACATATGCATTTTGTTTCTCTCAGTTTCAAGTACAGCCCACTTGGACTTTATACTGATTTGTGTCATTAGATTTGTGTCCCTTGTGTCATTAAAGAGTATGTCCACTCTAACAGCTGTCTTTACAAACAACAAATTGGCGAGGTTGTGGAGAAACTGGAACACTTATTCACTGCTGGTGGGAGTGTAGAGTGGTGCAACCACTATGGAAAGCAGTATGACGCTTTCTCAAAAAGTTGCAAATAGAAATATCATTTGACCCAGCAATTACACTACTGGGAATTTAACCTAAAGAAACTATAACTGCCACCCAAGTGCATATATATATATACACACACCCATGTTTATTGCAGTTTTGTTCACAATACTAAAGAGTTGGAAACAATGCAAGTGCCCATCAACAAATGAATGAATAGAGAAAACTGTTATATTCACACAATGGAATATTATGCAGCACTGAAAAACAAGGAAATAATGAAATATACAAAATGGGTGACCATGGAGGACACTATGCTGAGTGAAATATCTAAGTCATAAAAAGACAAATACTATATAATGCCACTGTTATAAAACAAGACTGACAGGGGTTTGGGGTGAAACTAAGAAAAGAAGGGATAAATAATGTATACAGCACTGAAACACATAAGGGAGAGAACTGTATAAGGGAATATATGATTAGATATTATTGGTATGAGAGCTGCATAGTAAAGTGATCTTGGGGCGGGGGGTTGATACTGTATAACAATGAAAGCACTTTTTTCCCAAAGAAAAACGTGAACTGAGGGGAAGAGGAGCAGAGGGGAATATGTGCAACAATGAATGAATGGAAACTCAAGTTCTTTATGAACTTAAAATAAAATCTCAACTTAAAAATATACAAAATAAGCTGTAAATAAATTCCACTATGACATTTCCCACAAAAAACACCCAACCAGCTGTCTTTAAGCTCAAATTCAATGTAATTACAAACCAAAGCCAGCATGTACTACTATATGTGCTCTTTAGCCTCCTATCTTTGTTCAACTATATGTCTATCAAATTGACTACTTGAAAGACTACTATTCTTTCATTAGTATTCTCATTCATTTATTTAAGCATTTGCTGATTAGCATACACTTCTTTTTTTTGTGTATCATCTCTGTCAGTACTGAAACTGACTCATGGCTGACCCTCTAGTTGATTTTCTGAAACAGTAAATCACACAGAGAATTACCCCTTTTTCTCACTGAGCAGCTGGTGGATTTAAACCTTGTGCCAATTGCATAGTCTCATATAACTTCTCGAAGCTCTGTGAGGTTTATACATTTATTCCCGCTTTACAGACAACTTGGCAGAGTCCAGATTTATGCTCAGTTTTGACACCACAGCCTATCTCTTACCTGCTCTTCTTATTGTAGATTGAAGTACAGAGAGGATTGCTGATGAGACATTTATATCATCTAAGTGAAGGTGCATAGCACAGAGCTTGGAAAAGGCAGGCAAGATTCTAGTATACTGGATACTTCATCTACTACCTACTAGCTGGCTGGCCTTGGGCAAAATAGTTAAAATTTGTATTAATCATTTATAAAAAGGAACAATAAAACCTATCTCAAAGTTTCTTAAAATTAGGTAACATGTATGACTCTTAATATAATACCTAATACATAGGGCAACCAGTAAACCTTAGCCTCAGTCATTATGGTCCCAAGTATCTACTGCCTTTTCTGAAAGGACTGGAGAAGAATCTAAGATCAAAATCAAGGAGAATTTTATTTTTAATAGCATCAAAGAAATTTATTCTGAACTCTCTCAATAAGCCACTGAAAACTATAAGCTAGAAAATACTGCAATAGGTATGTTGTATCACTATCACTCTGTTGGCTGACAAGAATATAATTTGGGGTGGGTGGTTGTGGTGGTGGTGGTGGTTTTTAATTTTATTATTTTGTGTGTGAGTACTGTCAACTCAGATCTGACTGGTACAGGACGAGATTGCCCCTCCTTCTCCAGCAGAGCTTCTGGTGGAGATAAGAGTATAATATAAGACCAAGAAATCTGGTTGAGAAGTCATTGATGGAATCTAATACCTTTCTTGACCTAAGATACTGCTTTGAGAAATACCTGGTGTAGTAGGTTAAGTGTTGGGCTGTTAATTGAAAGGCTGACAACTCAAACCCACCTGCTGCTCCCAGGGAGAAAGATGATACAATCTCCTCACCTTCGAATAGGGTTTACAGTATTTACAGTCTTGAAATGCCAAAAGAGAGTTGCCAGGTAGAGGTCTATTTAAAGGCAGTTGATTTGGGGTTTGGTTTTGTATAAGTAGAATAAGACTTGGTGGAAAATGTAGGAATGTAAAAAAAAATTTTTTAATGAATTAAGTTTCTAAAATAGATAACTGAATAGTAGAAATGCTATCTACCTATTTAAAAAAAATTATAGCTCTACTGGTCTAGTGGTAAGAAGCTGCATAGCTATCCCAAAGGCAAACAGTTCTAATCCACCAGCTGCTTTGACAGAGAAGGATGGGCAGTCACCTCCTGTGCAGTTTACTGTCTCTGAAACCCCACTGGAGCGTTAGGTGTGAGTCCATTCTGACTCAACAGCACATAACAACAACATATATGTCTAGGATTTTTCTAGGAACTGGAAATATAATGATGACCAAAACCATAAGCATTCCCTGCTCTGGAGCTTGTAGCTTAGTGTTATTGATAATACAATAATGACCTAAAATAAGATTGCAACTTTAACTGTACTTGGTTGCACAATGTTTCAAGTGCTCAGCTGTTTATCAAAAAGGTCAACCGTTTCAACTCCCTGGCTACTCTGCCAGAGAAGATGTATCGCCATTCAGATAAATACTAACTCCTTGGAGACCCTATGGGGCGATTATACTGTGCCCCACGTGTCATACATTGGAACTGACTTGAAGACAGTGAGGATTCCATGAGGATGAAAAAACCTTTTCTACTAACTCAGGGATATCAGGAACAGCTTCCGTGAACTATGACACACACACAGATCTGAAGCAGTGAGAGAAATTAATATTCCAAACAAAAGGCATAGCGCATGTGGTTTCTGTGTCAGAGGGAACATGACAAGTAAGAAGGCTGAAAAAAGACAGCAGTTGGAGCAGCAGACGGAGTGAGTGGGAGCACAGTGCAAGATGAAGGTTGATGGGCCATAGACAGAGCATCACCGTTACCTAAAACCAGCTTGACGTCAAAGAAAGGTTTTGAGCGAGGAATCAGGGTAGAGTTATACAACTAGATTTGTATTTTTATTAAATCACTCTACTTACATGGAAAAGAAAAAGATTGAACAGACACCTAAAGTTATCACTAGTAGTACAATCCAGACATTTTGAAGTAGCCCATGTGAAAGATGGTGTGGTATTTAAGCGCTCAGCTGTTTATTGAAAAGTCAGCAATTTGACCCACCAGCTGCTCTAAGGGAGAACAATAGGGCCACCTTCTCCTGTGAAATTAACAAGCTTGGGAACCCTTTGGGGCCAATCTATTCCGTCCTAAATGGTCATGTTGGGTTAGAACCAAATCAGAGACAGTGTGTTTGGTTGGTAGATGTATGAAGAAGATGGTGACGGTTATAGCAGAGAAAAGTTAACAGGTTAGAGAGATCTTTAGGAGGAAATAGCTATAGGATTTAGGTATGTATTAGATTCAAAGAGAGGAAGGGAAATGAGAGTTGTCTCTAAATTTCTAGCTGGACAGTTGACTGCATGATGGTACGATCTGCTAACATATGGAACAAGACAAGAGAATCCGGTCTTACTGAGTTGGTTTATCACCTGGGCTTTGTAAAATGTGAGATGACTTTGTGACTCTCAAAAAAAGATATAATGGAAATTGGAAGAATCTGTCCTGAAAAACAACATATCCTAATTTTGTAAATAAACTAGTATAATTTAAAAATATTAAAAAATTTAAAAACAAACAACAAGAAACCCCAAACAAACAATAAAAAGATATCATGGCAAACATAGACCACCAAAAGAGCAAACAAGTATGTCTTGGAGATGGTGCAGTCAAATGTTCTTTGGAGGCAAAGATAAGATAATAATGCTTCATCTCACATACGATAGATAGTGTGAGGATAGAACAGGATTCAGATCTATTGTTTAGAGGGTCACTATGAATCATACTCAACTAGACAGAGCCTAACAAAAATAGCATGCCAGATATATTGTTCTGATGAGCAGAGGAGAGGTTTAAAATAAATGTACTAACATAAGGAAATAATATACAATGATAGGGAGGAAAGACCAAACTTTTACAAACTCCCTAGAGGGATGTGGAGGAAGAGCTAGCAAGGTTAAAAGAAGTTGGAGAGGCAAAAAGAAAATCAAGAAGGTGCAAGGTCATAGAAGCCAAAGTAGAAAATGCTTCAAAACTATCAGGGAACAGACGTGCTCAAGAATCAAATGATAGCTCTAAATTTTAACAGTGAGTTTCAAGGGAGACATTAAAATGGAGATGTCTAATAAACTGGTAAATCTATGAAAGTGAAAAAATGAAAGGAGTAATATGAGGTAAAATCAGAATTGAAACTTAGCAATCCATTTAGGAATGCTTACAGGTGTAAAAGCATCTACAGTTAAAAGAAAAACTGGGGGAGCCATGCATAGCACCAAGATATTAAGGATCACAAGTCAAAAGGGTCATCCAAATAAACTTAATACAGAATAGACAAAAGAGACTA
>NW_006399889.1:7767023-7778205 GCF_000299155.1 Elephantulus edwardii | reverse complement strand
GTCCATGGTACATTCAATACTCTTCTCCAGCACCACAGCTCAAAGGCGTCAATTCTCCTTCTATCCTCCCCAGTCATTGTCCAACTCTCTGATGTATAACAAGTGATTGCAAAAACCATGGCCTGTATCAGGCACACCTTAGTCTCCAGAGATAGTGACCCTATATACAACAACCCTGAACCCTGCTCTATCCTGTGCCTATCTTATATGTCCCCATTACTCCAGTCACTGAATCAATCCATCTCATCGAGGGTCTTTCTCTCCTGCACTGTCCCTCTACCCTTCCAAGCATGATGTCCCTTTCCAAGGACTGGTCCCTCATTGCAACATGTCCAAAGTATGTCAGAATGAAGCTTCAGAATCCTTGCCTCCAAGGAGCAGCCTATTCTCACCTTCTCTAGGACAAACCTGTTTTTGTTTTCCTAGCAGTCCACAGTATATTTAATACTCTTCTCCAGCACCACAGCTCAAAGGCATCAATTCTCCTTTTTCATACCCAGTACAGAATTGAGAACTAAAATATAATGGTGCTAAAAATTAAGATGGCACAGTATAGAACAGGGCTCAGATTTGTTGATCATAGGGTCACTATGAGTTGTACTAGAATTGACAGCCCCTAAGAATAGCAAGAAGAAAGAAAAAATAAAAAATAAGAAATGGACAAAGTAGGAAAATGGATCAAGAGAAGTCCTTTGTCCATATTACATTCTTGTCACACAGAACAACAGATGTATGAACAATACCTGTTGGATTTTTTTCTTTTAAAATTTGTTATTGTTGGCAAGAACATAGTTACAACTGTAGTATGAAGAGAAATTTAAAGGAGTCAGATACCAAAATTCAGACATATTTGGAAGAGTAAATAGACACTCCACAGATAAAAACAATGTATTCCAATAATCAATAGCATTAAATAAGCATGTCCCTCTTAGAAATATATGCTTTGATGTAAGTTATAAAAAAAAATAACATCCTCCAGGTATCACGGACAATTATGGACAATTCCAGCCATATTTCCTTTCCTAAAGTAGATGCCATTCTCCTTACAACATGTGGAGGCATCCTGTTTCTGTATCTTGGAGACAGCAAGCAGCACAGAGAATGAGGGGTAGGACCCATAAGAGCTCGAGTCAGAAAGGTAAAGCACCACACAGAACTCAATCAACTGGAGGAGATCCGTATTCGTGCAATTCCAGTGAAAGATGATCCTTCCAACAGAATGCAGAAACTATCAAAAAATATCATTAATATCATCCAAAATAATTTTCTTGATGGTAATTCAAGAACTATTTGGAGGAAAGAGAAGGATATAATGGAAAGATGCTTATATTCTGGGCAATTAAGGAGACTGGCCACTTTAGGGTATGATGGTTTAAAGCAGATCTCTTCTGGAGTTGATTGAGAATTATCTGTCATAGATGTACAACTTGACTGAGTCATGTGCAGGTCAGGACCTGGACGTGCTGATGGTGGTGGGTCTGAATGTCAGTGTCTTCAGTAACCTCACACTCTCTGGCCTGAAGCAGCTGTAGCCTCCAGAGAGGTCCAATGCATCTCTCACAGGAGTCAGGATTGACTGACTTCCAAGGAGAAGGCTAGCTCAGGTGATTGTGGGAAAGGACCCTTCCAAGAACTAGCAATAGTATCTTCCAGTCGATAACTGGTCTGAGGCCTAGCAAAAGGATAGGGCTTCAAGAGTAAAATTCTTGTGGGATGAATCGACACATAAAGTAGTTCTACACAATAATGTTGAATTATTTTCTACTGTTCAGGGGCTGTTTCATCTCACAAACACTCAGAAGCCAGGTATGTGCAGCATGTGTTGAGTGACCAGAAAGCCGGGTCGACTATGCACACACTGTCAGCTTTTAAGGGCTGGGATTCCATTCCAAGACTAACTTGAGGTAAAATGATATGTGGCTACACCTTCTTATTTGAGGAGAAAACAGAATTCTGTGAAAACCAAACCCAAACCTGTTGTTATCAGGTCGCTTCTAGCTCACTGTGATTAGAGAGAACAGAACCAAACTGTCATATTGGGTTTCCAAGTCTTTAAATCTTTTCAGAAGCACAACTATCTTCCATAGAAAGGTTGGTAGGTTGAAATCACTGACATTTTGGATAAGAGGCAGTGTTAAACCACTGTGCTACCAGGGTTATAAATTCCATAAAGGAGGAATCATATTTTCAAAATTAAAAATAAAAATTATAACAACTACGACCAATGTCGATATCCAAAGGATAAGGAGTACAGAAGTGATATTTGCAAAATCCTTAGCAAACTACTTTTCCATTTGCTCTGCCAAAAGCAAATTAGAGAATATGTTTGCTGGCTGTTAAATCTCAGCATGATTGCTTCGATACAGTTTTGCTCCCAAAAGCCAGACTTGAGAATAAGAATCAAATTCATCTATTCATTTCCATGAACTCCAGAGAAACAAATCCTTTTTCTCTGTACTCTTCAAAATGTGAATGGGCTCATTGATTAATTCTTCAAAAAAAGGTGGCTTAATTTTTTGAAAGTCTTTCTTATGTTCATCCATATTTATGCTGAAGTTTCTTACTGAAAACTAGGTAGCAAGCAGGTAAGGCAAAGGCCAGCACCTGCCGAAGGGGCAATGAAGGTAGTAAAAGACCATGTACGTGTCTCCTCACAGCGGGGGCCCTGAACATGTCACAGGAATCCAAAGCCACAAAAGGGATGTACTCTAATGCTGACTGTCATGACGAATACTTTCTGTAAGCTTTGTTTCTGCCACTTGGGCTCAGTCCTTGGAACAAGATCAGAAAGCCTCGAGTCATAGTGACGTCAGTGTTGAGGGAAACCCAGAAGAAGGTGGAATTTCTTGTAGGGCCTGTCTATCCACCTACCATTAAACTTCTGACCAAAACTCATCTGACTTATTATTTTTGTGTAGTATTGTATTGACTTTTTACTCATAGCTAGCTCATGTGATAGTATATTACTGCCTCACAAGGTTTCTGGAATATCATATTTAAGGAGGTCTTTCTCCTATGGGGTTCAACCACCAACCTTTGGGTCAACAGTCAGGTGCATGTGAAACATAAATTAAACTAGCTTCTACTGTGTTGACTCTGACACATGGCAACCTCATATGTGTTGGAGTAGAATGGTACTCCTATAGTCTTCAAAGTCTGTGTGACCTTTGAAAAGAGATTGCATGGTGTGGCTTATTTTCCCCAAGTGTGTCCTGATGGATTCAAACTCCCAACATTTTGGTCAGTAGTAAAGAACTTAACTACCTATGCCACCCAGGGACTCCTAATAGTGAATTATTACATGTCCACTGTTAGACTGAGAACTTTAAACTATGTCACTTCACATCCTCGAACTAAAAACCACAAATACTTACCTCTCAGAAGGTTGTGAATGTTTTAGGAATAAATAAATTACTGCAATAAGATGTGGCTCTGCATGACAGGAGCAGAGCCGGAAAGCAGCACCACAATCCTTACCTGGCTCCTGGAAGTGTTAAAGTAGTGCCTGGTGAAAGTCAAGATGTCTTCTGTTTCATTAGTTGAAAGGAAATAAGAGTCTTCATTCTTTCTGAGGCTGAGAAGGCTGTGTAGGTAAAATTTATACTCTTTATTACTCATGTTGAGCTTTGAAGAGCAGATCTCTTCCTGATGAATAATGTAATAGAGGAGGAGAAGAGACACTCTCTGGAACATGTCCTCTCTGAGCTGATCTTCAAAATCTCCTCCAGCTATTAGTAACAGAGCATCTGGTTCAAAGCACTGTTCAAAAAAAAGCAAAGATCCAAAACACATAGAATAGAAAGTTTAGCAAGTAGACCCTAAACACTAAAAACCACTCGTTTTATCATAGCTCTTATTTTATATAAATAGTGAGGAAAAGGTAGGCATTGCCGTCAATTTTGTTTCAATCCCAATTAGGCCTGTCAGATAGAGTAGAGCTGTCTCATGGAGTTTCCAAGGCTTCATACATTTGTAGAAGCAGATTGCCTTATCACTGACCTTTTGGGGAGCAGTTAAATGCTTAATTCACTGCACCAACAAAGCTCCTTTTAGACAGGCTCACTTTTTTAATGTTGTTGTTGTTGTTGTTGTTGTTGTTGTTGTTGTTGTTGTTAGGTGCCATCAAGTGAACTAAGACTTGTACCAACCCTATCAACAATGACTCTGAACCTTGCCCTATCCTGAGCCAACTTCACCATCTCTCACACACCTGCACACACCTGAGCCCATTGCCACAGTAACTGTATCAATCCATCTCATCCAGGGTCTTCCTCTTCTGTGCTGACCCTTCATCCTTTCAAGCATGATGTCTTTCTTCAAGGACTGCTTTCTCCTGACAAATATGCCCAAGGTATATGAAACACAGAGTTAAAATCCTTGCCTCGAAGGAGCATCGTTTCCACCCTCTCCAAGACTGACCTGTTTGTTCTCTCGGCAGTCCAAGAGAAGTCTCCAAGGAGAAGTCAGGTTCAATAGCCCAATTCAAATAATGCAATCATGTTTGGAGTGTTATGCACTGATGATATATTTCCCCTATATGTAGTCACTCTGTCTCTAATTACAATGCCCACACGTTGCACATTTGTTGTCATGAATAAAACTAGCCACTCTGGCTTTTAAAGGGATGCCCCATGATATTTGATATAACACTTAAACTCTTTGAATTTTTCTCATGAATTTCAATGAATTTCTCACTGAATTTTTTTCATGGTCTTGTTGTTTGGTGCTGTCAAGTCAAGGATGACTCACAGCCACAATGTGAACACCATTTCTGAAGTATCCTGTGCCATCCTCACTATCGCTGATACCCTTGATCTCATTGCTACAGTTACCATTTCATTCCATCTTGTTGAAGGTCTTCCTCTCTTTCATTGACCCTTCACTTTTCTAAGCATGATGCCCCTTTCCAGGAAATACCCTCTCTTAATAACGTGTGAGAAGAAGCATCCTTACCTCCTAGGAGAAGTCTGTCTGTACTTTTTCCCAAACCATATCTTGGGGAAAATTCTACCTCTCACTAAATATCTATGCTTATGTTTTTTCTGTCAGTTCTCCCAAATTCTTTCCCATCATCTTTTAGGTCTCCTTGTTTTTCTCATTTCTCAGGTCTCACTTTCTAGAATCCTTCCTGCTCATTATACAAGAAAATTACCACTGTCCATAGAATATAAAGCAACCTACAGATGTGAACCACATGTGCCGTTTAAAATTCTCTAAAAGCCTCATTATAGTATCTATGGTACAAATAGTTAAGACATTCTTCTGCTAACAGAAGTATTAGAGAATTGAGACAACCCAGAAGTTCCTCAGAAGAAAGGTCTGGCTGTTATTGTTATGTGCCGTCAAGTCTCTTGTGACTCTTAGTGACCCTAAGTACAACAGGCCTAAACTCTGCTCTGTCCTATGCCAATCGCATGGCCTCTGACACACCCATCCCGATTACCCCAGTCACTGAATCAATCCACCTCAGAGAGGGTCTTCTCCCCCTGTGCTGTCCCTCCACCCTCCCAAGCATGATGGCCCTCTCCAAGGACTGGTCCCTCCTTATAACATGTCCAAAGTGTGTTAGACGGAGCCTCAGAATCCTTGCCTCCAGGGAGTCACCCAGTTTAACCCTTTCCAGGATGAATCTGTCTGTTTTCCTAGCAGTCCATGGTACCCTCAATACTCTTCTCCAGCACCACAGCTCAAAGTCATCAGTTCTCCTTCTATCCTCCTTAGTCATTGTCCAACTCTCTGATCTGGTACACTTCTGAAAAATCAAGTTTATAGCATAGTTCTATTCTGATACATATGGAATCCCTGCATGTAAATCTAATTTTATCTATGAGTTAGCATCAACTCAATAGTAATTATTTAGAGCCACATATATAAAAATAAAAAGAGTGGAATTAAAATAACATATTTTATTTAATTGTATACATCTAAAACATGATCATTTCAATATACAATAATTTTTTTTCATTGTCAGTGAGACATCTTTTGTTGTACTAAGTCTTCCAAATCTGGTGTGATTGTACACTTTCCAGATATTTCAATTTGAACTAGTCACATATCAAATACCCAACAGTCACTTGGACTACTGTGATAGTCTGTGCAAATCCAGAAAAACACTATTTTTATTATTTTCATAGAATTCATATTCTAAAATTGCTTTGTTTGCTTATTTATTGCTTTCTGTCTCTTGTCCAAGGTTATATCTCACCATCTAGCACAATAAGGAGTGCTTAAGTGTGGAAATGGAATAATTGAGCAAATACAGGTTATCTCTTCCATAATCTGAGCACATTAATAAGATGTATGTCTGGAGACCATGTTGTCTTCACAAACCACAGGTAGATCACTGTGATCTTAAAATCTGAGAAGATGACATAGAAGAAGAAAGTATTTGGAGTACCATGGTGAGAAAATGAGAAAAAAGACAGACACAAGGGTTGTGGCTGGGACTTTGAACAGAGCAGAATCTGTGTACCTACATAGACATCAAGTGTCCTTGAGTATTCTCATAGGATCAAAGGAACATATTTATTATACAGCAACACCACCTCACACTGTAGGCACGCTGGTGCTGAGTTCCATGCTTGGTATAATTTACTACAATCTCATTCCATCTATCCTCCTCCAAAGTGGAAGTTTCTGGAGTTCTAATTCCATGTCTGCTGTGCAACCCACTGAGTAACAGCTGGTACATACCGTCTTAGCCAGGAAGAAACAAATGTCATCCACATCCAAAGCAAAACATTAATCACATTCTGCACAGAGCCAGGCAGATTCCACGCCCGCCTGACTCAGCTGCAGGGGGAGGAGAACTTAGAAAGCAGAGGGACACAGTTTAACTTCACCACCAAAACCTCAGTTGCCCTTCTCTGTCCCCTAAGTAACCCATGGAGAAACTGAGGGATTGTTAACAATTGTCAGAAACTGGTACCAAACCTAAAGAACTGAGTAATTTGGAAACAGAAGTGTCATACATTCATTCTTTGTAAGAAATAATCTCCTAAACTCAAACTTATGGTGGTGGTGGTTATGTATTGTCAAGTCAGAACCCTAGAGCTGACACTCCAGTGGGTTCAGAGGCAGTTAATCGCACATGGGGAAAGATTGTCCATCTTTCTCCCTTGGAGCAGCAGATGGATTTGAACCTCATGTCTTTGAGTTCACAGTACAACTCTTATTGCTAAACCATCTGAGTTCCCTAAACTAATGGTTGTGGTTGTGATTGTTATGTGCCATCACCTCAACTACAACTCATAAAGACCCTATGCACAATATCTTGAACCAATATCCTGCCCTATCTTGAACCAATCTCACTGTCTTTGATACACCTGCCCCCATTGTCATAGTCACTGTGTCAATCTATCATGTCCAGGGTCTTCCTCTTCTGTGCTGACTCTCTACCCTTCCAAATATTATGTTCTCCAAAACTGTTTCTTCCTGGCAACATGCCCAAATTATGTGAGATGGAGCCTCACAATCCTTGTCTCCAAAGAGCAACCTGGTTTCACCGTAAGACAGATCTGTTTGTTTTCTTGGCAGTTCATGGTATTTTCAATAATCATCACCAGCACCACAACCCAAAGCCATCAATTCTTCTCTCATCATTAGTCATTTCCCACTTCTTAGATGTATAGCAAGTAATTGAGAAGAGCATGGCTTGGTTCAAGCACGCTATAGCCTCTAGACTGACATTATTGTTCCTTAACACTCTGAAGAGGTCCCTGACACTAGACTTTCCCAGAACAACTCACCTTTTGATTTCCTGACTGCTGATTCCAACAATTTAATTTTACTTGGATCCACAATGAAAATGCTTGGTAACACCAGTTGAGAAATCAAAAGACCTATTGCACTGGAAAAATTTGCTATCAAGGCCCTATGCAAAGGTCTAAAGAGAAAGTGGCCTGGTGGGTAGGGAGTTGTGCTACTAAGCCAAAGACTGTGCCTCTCTGGAGGTCTGAATTCATCAGAGGCTCCATGGAAGAAAAATAGGCAATCTTCTCCTGTGAAATTTATAACTTCAAAAAACCACAGTAGGATCAGCCTTGAGTCAGGGCTGGTCAGGGCGGGGTGGGGGGTGGGTGGGTGTTGGAGAGTGATAGATAAGAGAGAGAGAAAGAGAGAGATGTGTTCTTCCAGAATCAATTCGATTTATATAATGAGAAAAGTCTTAATATCCAATACAAAAAGAACTTAACATAGTGACTCTGGTGCCATAGTGTGTTAAATGTTGGGCTACTAACTTCAGTTATCAGTTCAAATTACCAGTCACTCTGCTAGAAAGCTGAGACAAACTTGTTTTGTAAATATTTGTGACCTTGAAAACTCAATGGAAAGGTCCCCATGAGTTGGAATGAACTTGATGGTACTGAGTTTTGGATTAGTATTACCATGATTCTCTGGTGGCCTAGTGGCAAGAAGCTGTGCTGCAATTCCAAAGGCACCTGGTTCAAGGCCACCAGCTGCTCCACAGGAGAAGGATGGGTAAACACTGAGTTGTACTTGAATGCAAACTATGATATTTTCAATTGTTTCAACATTCCTTAAATGTTGGACAATGAAAAAGGAAGACCTAAGAAGAACTGATGCCACTTAGTTTTAGTGTTAGAGAAGAGTATTCAATATGTCACAGACTCAAAAGAACAAACACATTTGTCTTAGAAGAAGTTAACCAGTGTTCTATAAAGACAAAGATGATGACATTTTGTCTCGCATACTTTGGACTTGTTGTCAGGAGGGGCCACTCCTTGGGGGGGAACAAACATGCTGGAAAAGATAGAGTGTCAGCAAAAGAGAGGGAGATCCTCAAGAAGATGCATGACACAGCGACCACAATAACAGACTTAAACATAATGGTGATTGTGAGGATGAGGCAGGATAACACAAGGTTTACATCTGTTGTTTATTAGGTCAGTATGAGTTGAAGTCAACTCTAGCGCACCTAATAACAACAATAAAGTAGAAAAAAAAATGTAAAAATAAAATAGAGTATCGATTGTAGACCTGAGCAAGATGAAACTGTTAGCAACCTCAATCTTCTGTCTATCTAGCAGTACGCTGCCAGTTGATCCAAGGGTAAGAATCTTTGTTTTCTTGATGTTGAGATGCAATCTACATTGAAGACTAAAGTCCTTGGCCTTCTGCAGTATGGTAGCTGTTGTTGTGTACCATAGAGTTGGAACCGACCCATAGCTGTCCCGCATGGGAGGAGATTATCCATCCTTCTCCTGTGGAGCAGCTGGTGGCCTTGAACCACGTGCCTTTGGAATTGCAGCACAGCTTCCTGCCTCTAGGCCACCAGAGAAGCATTGTAGTACTAATCCAAAATTCAATACCATGGGAACCTTTCCATTGAGTTTCCAAGGCCGTAAATATTTACAAAAGGAGGTTGTCTCAGCTTTCTAGCAGAGTGACTGGTGGATTTGAACTGATGATCCTAGGTTAGAAGCCTGACATGTGACACACTATGGCACCAGAGTCACTGTGTTAAGTACTTTTTGTATTTCATATTCTTTTCTCATTACATAAATCTAATTTATTCTGAAGAAACACATCTCGCTCTTTCCTATCACTCTCCAACTCCCCTTGTCTGATCGGCACTGACTCAAGGCTGATCCTACTGTGGTTTTTTGAGGTTATAAATGTCACAGGAGAAGATTTCCCATCTTTTTCTGATGAATTCAAACCTCCAGAGATGCAGCCTTTGGGTTGGTAGCACAACTCTCCAGCCACTAGGCCACTAGAACCAGGGGAAAACATGTAGGATAATAAAGCTTTTTGATAGAAGGAATTTTTGTCATTATTTTAGATAGGAAAATAATATAACATTGTCAGCATATATACTGATCAACTAAAGTTTTCCAAATATGATAAAGCATTTAGAACAGCAATTATGTATGTTCATTATGCATAATGAGTTAGTAGGTACATATGTGTGTAGTATTCTGTAAGGACACCATTGTTATGTACCACTGAGTCAGAACTGACTACCCTTTCAGTTGATTTTTCAAAGACTGTAAATTGTACACACAGAGATTGCCAATCTTACTCTTGTAGGGGAGCTAGCCGGAGTATTTGAAACGTGTGCCTTTGAGTTGGCAGTGCAATTTCTTACCACTAGGCCAACAGAATAAATACAAATTATAGGTTTTCTCCAAGAAATGCTGGTGGTGCGGTGATTAAGCAGTTGGCTACTATTAACAAAAATGTTGGTGATTTGACCAATCAGCTTCAGGAGAGAAAGCTATAGCATTCTTCTTCCATAAACACAACTTTTGAAATAACCCAGGGAACAGTTCCTCTGAGGCCTGTAGCATGGCTGTGATATGGAATTGACTTGGTGTCAATAGGCTGGGTTGCTTTGGGGATTTTTATGTTTTTATTCTATGAGGGAGGTGTACCTATAAATAACCAACCAGTTGATTTCAAGTCAGTTCTGTCTCAGGCAGCCTCATCTGTGCTTCAGAGCAGACCTATGATCTATAGAGTTTATAAGGACTGTGCTCCTATAGTAAGTATGGAAATGAAGACTACAAAAAGGTAAATAACTTGCCTAAAATCACACAGCCAATAATGATTTCCCAGTTTTATGCTAATCCCCATGCAGTAAATCACAGGCCTTATTCCCTAATTTCTTTCTCTGTGCCACAAAGAACACAACTATGGGTCCAGATATATACAGCCTCTTCAACCAGTAATTTTCAACTGAATCCACAGGAACCAAAATATGACTTTGATTTCATCCCACCTGAATTTCAGAACCATCTCAGGAACAGGTTTGAGGCCCTGAACACTAATTAGCAAAGACCTAATGAGTTGTGGGAGGATGTCAAATGTATCATCCAGGAAGAGTGCAGACAGTCATTACAAAGACAGAAGAGGGGGGAAAAGATCAAAATGGATGTCAGAAGAAACTCTGAATATTGCACTGGAGTGCAGAGCAGGCAAAGCACCAGGAAGAATTCAAGATACTAAAGAGCTGAACAGAAGATTCTAAAAGGCAGCATGGGGTGACAAAGCAAGATATTATGATGAAATGTGCAAAGAGCTGGAGTTGGAAAATCAAAAGCACCAAACTTGTTCAGCATTTCTTAAGCTTAAGGAACTGAAGAACAAATTCCAACCTCAAGTTGCTATAATCAAGGATGCTTTAGGCAGAATATTAAATGATCCACGAAGTATTAAA
>NW_006399889.1:7743767-7765643 GCF_000299155.1 Elephantulus edwardii | reverse complement strand
GACAGGTCCTTAGAGAGGGACATCATGCTTGGGAGGGTGGAGGGATGGTGCAAAAAGAGAAGACCCTCTATGAGGTGGATTGATCCAGTGACTGAGGTAATAGGGATGAGTGTGTCAGAGGCAGTGTGATTGGCACAGGATTGAGCAGGGTTTAGGGCTGTTGTAGATAGGGTCACTAAGAGTCACAAGTGACTCAATGGCACATAACAACATTTGTTAGAAAAAGATGTCAGTTAGGAGACTTGGGGGAATCTAAAAAATTTTTAAGTCAATCAGGATGAGAATAAGATATAATCAAACTGTTGAATGAGTTCAGATTGAGTTATTTCTAAGTACTTAAGTTGTTTAATGGGGCTAGGTAAAGAGGATGAAAAATGTCAACACGCATAGTAGAATCATCATGAAGCCACCAGATCAGGTACATGTCACCAGGACCCAGTCAACCAGCACACAGCCTTGTACTTGTCATTTCCACCCCATCTGAGGTTTATGACTCCCTTGCCCACCCTAGAGTTTTTAAGTTGTCCCTTTCTAGGATTGAGATCAGGCACCAGGGCATGCACCACAGTGAATTGGCTAACAACCACTGGAGATGTGTGGCCTTTGGGTTAGCAGCACGCTTTCCTACAGATTACCTACTCTACTATATAGTATTAACTCCTATCTTGGGCACACGTAAGCAGTTACCCTGTATTAGACTGACTGATGATGATCCATGATGAGACCAGTATGTACTCCATAGAGTTTTCAATGACTTGATATCTC
This sequence comes from Elephantulus edwardii, assembly GCF_000299155.1. Taxonomy (NCBI): domain Eukaryota; kingdom Metazoa; phylum Chordata; class Mammalia; order Macroscelidea; family Macroscelididae; genus Elephantulus; species Elephantulus edwardii. Next base: position 7,764,878 of record NW_006399889.1, on the reverse strand, counting down.
AGATCTAAATCACCAGACCTTTCTTCTGAGGCATCTCTTGGTAGATTCAAACTTCCAATCTGGCTGTTAGCAACCAAGCAAACATGAACTGTTCGCAATACTCAGAGACAGCTAGGATTAAAAGCACTATGGATATTGGTGGGGTGGGCTAGAATTTTAAGTTCATCGTCACTGGATTTGTTTTTGAGGGAGCTCTAATTGCATAATATGTAAGAAGTTGGGCTGTTAACTCAGAGATCAAAGCTATTTTGGTGGTTCAAATCCACCAGCAGCTCTCAGGAAGAAAGATGAGCAATCTCTTACCCTGCAATTTACAGCCTCTGAAACCCACTGGAGGGTAAATTTGAGTAAAAATCAATTAGATAGCAATGTGAGAGAGAGAGTGTGTGTTTTGGTTTTGTTGTTAAAAATGTTAAGCAGGGACTCAGTCACATATTTGCAAGAATATGTAGGGAAAGTTTGCAATAGCTCTTCCCTTCCCCCAAACAGGCATCAAGATCCAGGCTGCTAATTCTTTGTAAAGTGACTCTTTGTTAAAGAATAATGGACTCATTCAGGAATAATCCATTGATTTTTTTTTTCCTTTTTATTATTACAAGTAGAGGCAAAAGTTTTAAAGAGGGGGAAAAAAAACACACGGATTCTGAGAGTTAGTTTTAAAGATTTCATGAAGAAGCAAATTTGTGTAAGGGGAGGGGACCCAGAATAAATTTTGAGAACAAATCCAACCAGGTCAAATGGAATATCCAGATATCAGAACCAGTTGCCACTGACTTAATGCCAACTCATGGTAACTCCATGGATATCATGGAGAATAATGCTCTAGAGGGTTTTCAGAGGTTGAGTTTTGAGAGGAAGGTCATGAGGACTTTATTTCACAAGTCCTGTGGATGGATTCAAACCTCTAACCTTTTGGTTAGCAGCTGAGAAGGTTAGCTCTTTGCACTGCTTAAAGCTTTCGACTGTCCAGATCTTTGGTAATAATTGTCTGTCTGTGGTACAGTGACTTAAATAATATGAACCTTCCACCCATAGCTTTCCAATTTGGAATTTCACCCTCTTCATTTATGCTCAAGACTTTAATGAGTAATGTAGGGTATTAAGGGAATAGCATTAGGGTGGGATACAAGCTCTACCCTACTAAAAGGAATTTCCCAGGTCACCACCACCTTGAATTCTCTTCAGGCATAGTTCATAGCCCTGAGGTCTAATGAAAGCTCAATGTTTATTCTCTTAAGACACTGCATCTAACCTGGTCCTACTGTGCCAAAAGCTGACAGCCTCAATCTTCAGGTTCCTGGCCCATCATTCACCAGTCTCTGCATCTGTGTATATCAGCCTACATCACCGATAATCATGTGAGCCATTTCTCTGATGGCTTTTGAGTTTCTGTGAGCCCTTCCTGTGAATCGTTGGATGTAAAGATACAGAAGTAAGAGGACTGAGAGAGGAGGAATAATTAATGTCAGAGATGGTAGAATTGGACAGGAGTTTGGACATTTGGCACATCGTTAATTTACATTCTATAGGAACTAATCTTGTACTGTTGTTGTTGTTGTGTACCATCAAGTTGGAACCAATCCATAGCTGACCCTCCAGCAAGTTTTCAGAGGCAATAATCACATGAGCGAAGATTGCTCATCCTTCTCCCCTGGAGCCGCTGGTGGAAAAGCATGTGTTCAGGATTGCAGTGCAGATTCTTATCACTAGACCTCTAGAGCTACCTAGTCACTGATAAAGAAAGTGTGCACTGTTGTCCCTGTAGCTGAATCAGCTTTGCTCAATATTTACTCCAGGTAAGAGTCTCAGTAACAAATGCAATAGAAAAGCTTTTTCTACATTAGTTAACATAAAGATCATAAGAGACAAAATGGAAGAAAACTTAGAAGGCCTAGCCTATGGTATAAAGAGGCTGGCAAATACAGCCAGAAATGTACAACCAGGAGAGGATAACATCAATGAATGGGATCATCTAAAGATTATGTCCCTTTGGAAAAAGTTTATGGTGCATAAGGGCATGTCGGTTGGTTTCCAGCAAAAACTTGGGTAAAAATAAGGTCAACTGACAGGGGAAAAGCATTTAGCAATGACATTTCAGACGACGGTGTCATAATGAAATTTAAAGAATACTACAGGGCATCTATCAAAAAGGAGGGGATAAAGCTGATAATTCAATTACAGAATAGGCAAAAGATATGGAAAGTCCTTTCACAGAGGAAGACATTCAAAGGCCAACAGACACATGAAGAAATACTCAAAATCATTGGCAATAAGAGAGATGAAAATCAAAACCACAATTAATTATCCTCTCACCCTATTGTAGTGGCAAAATTTAACAGGACAGCAAACGAGGAATGTTGGAGAGGATGTGGAGAGACTGGAACTCTCATACACTGTTGAAGGGATTTTAAAATGGTATTTTGGTGTTTCCTCAAAGAGCAGAACATAGAGATTCCATATGAGCCAGTTATTCCACTGCTAGGAATGTATCCCAAGGTAAACAGGACTGAGACACAAATGGAGATTTGTACACTGATGTTCATAGCAGTCTTATTCACAATATCAGGATAATGAAAAAAGCCGAAATGTCTGTCAACAAACCAATAGATTGAGAAATAGCGTTACATTCACAAGATGGAATACTATGCCACACTCAGGAGCAACGATTTTGAAAAATGGTTTCTAATATGAGAGAGGCTAGAGAGCATTATGCTGAGTGAACTAACTCAGGTGCACAAGAACAAATACTGTACAAGACCATTATTATAAAAGCAGATGAATAACCAGCAGGATATGTATGGATATTCAGAAAGGGAAGGGGAAGGGCCAGGTGGGCTAAGAGTGAGGAGGGAGGGAAATCACAGGGTCGCTGAATCTTGTGGGTGGAGAGAGAGGAAAATAAAACCACCTCAAAACAAGGTATATGAATGAAACACAACATAAATAAATTTTAGTATGCAAACCCCCAAAAAAATATAAAAAAAAAAACAACCCAAAAAGCATTAGTTTAAGACAGTTGCCAGACTAGGAGACTAAACTTTAGGGAGTTGTGACCCAAAGAATATTTGACCTTTACTAACGAGTAAATCCACTGCCCTATGACATACTGTGGGCAAGTTGTAAGGAGGGACTGGTCCTTGGAGAGGGACATCATGTTTGGCAGAGTGGAGGGACAGTGCGGGAGAGGAAGACCCTTGAAGAGATGGATCTATTCTGTGAGTGGAGTGGTGGGAATGAGTGTGTTTGAGACAGCGAGGTTGGCACGGGATAGAACGGCGTTTAGGGCTCTTGTACACAGGGTCGCTATGAGTCGCAAATGACTCGATGGTATATAACAACAACAACAACAACAACAACATTAAGTTTTTTCCCCCTTAGGTTTTATGAGAGGAGAAATCTCAGCTGGTTTTCTGTAAAATATAAGGGAGGTACTATTTACCTCTAACCTTTCTCCACCAACAAACTGTAAGGATGTCAGCTGATAGCAGGCCTGTCCTAGATTTAATGGCATTTCTTTCTATCCGAAAAATAGTACCCAAGAATAATAAGCTCAGATAAGCTTGATGTTTTGCGTACTTCATCCATGAGTTATGGGGGGGATTAGGCATAGAATTCAATGTAAGGTCTCTGAAGCCTTGGGTCTTTATCTGAAATGTGCCTGTCAATCACCAATCACCTGGAATGCTTGCTGAAAAATTCGGTGTCAGCAGGGGTGAGGCTGAGGCAGTGGCCATCTGAAGGGAGGGGGGAGCCGGGGGAGCCGGATCCAGTGTGTGTGGAAGGTGGGTAGGGCCGTGCTGAGGAGTCTTGGGGTTTAGAAAGCAGTGTAAGTATTTCTAGACAGCCTGAGTGGTACAAATGTTGCCAAATAATCCAAAGGTTGGAGATTTGCATCCATTCAGAGATACCTACAAAGGCCTGGTGGTCTGACTCTGGAAAATCAATCAAGTTCTTCCACTACTGCACTGCTAGTGGTTTCGAATAAATTTAGATTGTTTTCTTTTACTGAGACTGAAAATTAAATTGAGATTGTTTATTTCCTTTCACAAATCCAAAACGTCATGTTCCTCCTATTTTCCTGACATTTAGGGATATGGACACACTGCATTGCTTTCTCTTTTTTTAACCACAGAATTTCTTTGTGAACTCTGCTTCTCAGGGCAAAGTCTGCAGAGAGATTCAACAACAACCTGAAGCCTTGTGGTTTGCGCTAGAATTGGGGTGTTTACAAAATCATTAGGGCACTTCCTCCTCTGCTCCATATGTTCCTGAGTGACAGGGAGGCATTGTGAATTCCTTGGCAATGAGTGAAGCTCTCAGTGAATTTAAGTCCTCAAAGCAGGATGATATTCAGCCTTTGTTTTACCTCAATCTCTTTCACAGAAAAAAAGAAATAGTAGCATAAGAAGATGAAACCATTAAAAGCAGCAATATGTCACTGCCTGGGAATGACTTTAACTCAAATTCAACATAATCTGGTCAAATTCACAAGAAAAAAAATACTCTCCCAAAAGAGAAAAGAAGAATAATTTTGCATGTTTACATTATCCTCAGCAAAACTAATATTCATCCAGCCTTAGAAATCTAGGCACTTCTGTTCATTAACGGGAAACATTCCCCTGAAGCAAATCCCCAGAGGATATGAATAAGCTATGACATCTAGTTATTTCCAGTGGGAAGTAATTTTTTTTTCCCTTCAGTTGCTCTATATATAAATTAATGTCATCATCAAGGACTTGCCTATTGTAACACATGTTTTCTCTTGGAACCACTGGGAATTTTAATCATGATCAAATTACTTATTGTTTGCACAGAGTAGAAAAAAAGTCTTTCTACTTGTAAGGTCCTCAGTCTTGAAAACAAAACAAAACTGTTGGCCAGGAAACGTTTTTCCCCCAGAATAAGGCATAACAGAGAAAGTCACCAAAATTTATTTTGGGGGCAGTTACTTGTTTCTGCTTTATTTATTTACTTAGTCAATTATTCATGGGTTCATTCTGAAAAATATCTCATGAGTCCAGAAATAAATGATGAAGATAGGTTTGGTTTCTATGTGAAGACATTTTAAAACACAGACACTTCCAGTTTATGCTTCTGTTCTTTCAGTCCCCTCTCCCTTTCATACTACACACCTACTCTGATGTTTATTTCCTAAGCCTCAACTTATATAACATTAAATGACCTGTTGTTGTTGTTATTGATTGCCACTGAGTCGAGTGCAACTCACAGCAACCTTATGAACAAAAGGCCTGAAGCCTTTCTATAACTATAGTCATTTATCAAAGTTCATAGAGTTTCCAGAGGCATGCTGTTTAGGAAGTGGATGCCACCCCTTCTTCCAAATCTGTCTTAAACTGTTAGCTTCCCCAAACACTGTCCACCATGGATTACCTTTTGGCATTTGACTTTCCAATGCCACAAGGTTCAGTATCACAGCAACTCCAGGTTACCTCAGTGCAACATAATGTCCTGGAAAGTAAAACTTCATCTTCTAAAAAAAACCCAAACAACAAACAATCAGTCCTACTGATAAAGACTGATGAAGTCCTCAAGACTATGACCCTTGTTGTTATTGTTATGTGCCATCGAGTCACCTGTGACTCTTAGTGACCCTATGTACATTAGCTCTGAACCCTGCACTATCCTGAGCTGATCTCATCATTTCACACAGACCTAATCCCATTTCTCCAGTCACTGAGTCAATCCATCTCATCCTGGGTCTTCTTCTCTTGAGCTGTCCCTCTACCCTTCCAAGCATGATTTACTTCTCTAAAGACTGGTCACTCCTGTCCAACAAGTCCAAAATATGTGAGATGGAGCTTCAGAATCTTTGCCTCTAAGGAGCAGGTGGTTTTACTTTCTCCAGAACAGACCTGTTTGTTCTCTTGGCAGTCCACAGTATGTTCAACATTTTTCTCTAGCATCACAACACAAAGGCAACTATCCTTCTATCATCCTTAGTTATTGCCCAGCTCTCTGATGCATAGCAAGTATTTGCAAAGACCACGGCCTGGATCAGTCACACTTAAGTCTCCAGACTGACGTTGTTGCTCTTCAGTACTCTAGAGCAGTCCCTAGCAGCAGACTTTCCCAATAAAATTCACCTTTTGATTTTTTGAGTGCTGGTGCCAAGAGTGTTGATTCTGGAATCAAGCAAGCTGAAGTTATCAACAATCTCAGTCTCTTCTCGTCCATCATGAAGTTACCTGTAGACCCAGTAGTGAGAATCTTTTTTCTTGATGTTGAGCTTCAATCCATATTGAAGGCTACAGTCCTTGACCTTCTGCAGCAAATACCTCATGTTCTCTTCAGTTTTAGCAAGCAAGATTATGTCATCAGCATAATGCAGGCTGTTGACAAATCTTCCTCCAAGCCTGATGTCACATTCCTCGTCATAACGTCTAGCCTCCCAAATGCATATAGACTGAAAAGATACGGAGATAGGATGCATCCCTGACACACATCTTTCCTGATCCTGAATGAAGAAAAAACTCACCCCCATAGCTCAACTGTCAGCCAAAGGATGCCTCAATCACTCACTTATTAAACTCTCTGTAAAGGGTAAAAATAAAGGCTTCAGTTATTTAACGTGCAACATGTTTGAAAGGATTCAATTAATTGGGTGGTCAAGTTGGAACTGACTCATGGCTGACCCTCCAGCAGGTTTTCAGAGGCTGTCAATATCATGGGTAGAAGTTACTCATCTTTCTCTTGCAGAGCAGCTGGTGTTCTGCCCACGTAATGCCCCTCAAAGGAGATCCAATCACACATCTGAAAATTTCAAGAGCGTTTATTAATTCCACATGTGGAGACTTTCTCCCTCTTCAAGAGGGTGGTGGGGGGAAAATCCTCGAGCTCCCCCCCAATTGCTTTTATAGCTTTCTTTGGGTGACCTGTTGGGGCAGGGGGATTGAGATCATGGTTGGTGGGTTGGGGGATCAGTCATGTGGGTCAGCTTCTGATGGGCTGGCTACTTCCTTTACTTCCTCTGTGTCATGTAGACACTAGTTAATCCTTTAATTTGCAAGGACAGATAAGACTCTACCCAGGGTATTCGTGTTTGCCTTAAGTTAAGAATTTTTATGGCCCACTTCTGCCTCTAGCATTAATGGGGGTTTATAAAAAATGGGGGTTTTGCTGTCCCTTCGCTGGTAGATTCAAACCACCTGTTTTTGCATTGGTAGCACAATTGTTTACCTAGTGGGCCACTAGAGAGTAGGCATGCCTATAACCCAAACTCAAAAGCCAAGTTCTCTGCCTTCAAGTGGATTCTGGCCAAGAATAATCCTTCATTGGTTTTCCACACCTGTAAATCTTAATGGAAGGAGAAAGTCTTTCTCCCTCTGAGCAGCTGATAGATTTGAATCTCCAACCTTTTGACTGGCAGCTTGAAATTTATGTACTTGTCCCCTCAGAGTTCCTTAAACAGGCCAATGCAGGGATCAAAAATATCAGAAAGATATATAAGCACCTTAGAATAATCATATGAGGGGAGGGGACAGGACTGCATTTACTCAGGGTAAAGTTTGGAAGACAGAAAGAGGTAGGAAAGAATTATTGGAAACAGGAACCACAAAGAGGAAGTGAGAAGAATGTTGTTATATTGTGAGTATTCAGCATCTTAATACCAAAAGTGTATGAATTATTGAATAGATAACTGATTTGCTCTGTAAACTTTTATCCAAATCACAATAAAAATATTATTTAAAAAAAAAAAAATGAAAGAAAAGCTAATCCAGAAGGTGAAATAAGCAAAATAACCCGGAGAGTTTTTTAAAGATCCCTCTGCAGGGCAATGGCATTTAGTATCTGGAGGACAAAACCCAGCAGGGGTACTTTGTTACCTGGCCCAGTTATTTGTTATGTGCAGCCAGGATTGAGATTTACCAGGAAACAAGGAAAAGGTCAAACATCAGAACTCCAGAGGCCCTGTGTCAGTTTTAGTTTCACCTGCATCACTTCCTTCCCTAGCCTCAGAGTCTTCATTTTTCACCTGTGGGTAAGGAGTTGCACTGCCAACCCCAAAACAGGTAGGTCAAATCCACCAGCTGTGCTTTGGGAGAAAGATAGACAATCTTCACTCATGCAATGTATGGGAAGCCAATACTAAATATTTGTAGTAAACTGAATGCTATTTCAGGTTGTGTGGGAGGCACGGTTCAAGCTAGAGTTCACCCTGAGGCACTAAGGCAATCCTTAAGGGTTTACCAGATTCTTGCATTGTATTTGCTGACCCCTCCCTCCTGAGTCTGGAGGAAGGTTTTTCAATAGAAAGAGCTTGGCTTCATTTGCATTGAATTTTCTTTGTGATTTATTTCCTGATAATTTTCAATAAAGATACAGGGAAGCTGGAATAGGAGTCTTCAATCGAGAACTGCTGCCCCCCTTTTTTTCATGCTCTCTGTTCTATCTCATTCTTGGCTGGCTGTCTCATTATTAATAATCATAAAAATACTTTACCCTCAGTATGCAACACAATATATAGTGGATTTTCAAGTTATAAATGGCACAGGAAAAGATTGCCCATCCTTCCCCCAAGGAGCAGCTGGTGGATTTGAACCAGGGTTGGCAGCACAACTCTTTAGCCACTAGGTTATGAAAGTTATATAATTCATGAATGTCTTTAGAACATGCCTTAGTAACTGACCCCAATTCTACGGCACTAACCTGATTGCAGTCTTCTTGCTTTCCATTTGTCCTCTGTGGGCACCCAGTTTTCTCCAACAACATCTTTAGGAGGATTTTTGTATGGTTCTGAGGTGGGTGGTCACCAGCAGACAGAGCTCGAAGAACATCTGTCAGAAGGCCAGGATTCCACGTGTGGCTACTGTCCTGGCTTGGGGGATTTTCCAGCTGAGTTTCAGCAACAAGGCTGAGCAGAAGGAACAAGGGCATCCAAAATATTGGAAACTTTCTCCAGAAACACATTTTCACTTTTACTCAAGCCTGTCTTGGATGGAGATGGAGATTGGACTGCTGTTCACAGGATAAACTTGCAGCCAGAGAACTCTCTGTAAAGCAGAAAAATAAAGACTTCAGTTATTTCGCCTGCAACATGTTTGAAAGGATTCAATTAATTGGGTGGCTAAGCTGATTTGCAATAGCAAGCTGTTTCTAAACAACAGGGGTGCTGTAGGTATTTTATAACCCTAAACTGTTTTGGCTGTAGACTTTCAAACTGTGGAAGATTAGCTAAGAAGCTCCTTTTATTGTTGCATTCTGAACTGTGCATATTGTTTTCGTTGTCATTTATACTAGTATCAACTCGTAGTGAATCCTAGGTGTCAGAGTAAAACTGCCCTGTAGGATTTCCTAAACTGTGATCGATCTTTGTGGGAACAGATTTCCAGGTCTTTTGCCCAGAGGAGCATCTGATGGGCTCAAATCTTAGACTTTTCAATTAGAATTAAGCCTCTTAACCATTGTGATCCCAGGCATCCTTGAACTAAGCATAGACTGAAAAACATAGAAAGAATATGTTCTCTGTTTAACCAGCAGGGAGACTCCACAGAGGCGGCATCTTCATTTTGGAACAGAATTCCTTATTTTTTTGTGCTTATGAGCAAAGTAGGTGAATAAAAGTAAAGGTAAAAGAAGTTCTAAATTATGAACATGGCTTTAAGTTAGAAGATTTTAGGCCAAGTATGCTACTCAAGGAAAGTTAGTACGTCTGATAATTCTCTGTTAATTTTGTTAGTTGACTAACCATCAAGATTCTGGAGTCCGAAACTTCAAAGGCAAATAAGATACTTTCAGGACCTCACAGTCATGACAAGTCCAACACCCACTGGTCAGTGAAGGGAGTGAGCAAGGGGACAGTTTAAAACCAACCAATGTACTAGAAAAAATGTTCTTTGCAGCCAATTGCTTAATGAACATAAGATGCTCAGTCTCTCTCTCTCTCTCATGTCAGATCCTGGCAGAGAGATGAGCTAATAATGACCGTAGGATAGTCACCAAGATGAGGGATTACTTTTACTGTGTAAGAAAGGAGAGTGAGTTTAGAATTCTTATGTTGACATTTTAAAAATGACAGAGGCTGATACAAACATTTCTAAATCCAATGCTTACCTTCAGAAGGAAGATAAATGGCTGTTTATCTGGAGCTCTGCAGTCTTTTCACTCTCAGACAGTATTCCGTGGTTACAAAGTCCTCAGTTTTTAAAATTCCTTGGTGGTGCACTGGGAACTGGAGGGGATTATTCAGCTTGGAAAAGTTTCTGGTTGCCATGGGGAAAGCTGCTCTGAAGGTAACAATGAAGGTGGAAAAAGTAAGAATGCTTTCTGGCTGGCAGAATTTTAGGATAACCATGAAAATGTGGCTAATGAATCAAGAATTTTTATTCATCAAGTCACTAAAACTCATGGACAGTCACTTGCCTTTTAAAGGATGGAATCTAGGTCAAAGGGTCTCACCTTGCAGAATAAGAAAACTACAAAAATAATTTTTTCCTCTTTCCAGTTAATTATTTTAAAAACTGTTTTATGCAGACTTAAACCAAATATATATTTAAAAAGCTGTGTTCTTTAGAAACTTATTTCACAAAATACAGAGGTTTGAAAAACTGAAAGCAGTCAGAATTAACTCAGAATTGACCCTCCAGTGGGTTTTAGAAGCTGTAAATCACACTGGAGGAGATTGTCCTTCTTTCTCCTGTGGAGAAACAGGTTGGTTTCAACAGTCACATGGTGCAGCCTTTGGGTTATTAGCACAACTTCCTACAGAGTAGGTCACTAGAGCGCTGTTAAAACAGAACAAAACTTCTGAAGTATTTATAAATGGATTTGTTTTCAGACAAACATTTAATAAAACCTGTGAAAACCAGAACCTATATACTGTGGAAATCTGCTGTTGTAGGTGTTTTCATATACCATTCAGTTGGAACAAGCCCATAGCTGACCCTCCAATGGTTTTTCAGAGGCTGTAAATCGCATGGGAGGAGACTGCCCATCTTTCTCCTGCTGGTGGATTAAATTGCATGCCTCTGAATTGGAGTGCAATATTTTTCCACTGAAAGGAGCATAAAAGACTGTTCCTGTCAAATGCAGTAAACCTGTGAGTTCTGGAAAAACAAAGCTGTATCTTTGGGTTCTGGTTCTTACAGGTTTCACTGTTATTTCTTGAAGGAATAGAATTTCTATGTTCAAAAAAAGTGGATTCAAGTAGGAGGTAGGGTAGTAAGGGTAGAAATTCAATCTATAATCTACTACCATTGAGTTGATTCTTAATCAAAGTGATTCCATAAGACAATAGCACCTATATGGTTTTTTAAATTGTAATCTTTACAGAAGAAAATTGCCCCATATCTCTCAAATATAGCAGAAGATGGGTTTGAATGGCTGATCTTTTGATTAGCAGATAGATGTCTTAATCATAGTGCTATTAGGATTCCTTGAATAGTAAATATCACAAAGTAAATAAAAAGAATATGCCAGATTGACATTTTTTAACTCAGTTCTACAGATGTAGGAAGACAGTGAGCGATAAGATAAAGCAAAGTAAAATAGAAGAGAAAGAAATCAGAATTATTAGTCTCAGCAACTACTAATTTGAGACCTACAAGTGGATAATGTTGAAAGAATGCTAATAATACTAATAGAAATCTAGAAAGTGTAATTCCTAGATGGCCCTAAGTTTCTCTTTAATAACCCATCAGGGAGTACTTGTGGCTTTATCTCAACTGTCAACAGAAGGACTTGTCATGTTTCTTTTGAGCTCTAGGGTGAGATGAACTGGTGTTAGAGCCTTGAATCATCAGTCAAACAGTAAACATTGGAGTGAGAACTTGGACTCAAGTCAAAATCCCAAGCTGAGAGAATTCAGTGGAAACAGAGCATTGAGTAGGAAATTGGACTCAAAACTAGAGAGAGTGGAACCATAGTATGTGTAGGCTCTGGGTCTGCAGCCATCCCACTGGAGCAATCCCTTGAACATCAAGTGTGGATTTGATTACCTCAATCTCAGGACATGGGGTAAGGTGTCTGAGAAGACAGTTCAGCACCTCTAGAAATTCAGCAAATCTATAGCCTGGTGGGTGAAAGCAGAAACTACCAGAAGAATATCTATTTATGCTTTATTGACTATGAAAATGCATTTGGCTATGTGGGTCACAGTAAATTATAGCCAACATTGAGAATAATGGGAATCACAGCAAAACTTATACCTAGATCAGAAGACATTAGGCTTCAGGAGAGAATATGCCATCAGATGAGACACTCTTCTCCAGAGCTAGCACTTTCAGGTATGGGGAAGAGAAGAGACCAAAACTCCCCTGGGGAAGTTCTCTCCATTTAGAGATCCCTGCCACTCTGTGATCATCCCAGGGACCAAATAGGACAGTAGAGTTCATTACATGGAGCTACAAGCAGGGGAAAGATTCACTGTCCTAGCTGGCATGATGATCTGTGAGAAAGAGAGCTGACTTGAAACACCCCTAGAAAGAAACTGCTTAAGTGGAGCACCTGGTCTCACACCACTCAGACACTTCACAGACAAAGGAGGACAATAGAGTTTGGGAGAAGGGACTACAATAAGGCAAGATTCTTGCAGAGCTACATTTCAAACCTGTGAGAACCTGAAGAACTTTAGGAAAGGCAAATTTTCCCATCAAGGACTTCTTGTACAGTGAGTGGGCCACTCACTATAATTGTTAATGAATAAACCATAAAGATAAGAACCATCAACAACTTATGCAGACACAATAGAAACAGTTTAACATGTATCAGGAAAAACTTCACATAATGACAGGAAAGCAGAAGACAACTTTAAACACTGAAAAAAAATTAAGCCTTCTCAAAAAAACAAAACAACAAAAAAAACCATAGCACATTGCAAATCCAGAAAAGCAGAAGATATATATGTATATGGAGGCATTCAAACAGCTATGGAAGAAGGTACAAATGATGGAAGAAACAATGGAGTTAGACATCAAGGGAGTATACTAAAGGCAGAGAACCAGAAGAAATATTGATCTGGGGTTATTTGAACAGCTACAGAAGAAGGTGCAAATGATGGGAAAAAATAATGTAAGCCATTAAAAAAGGAAATACTCCAGAAATAGGGACCAAGAAAAAAAATATTGATGAGGAGGAACATGAACAACTATGGCAGGAAATGTAAAAAATAGAATAGAGAATTGAAACTATAGGTAAAGAAGTGCAAAATCTATACAAATAATCACAAGATAGAGAGGGTATGGCCAACACAGTACTGTAAATAACAGAAATGCATGAAAATGCAATCCAGAATATTAATACCAAAATGGCAGAAGTGTCTAATACACTGGAGAGACAAAAAAGTAGAACAGAAGAGATGGAGCAGAGAGTCAGTGGGCTGGAAAAAAAGAACCTCAATAGAAACATGTTGTTGTTGCTATATACTGTCTAGTTGCCTGCAAATCATAGCAACACTTCATACAATAATCCTAAATCCTTTTCTATCCTGAGCTAATCTTACTGTCTCTGACACATACACCCCCATTACCACAGTCACTGAATCAATCCATCCCATCAAGGGTCTTTCTCTCTTGCACTGTCTTTCCACCTTCCTATGCATGATGTCCCTCTTGGAATATATCCAAAATATGTCAGATGAAGTTTCAGAACCCTTCCCTCCAAGGAGCAGCCTGGTCTTACCCTCTCTTGGACAAACCTGTTTGTTGTCCTAGCCGTCCATGTACTCTTCTCCAGCACCAAAGCTCAAAGGCATCAACTCTCCTTCTATCAAACCTAGTCATTGTCCAGCTCTCTGATACCTACAAAGTAATTGCAAAGACTATGGCCTAGATCAGGTACACCTTAGTCTCCAGACTGACATCGTTTTTCTTCAGTACTTTGGAGAGGTCTCTGACAGTAGACTTCCCAAAGAAATTTGTCTTTTGATTTCCTGGCTGCTGGTACCAAGAGTTATGATTGTGGAGCCAAGCACACTGAAACTGTTAACAATCTCAATCTCTTCACCAACTATCATGATGCTGCCAATCAGCCCAGTGGTGAGAATCTCTTAATGTTGAGCTTCAATCCATATTGCAGGTTGAAGTCCTTGACCTTCTACAGCAAATGCTTCCAGTCCTGCTCAGTTTCAGCAAGCAAGGTTCTGTCATCTGCATAACACAAATTGTTGATGATTCTTTCTCCAATGCTGATGCCACATTTCTCCTCATAATGTTCTTTCAGCCTCCCAGATAAGCTTTTCTGCATATAAATTGAAAAGGTATGGAGATAGGACACATCCCTGATGTGCATACTTCCCAATTCTGAAACAGAAGAAAAATTAGATATGAGATGTAAAGAAAATGAAGAAAACATTACAATCATGTGGGATGAGATCAAGAGGAATAACACAGATATGATTAGAATTCTAGAATATGAGAGGGACAGGGAAATTACAGGAAGAAAATGTCCCAGGTATTATGAAAAATTAAGAAATCCACATTCAAGATGCTTCACAAACACCAACTAGACTAGATCCAAAAAGAAAAACATTAAGAAATATCATATTCAAATGCTCAAAAAAAAGATAAGAATAAGATACTAAAAGTAGTACAAGAAAAACAAAGAGTCAATCACAAAGGAGAAACAATTAGATTAAGTTCAGATTTCTTAGTAGGAACCTTTCAAGCAAGAAGAAAATAGGATGGCATATACAGAAAGTTAAAAGAAAACAATTGCCAACCAAGGGTTCAGTATCCAACAAAGCTGTGCAGACTCATTCTATGAAGTAAGCATAACTCTGATACCCAAACCAGGCAAAGATATTAACAAAAAAAAAAAAGAAAACTACAGACCAATATCTCTCATAAACATAGAAAAATCAATAACAAAGTTCTGGCTAATAGAACAACATAACAAAAAACTAATTCATCATTAACCAAGTGGGATTCACAACAGGTATACAAGGACAGTTCAACATAAGAAAAACAAACAACATAATCCATCGCACTAACAACAAAAATAACAAGAACCACATAATCCTAGCAACTGAAGCAGAAAAGGCATTTGACAAAATTCAATACACTTTTCTGATTAATACACTAAGCAAATATGAATATAAGGGAATTTCCTCAACATAGTGAAAAGTATATATGCAAAACAAAAAACAATTATCATTCTCAATGGAGAAATACTTAAACATTTTCCTTGCAAACAGGGACCAGACAAGGATGCCCACTGTCACCACTTCTTTTCAATATTGTATTGGAAGTACTTGCTAAGGCAATATGACAAAAGAAGGAAATAAAAGACATCCTGATCCAAAAAGAAGTTGTTAAACTGTCACCAAATGCAGAAGATATGACAGCATACACAGAAAAACCCAAGACGGCAACAAAAAAACCCTTTTAGAGCTAGTGAACTAATTTAGTTCGGTGGCAGAAGACAAGCACAGTATAAAAAGTCAGATGGATTCCTCTACAGTAACAAAGAAAACAAACAGAAAGAAACCAAGAATGTAATAAGATTTACAATAGTCAACCACAAATTACGATACTCCCCAAAATTAATCTAACTAGAGACACAAAAGACCTGTACAAAGAAAACTACAGATTTTCTGCAAGAATCAATAAAAGACACTAATAAATGGGAAAATGTGCCCTGCTCATGGATAGAAAGAATCAGTATAATTAAAATATCAATCCTATCTAAAGCAATCTGCATGTTTAATGCAATCCCAATATCAAATACCAAATCCTTTTTCAAGCAGATTAAAAAACTAATTGTCGTTTCCTTGGAGAGGAAAGAGACCTTGAATAAGCAAAATACTTCTGAAAAACAAAAATGAAGTGGGAGATATAGCACTCCCAGACCTCAAAACCTACGACACAACTGTAATAACCAGAAAAAAACCATGATACTGATACAATGGCAGACAATATTGAGAACCCAGAAATGGACTTACCTATACAGTCAACTGATATTTGACAAGGATACAAAAATCTAACAAATGGGGAAACAATTACTTCTTTAACAAATGGTGCTGGCAAAACTGGTCTGCTTCCTGAAGAAAGCTGAAACAGGAACCACATACACAAAAATCAACTCAAGGTAGATCAGAGACCTAAGAGTAAAGCCCAAAACCATAAATATCAGAAGACACAGTAGGACCAAGCTTAGAAAGCTTAGCATATGATATAAAGAGGCTGACAAATACAAACAGGAAAGGATAACAGTGATAAATGGGATCTTCTAAAGATTAAATCCCTGTGCTCATCAAAACCTTTTTTCAACAGTGTAAAAAGAATACTTACTGAGTGGGAAAAAAACATTTAGCAATACCATCTCAGAGGCAAAATTTTAATAACAAAAGTTTACAGAATCCTACAGGGCCTCCATAAGAGAAACACTGATAATCCGATTACAAAACAGGCAAAAGAAATGAAAAAAAAAAACAAAAAAAAAAAACACAACAACAACAACAAAAAAAAAACAACCAGGCAAAAGACATGAAAAGACTTTTAAAATTGTTTTTAATTATTATTTTTTAATTTAAAATAAATTTTTTGTTTTATACTGGTTTACTTAAAAAGTTCATATACATTGTTTTATACACCGGGTCTTTTCCTGTTATAGAAACACATTTCACAGAAGAAGACATTTTGGTGGCCAACAAACACATGAATTTTAAATGCTCAGAATCACTAGTAATAAGAGAGATGCAAATCAAAACCACAGTGAGAAGACATTTCACCCTAGTAACAGTGTCAAAGTATAGCAGGACAGCAAGCGGTAAATATTGGAGAGGGTGTAGAGAGATTGGAACTCTCAGATACTGTTTGTGGGATTGTAAAATGATACAGCTACTCTATAAGGCAGTTTGGTCTTTCCTCAAAAAGCTGAACATTGAAAATCAATATGATTCTGACATTCCATTGCTAAGAATATACCCCAAGGAAACTGAAACTGAGACACAAATGGAGATCTGTACAACAATGCTATAACAATGTTATTTACAATCACAAGAACATGGAAACAGCCCAAATATCCAACCACAATAAAATTGATTGAAAAATTATGGTATATTCACTCAAAGGAATACTAAATCTTATATAACTTGGGAAATAACTCAGACTCCTAAGGACACATACTCTTTAAGACCATTATTATAAAAATAGAACAACTAGTAAAATGTATATGGGGATACAAGGGGGAGGGGGAAGGGTAGGAGCAGAGGAGTGAAGACAGATAGTGGGAAAAAATTACAGGGTCAAACAGTTTGTTGGGTGGAAGGAGAGAATAAAGGTAATGTGAGAAGTCCACCAGAGACCTGAAAAGATGAAGTAATGATGGGTATAGTCCAATGGTGATTAATTTTATAAAACTCAATGTTTGGAAATTATTGTATGAATCACAATGTCAGTGAAGGAAAAGTGTGAAACAGGTACACAAGCCCACTATGTACATGAATGGAATACATTGTACATGAATAATTACATACAGACTAATAAAAATAAAATTCAAGAACACCCCCCCTTCGGGAGGGATGCTAGGAAAGGTAGAGTATTGGCAAAGGAGAGGAAGACCCTCGACCAGGGGAATTGATGAGGTGACGGCCACTATGGGCTCTTGTGTGTCAGGAAGTGTGAGGATGGCACAGGATAGAATACGGTTCAGATCTTTTGTTCATAGAGTCACTATGAGTCGTACTCAATTGCACAGCACCTAACAACAACAACATCTAGATCAAGAGGCTGTTGTCCAAAAAAGGCAAGGAAATAGTACATGGTTTAAAATCAGGAAATGTGTGCATCATGGTTGTATCCTCTGTCCATATCTATTCAATCTGTATTCTGAACAAATCATTCAAGAAGCTGGACTCTATGAAGAATGTGGCATTAGGATTGGAGGAAGACTTATCAACAACCTGTGTTGTGAAGATGAAACAACCTTCACTTGCTCAAAGCAAGAAGGATTTTAAGCACTTGCTACAGCAGGTCAAAGAGTACAGCCTTCAAAATAGATTACATCTCAATGTACAGAAAACAAAAATGCTCATCACCAAACCAGTAGGTACCACCATAATAGATGGAGAAAAATATTGAAATTGTCAAGAACTTCATATTTCTTGATTCACAATCAACACTATGGGTATCAACAGTCAGGAAATCAGGAGATGATTATTCTGGGAAAGTCTGTAGCTGGGAAACGTCTCCAAATTAAGGAAAAATGATGTCAGTTTGAGGATTAAGGTGTACCTGATTCAGGCGAAGATCTTTTCAATCACTTGCTATGCATCTGAGAGCTGGGCAATGAATAAGGATGACAAATAAAAAAAAATTGATGTCTTTGAACTGTGGTGTAGAAGAGTACTAAATAACCCATAGACTCCCAAAAGAACAAGTATGGAAAAGGTGCAGCCATTGTGCTCCTTGGAGAAATGACAAACCATCTCACATAGTTTGGACATGTCATTAGACGTTATTCCTTGTAGAGAAACATCATGCTTAGAAAGATGGATGGATGGAAAAGAGTTAGACCCTCAACCAGGTGGACTGACACAGTGACTGCTGCACTTAAGTATGAGAAATAATGAGGACGGCACAGGAGAGGGCAGTGGTCAGATCTGTTGTTCATAAAGTTGCTATGAGTCAAAATCAACCCGACAACACCTTAACAACAAGTGAATAGGGAGTTGCCTTCCAATCCAAAACTGGAATCCACTTGGTGCTCCAAGGGAGAAAAATATGCAGCTTCCTCTTACAGGATTTATAGCTTCTGAAAATCCACTAGAGGTTCATGTATGAGTCATTGTTGACTTGATGACAATGAGTTTGTGTTGGTTGGGTTTTTGTTTGTTTTATTGTAAGCTTGTTGCCTTTAAATTCTTTGGGGTTACCTTCTTCCTGAAATTAAGCCTCCACTTCCTCATCCAACTCCAATTAACAAATCACAAAATCTGCCATCTGTGCCCAAGTCTCAGATTACCAACTGCATAGTTGCTTCAGGGCTGGATTCTTATACGCGCTGATCAGTTCTTTCAGGAGCAGTGGTCCTGCTGGCATGGCTCCCCGGTTAGGCCACATTGACGTTGTTGTTACTGTTGCATAGTCGCCCAGAGCTGACTCTCCAGGGTGTTTTCAGAGGCAGTTAATCACATGGGAGGAGATTACCCATCTTTCTCCCATGGAGCTGCTGGTGGACTTGAACTACGTGCCTTTAGAATTGTAGCAGTTTATTTTTATTTTATATTTTTAATTTTAATTACAATTTTAATTAAAGTTTAGAGAAAAGTTAGATTTTCATTTCTTCACTGTTGCGCCACCTCTCCCTCTCTCTTCCCTTTCTCCAGTTGACTTTTTTGTGGGGTTTGTTTGTTTGTTTGTTTGTTTGTTTGTTTTAATATTCATTCATTGTTGCACAATTACCTCCCTCCCACTCCATCCCAGCACAGCTTCTTGCACCTAGGGCCACAAGAGCTCTCTGCTCGAACATCAGTGGTAACCTGGAAGTCCTATATGGCCTGGCTTAAGAATCCCTGAAGCTTGAGATTCCCTCCTAATAGAACTCCAAAGTACTGTTTCCCACAGGAATTCTCTAACACCATCCACCACCAATCTCTTCCATTCTAGTCGCAAACCACATGGCTCCATGACTACATGAAATTTGTCATTGTCACATGCTCAGTAGCTGCTCCTTTTGGCCCTAGGCTTGCTCCACCCTCAACCTTCATAGTTTAATCTTCAATCTAACTACCAATCTTATTCTCACTCTATTCCATCATGTAGTAAAACAAAATTGAGGAGTGGTTAGGGAAGCCCTGTATTTAGACTCCCAGGCCGATAAAACAGTGAAGGCCTAGCAAACAGATCACAGGAAACAAGTGGATGCAATAAGAAACATTTGACTGAACACAGACGTGTCAGCCTGAGACTCTGGGTTGTTGCTTAATTAAATAAATCCTCCACGCCCAGACTGCCTGCTTCTCTAACAAACTTAAAAGAAATTTTTCTTAAGCATGTTTATGTTTTCACTTCAAACCAACTTCTGATATTAATGAGTTTCATATGTTAACTCATTGTGTAAAGAAAAAGCTAATTTCATTCTGATTTATATTTGCAAGACATTTAGCCCATACTTTGAACCAGTCTTGTGTGAAATATTTCCTGATATACAGGGGCTAATCTATACATTGTTGTTGTGCACCGTAGAGTGAGAACCAAACCATAGCTGATCATCTGGAGGGTTTTCAGAGGCAGTTAATAGCACAAGAGGAGATTGTCCAGCCTTCTCCCAAGGAGCAACTGGTGGAAGTGATCTAACCAACCAGACTTGTTGCTTTTTTTAAAAAATTCAGTTGTGTCCAGTTCTTTGCTTTTGGGGGTGTCTGATCTTCAAATTTCTTCCTCATGTCAATATAATGAGCTAACACATGTATCCTGCCTTAATACAGAGGTCCACAAGATGGCAAAAAATAAAGGCGAGATCCCAAACAAAGATGCAGCTTTCTTGTGTGTATATTTTAAGACCACAATGTGCATTTGTGCAGGTTGGGCATTGTGGACCCTTAAAGATTAACACTGACTTTTGTAATCACCACAGATTTACATATGTGGTTCAAAAATTTTCCAGAAGATCATTAGACAAATACCCTTTCTCCATTCATGCACATGCACAGTGTGGGTTGATGGTAAGGCTGAGGGGGCTTACTTATCTTAAGCACCCTTCTCTCTTCCTTTTGGCCATCTGTGATGTTAGCTTAAAAGTTGTTTTACTAACCATTACATTAGGCCCCTCTACATCTAGGAAAGGTATTTGGCTGTGTGGATCATAACAAACTGTGGCTAACTCTGAGAAGAATGGGAATCCCAGAACACTTGATCGTGCTAATGAGAAACCTATACTTGGGCCAGGAGGCAGTTGTCAGAACAGAGCAGGGTAACATTGCATGGTTCAAAATTGGGAAGGGTGTACACAGGGATGTGTCCTCTCTCCACACCTCTTCAACCTGTATGCAGAACAGATCATCCGGTAGGCTGGGCTCTATGAGGAGAAGTGTGGGGTCAGGATTGGTGGAAGATCTATCAACAATCTGCATCATGCAGATGATACAACCCTGCTCACTGAAACTGAGGAGGACCTCATGCACGTACTGCAGAGAGTCAAAGACTGCAGCCTTCA
>NW_006399889.1:7725728-7743271 GCF_000299155.1 Elephantulus edwardii | reverse complement strand
ACATGTTATAAGGAGAGACAGGTCCTTGGAGAGGGACATCATTCTTGGTAGAGTAGAGGGACAGCGCAGGAGGGGAAGACCCTCTATGAGGTGGATTGATTCAGTGACTGGGGTAATCGGGATGGATGTGTCAGGGGCAGTGCAATTGGCACAGGATAGAGCAGGGTTTAGTTCTGTTGTACAAAGGGTCGCTATGAGTCGCAAACGACTCGACGGCATATAACAACAACAACAAGGCATTGGTGAGATAAGATGGACTGGCATGGGGCAGTGCAGGAGGGGAAGGCCCTCTATGAGGTGGATTGATTCAGTGACTGGGGTAATTGGGATGGGTGTGTCAGAGACCATGCAATTGGCACAGGACAGAGCAGAGTTTAGGGCTGTTGTACATAGGGTCACTATGAGTCACAAGCGATGTGATGGCACATAGCAAAAACAACGTATTCCCTAATCAGTTCTCTCCCTCTCCTGTTTCAATGCAGCATACCTTATTTATCCCCTCTTCATTTCTTCCCCCCAACCTCGATGTCAGTCGTTTATTACAAAGTGGCACAATGAAGAATTTGTCCTTTTGTGACTGAGATATTTCACTCTGAATCATGACCTCCAAAGTCACCCATTTTGTATACTATTTAATAACTTCCTTGTTTTCCAGTGCTGAATAGTATTCCATTGTGTGAATATACCACAGCTTCTCTATCTATTAATTTAGTGATGGACACTTGGATTGTTCCCATCCCTTTGCTATTGTGAACAACACATCAATAAACATGGGTTTGCATATATCTGCTTAGGTAACAGTTCTGGTTTCTTTAAGGTATATTGCCAGCGGTGGAATTGTTGGGTCAAATGGTATTTCTATTTCCAACTTTTAAAGAAACCACCATACTGCCTTCCATAGTGGTTGTACCGTTTACGTACAAGTCTTTTTCACTGGCTGTCTTTACTTGCTCGAACAAGAAGGAACAATTAGGAGTAATCTACAGATATCAGCTATCAAAGGATATCTTCAATGTTTAATACCTATTCAGAATATTGCAGACAAAGATAAATTACTTATAATTTTTTTTTTAGTTTATTATTGAATGTAGTACTAAAACTTTTTTTTTTTAATGTGAACCCAGGTGATATAGTCAGTCCATAGGGAGCTGCGCTGGTAACCTTAAGGTTGCATTTCTCTACTGGTGTGAATACAACATCATCTTGTGGGAGAAAGATGCGCAGTCTCCTTCCATATAATTTACAGCCTCAGGAACCTAATGGAAGGTCAGCTATGAGTCAGTTCCAATTCTATGACAATGAGAGTTAAAGTTGAAAGAATCCTTTATAATTTAAGAGATATTAGATATAAACCCTATCAAATGGGGAAATGACAACCTCTTCAACAAGTGGTGCTGGCAAAACTAGACTGCTACCTGCAGAAAGCTGAAACAGGATCCACATCACACACCATAAACAAAGTGGATGAGAGACCTGAAAGTAAAGCCCAAAACCATAAAGCTCATCAGAGACAAACAGGGATCAAGCTTAGAAGGCCTAGTCTACAGTATCAAGAGATTGTCAAACACAGCCAGAAATGCCCAATCTGAAGAGGATAAAATTGATGAATGGGACCTTCTAAAGATTAAATCCCTGTACTCATCAAAAACTTTTTTCCAACGGGGTGAAAAGAAAAGCTACTGACTGGGAAACAAACATTTGGCAATACCAGCTCAGACAAGAGTCTCATAACCAAAGTTTATAGAATACTTCTGGGCCTCTACAAGAAAAAGGCTGATAACCCAATTACAAAAAGGGTAAAAGACGTGGAAAGAATTTTCACAGAGGAACATATTTGAATTGCTAACAGACACATGAAGAAATGCTCAAAATCACTGGCAATAAGAGAGATGAAAATCAAAACCACAATGAGATACCATCTCGTTCTAGTAGCAGTGGCAAAATTTAACAGGACATCAAGTAATAAGTGTTAAAGAGAATGCAGCAGGATAGGAACTCTATTACATTGTTGGTGGAATTGTACAATGGTACAAACACTCTGGCAGGCAGTTTGGTGTTTCCTAAAAAAGCTGAACATAGCAATTCCATATGACTCAGCTATTCCATTGCTTGGAATATACCCTGAGAAAATGAGAACTGAGGCTTAAATGGAAACTTGTACACCAATGTTCATAGCAGCTGTATTCACCATTGTAAGCATATGGAAACAGCCCGGATGCCCAACCACAATCACATGGATTGAGAAATTATGATACATTCACACAGTGGACTACTATGCAGCACACAGGAGCAATGAGGTTTTAAATGACTACCTAACTTGGGAGGGACTGGAGAGCATTATGCTGAGTGAACGAATTCATTCTCATTAGGATGAATACTCTATAAAACCATTATTGTAGAATGAGTATGAGGAATCAGGGGGATGAGGGTAGAAACTGAGGGTGAGGATGTGTGGGAAAGAGGGGGTTAATCATAGGATGATACAATTTGAGGGGGGGGTCAGGGGAATAGGAAAGATCCAGTGAGAAAAACAATGTGTTCAAGCTTTGTAATTAAACCAGTTTGGGGGTGGGGGGCAGATAGGGTGTTAATCACAGGGTTGCACAATTCAATGGGTAAAGGAAATGGGAAGGATCTTTTGTGAAAAATAATGTATTCAAACTTTGTAAATAAATCAGAGTAATATAAAAAAAAATAACTTTAAAGTGCTAGAGAGGGGTTCCTAGTGTCAGAGTCCAAAAGTATTTTTAAGCTTTTGAAAAAATAGGGACGAATGAATAATCTAATGCTCTCTTTCCCGTTGTCCCCTACAGATATGCCAGTAAAAATAAACAATAAATCATAAAAAAACAGTATAAAGTAAAAATTTTTAAAAAAGTACAGCTCATGCAATATCTGTCCTATTGTGACAGACGTACTTACTATATGATCTGTCCTTTATTGTATCAGAACACTATTCCAAAAATGCTAAAGAAAGGTCTACACACAGATTCATGACAGTCTGATTACCAGAGAGGAGAAGAGGAGTAAAAAATTAATAAATGGATTACTTAAGTACTGAAGAGGAATGTGATATCAGTATGGGGACTAAAGTGCTCCTGATTCAGACCATGGTCTTTGCAATTACTTGCTATGCATCAGAGAGCTGGACAATGACTAGTGATGATAGGAGGAAATTTGCTGCCTTTGAGCTGTGGTGCTGGAGAAGAGTATTAAACATGTCATGGACTTCTAGGAGAACAAACAGGTTTACCCTAAAGAGGGTAAAATCGGGCTGCTCCTTGAAGGCAAGGATTCTGAAGCTTTGTCTGACCTACGTTGAACATATTGCAAGGAGGGACTAGTCGTTGGAGAGGGACTTTAAGCTTGGGAACATGGAGGAACAAGCAAGGGAATAAAACCCTTGATGAGATGGAT
This sequence comes from Elephantulus edwardii, assembly GCF_000299155.1. Classification (NCBI taxonomy): domain Eukaryota; kingdom Metazoa; phylum Chordata; class Mammalia; order Macroscelidea; family Macroscelididae; genus Elephantulus; species Elephantulus edwardii. The sequence continues at coordinate 7,739,854 of NW_006399889.1, read as the reverse complement.
TGATTCAGTGCCTGGGGTAATAGGGGTAAGTGTGTCAGAGACATTAAGATTGGCACAGGATAGAGCAGAGTATATGGCTATTATACATAGGGTCACTATGAGTTGCAAGTGACTTGATAGTACATAACACCAACAACAAATCGATACTTATTAAAATGGGTGAAGGAAATTACAATATGCAATAAGTGGATGATCAGACATAAGGGTATTTTCAGGAGCAACGGTGTCTCTCTGGAGACTGAAATGCACCTGATACAGGCCATGGTCTTTGCAATCACTTGTTATGCATCAGAGAGTTGGACAACGACTAGGGAAGATAGAAGGAGAATTGATGCCTTTGAGCTGTGGTGCTGGAGAAAAGTATTGAATGTACCCTGGACTGCCAAGAAAACAAACGGATTCATCCTAGAGAGGGCTAAACCAGGCTACTCCTTGGAGGCAAGGATTCTGGGGCTTGTCTGACACACTTTGGACATGTTGTAAGGAGAGACAAATCCTTGGAGAGAGACATCATGCTTGGTAAGGTGGAGGGAAGGCGCAGGAGGGGAAGACGCTCTATGAGGTGGATTGATTCAGTGACTCGACGGCACATAACAACAACAACAACAACAATTAACATTATGGAATAAAATGTACTTGAACGATTGATTTGAAAAATCAATGTATGTTACAAACCTTCACTCAAAACAAAATATAAATGGGTGGAGGGAGAGGGTAAAAGAAATGGGAAAGATCTGGCAGGGACCTGAAAAACAAGGTCATAGTGGGCATAGTGCAGTGGGGATTCATTTTATTAAACACAATGTATGGGAATTATTGTATGAAACACAATGTGAATGAAGCAAAGTGTGAAACACAGTGTATACAATTTGGGTATGCAAACCAATATAAAATAAAAAAATTAACCCGCCCCAAAAAACCCAATGCAGATTAATATAAAAGATATATTAGATATAGTACCTAAGTGTCAGGTTCATACCTTTTATTTCATAACCTTAAAAACATTGTGTTTCCCAGAATATATTTTAGAAAAATGTCAGAATTTGTCTTCAACACTATTCTACATTAATATTTATGACTTCAGTATCAACTGATGGGTGTGGCAAAATGAGACGGCTCATGCTAAAATTTGTACCTTTGGACATTTCTCTACATGTAATGAAAAATTACTTTTTTAACTTTAAACATTCTAAAATAAATTGTTCACCATTTCTTCCCTCTGATACTTAGACTTTAGTGTTAATATGGTATCAGCAGGCAACTCTGGTGGCTTAGTGGCAAGAATCTGCACTGCAATCCCAAAGGCATGTGGTTCAAGGCCACCAACCGCTCCAGAGGAGAAGGATGAGCAATTTCCTCCCACACAATTAACTGCCTCTGAAAACCCTCCAGAGGGTCAGAGATGGGTTGGTTCCAACTCCACAGTACACAAAAAGAACATGATACCAGCAGTCGGAGAATCAGGAGATATATTGCACTGGGCAAGTCTGCTGTCTGGGACCCCTCAAAAATACTGAAGGCCAGTGATGTCAGATTGAAGACTAAAATGTGCCTGATTCAGGCCGTGGTCTTCTCAATAACCTGTTATGTATCAGAAAACTGGACAAAAAATAAGGATGACAGAAGAAAAACAGATGCCTTTGAGTTGTGTTGCTGATGAAGTTCTCAATATTCCATGGACTGACAAAAGATCAAACAGGTATGTCCTGGGAAAAGTGCAGCCAGAATGTTCCTTGGAGGAAAGGATGGAGAAGCTTCATCTTTCATGCTTTGCACACAGATGATGAGGCTATTCCTTGGAAATAGACATTAAGCTTGGAAAGATGGAGGGTCAGTGAAAGAAAGGAAGACCTCCAACAAGATAGATTGACACTGTGACTTCAGCAATGGGCTCAGGGTGTCAGAGATGATGAGGATGGTGCAGGATAGGACAGGGTTCAGATTGGCTGTTCATAGGGCCACTATGAGTCATACTCAACATGAAGGTACCTTCTAATAACAACAATGTAAAAAAATAATCTTTTCAATATTTGTACAATTATTAGATACATTGTTCAATAAGAAAAGTTTTATTTAAAGATTAACCTACAATATTACATAGATCATACCTGTTTAAAACATGTTGTTGTTGTTGTTATGTGCCGTCGAGTCGCCTGCGACTCATAGTGACCCTATATACAACAGCCCTAAACTCCGCTCTGTCCTGTGCCAATCACACTGTCTCTGACACTCCCATCCCATAGTCATGGAAAAAATGTTGGATATTAGTAGACTGATAGTAATTGAAGTTTTGATACTGCAGGTGACTTTGTTTTCATTTCTTTTTTATAATTTCCAAATTTTAAATAATAACTGTGTCATTTTACAAAAAGGGGGAAAGCATCTTTTTTCAAAAAGGGCATTTTAAATCAGTGGGATTTTTCTTTTCTATTTAAGCACAAAGGTCAGCTGAGGAGAAAAAATTCCTATGGAACTCTCATGTATAAATATACTCAAGAAAGTAATAAATGTGTTCAGCAGAAGTATTATTATTACTTAGGGCTCTACATAGGACTTACATGGAACATTTGAGATTTCTTTTCTATGTCATTAAAATGAGTACGTTACCTACCTCACACTGTTTTTAGTTCATGGCACCTGTATTCACTCAGTAAATGCAACCATTGTTACACTGTATTATCCAAGCTTTATAGTGTATTAAATTTAGAGAGAGATTTATTTCAAGGACACTGTTTACAGAATTGTGGAGGCTTGTCACGTCCCAAATCCATAGGTCAGGCAACTGCAGAGATTTCTTTCTGCCTTATGTGGATTACAGGTGTTGATGACTGAGTTGTTCAGGTCTGGTACCAAGCTAATGGTTCCTCATGTCCCAAGACACACAGGCTCAAGAGACAGTGAGTTTTCCCAGAATATGCCTTTATATCATAGGAACGCAGGCCATACCCTCAATGAAACTCCTCTATCACCTAAATGGCAACTCACATGAGATCACAAAATATGAGGACACAGAGTGTCTTTCAAACCATCAAACATTCTCTCCAATTCCTTTCCCAAGTCACTTGATTTTATTTCTAAGTTATCCCTAATTCCCATATTCATGTGATCTCCTGAAATTGAAATATACCATTCAACTACCTATAGCTTTAGTGTGCTTCTTTATCAAGATGTAGCAGAAAAACCATTTCCTTCTTTAAAGTCTTCCTTTTGTGCCCGTGTAGATTTTGTTTTGTTTTGTTTTTAATTTTACTTGTTCCTTTATGGAGTATTTTATGTTTGTCTTTTCTCAGCCATTACTTGGACATATTAATAATTTTTTAATCCTAACATTTCAAATGTAGTTGTTGTTGTTAGGTGCTGTTGATTTAACCAGGACACATAGCCATCCTTGAACAACAGGCCTAAAACTTGCCATATTTTGTGCCATTCTCATAATCTCCACCATGCCTGAGCTCATTGTTAAAGTCATTATTTCAATCCAATGTGTTGAGGATCTTCCTCTCTTTCGTTAACTCTCCATTTTCCCAGCATGACGAAATGTGGTGGTTGTTATTGGGTGGCTTGGAGTGAAGTACGACTCATAGTGACCTTAGGAACAACAGATCTGAACCCTGTCCTATCCTATGCCATCCTCACAATCGCTGACATACTCAAGTCCACACTGCTGCAATCACTGTGTCAACCCACCCAGTTGAGGTCCTTACTCTCCTTCACTGCCCCACCAGCTTTGCAAGCACGATGTTCCTCTCCAAGAAATAGCTTCTCCTAGCAATTTTCACAAAGTATTTGAGATGCAGCTTCATCATCTTTGCCTCCAAGGAGCACTCTAAGTGTACCTTCAACAAGATATATCTGCTTGTTCTTTTGGTGGTCCATGGGGTTGTTATTGTTGTTAGGGGCCGTCAAGTCAAGTACAACCCATAGCAACCCTATGAACAAGAAATTTGAGCCCTATCATATCCTGTGCATCCTCACACTTCCTGACACACTAGAGCCCATTACAGCAGTCACTGTGTCAACCTACCTGGTTGAGGGTCTTCCTTTCTTTCACTAACCCTCCATGTTTCCTAGCATGATATCTACCTCCAAAGAATAGACCTTCCTAGCTACATGCAAACTACGTAAGATGAAGCTTCAACATCTTCACCTTCGAGGAGTATTCTGTCCATACTTTCTCCAAGACATATTTGTTTGTTCTTTTGGCAGTGCATGCTATATTCAGTACTCTTCTCCAACATCACAGCTCAAAGGCATAAATTCATCTCCTGTCATCCTTATTCATTGTCCAGCTCTCAGATACATAGCAAGTGATCAGAAAGATTATGACCGGAATCCAATGCACCTCAGTTCCCAAACTGACATCATCACTCACTAATTTGGAGAGGGCCTTGACTGCAGATTTCCCAAATGCAATACCTCTCCTGATTTCCTGACTGCTAGGACCAAGGGTGTTGATTGTGGATCCAAGCAAGATGAAATCATTGACAGCTTCAGACATTTTTCTATCTATCATGATGTTGCCTATTGGGCCAATGTAAGAACTTTCATCTGGCCAACTGATTGGAAGAGATCCATATTTGTTCCCATTCCCAAGAAAGAAGATCCAATGGAATGTGGAAACATTTCTCTCAGCTTAAGAAATTTACAAGTCACAAGTTGATGAGATCTAAAATATGTTCTTGAGGCTCTTCTACCAGAATTTCAAAATAGTCTTAAGAATAGATTTGAGGGGAGCTCTGGTGGCCTAGTGGCAAGGATCTGTACTATAATCCCAGAGTTAAGCAGTTCCAATCCACCAGATGCTCTGCTGGAGGAGGAGGGGCAATCTCCTCGTCTACCAGTCAGATCCGATTTGACAGTACATACACAAACAATAATAAAATAAAATTTAAAAAATAATAGATTTGAAGCCTTGTAACATCAAAGATTGAAGATCAGATGAGCTGTGGGATAACATCAAGGATATTATCAATAAATAGAATGAAAGGTCATCACAAAGACAGAGGAGAAAGAAAAAAAATATTTCAGAAGAGATTGAAAATTACATGAGAGCACTTGAGAAGCCAAAAAAAAAGGAGGGGGGAGGAGGAAGATTCTGAAGTCCATGGGGTAAGAACTTATAAATGGGGAAAATAGTAGGTACTAGCAGAGAACTGTAATATATCTGGTTAAATCTATTATAAGACCCCTGTTAAGGACCTCTCAAAATTACTGAGGAGTAATGAAAGTAGTTTGAAGATCAAAATGTGCCTGATTCAGCCATGCTTTTTTTCCCCATCCCTTCAGAGAGAAGGGCAATTAATAAGGACGATAGAAGAAGAATTGATGTCTTTGAATTGTGGTATTGGACATGAGTACTGAATAGAGCATGGACTGCCAAAAGACAAGATTGTAGGAGAAAGTACAGCTTTTCTCTATCTATCATGATGCTGCTCATTGGCCCAGTGATGAGAATCATTGGTTTGTGTTGTGTTGTTTGCTTTTTTTTAATTTTGAACTGTAATCCATATTGAAGGCTCCAATCCTTGACTTTCTACAGCAAATGCTTCAAATTCTCTTCCATTTCAGTGAGCAAGGTTGTGCCATCTGTATAATACAGGTTGTTGATGAGTCTTCCTCTGATCCTAATGCCACATTATTCTTCATAAATTGCAGTCTCTCAAATTATCTATTCAGCATATAGGTTGAAAAAGCGTGGGGAAAGGATACATTCCTGAGGCACTCCATTCCTAAATGTGAACCATGCAATAATTCCCTTGCTCTATTCAGATAACAGCTTCCTGGTCTAGGTATAGATTTCACATAAGCACAATCAACTTTTACAGGATTCCCTTTCATCTCGATGTTAACCATAAATTGTTGCTAACATTGAGAAGAAGGACCATTGTTGGGTTTTTATATCCTTTATAAAGAATTTGGTAGTTATGTGAATGGAGTAATTTGACAGGTTATATACTTCGAGCATGCTGTCACAAGGAGCTAGTCTCTCAAAAAGAGATATCATGCTGTAAAAAGTGACGGTCAGTGAAAAAAAGAGGACCCTCAATGAAATGGGTTGACAAAATGACTACAACAGTGGGCTTAACGACAGCAAAGACTGAGAGGCTGCAGGTGCAGGATAATGTAGTGTCATTATGTTGTACATAAGGTCACAATGAGTTAGAGACAACTTAAATGTACCTAACAACAACCAGGAAATTTTACAGGTCACCACACACATAATACATAATGTCAGTGGCGCCCCCTAGAGATGTGCAATGCAGTACACCCTGTTGCACTTGGGATTGCCTTACCAAAACGAGAGAATTGTAACCCTTAGCTCCCGAGTGCTGCTCTAACAATAACAACAAATACCACCAATAAGTGGCTTTAAAACATTTACTCATTGTCTCAGTTCAGAAGTTAGGCATCAGTGCTCATTATAGCAGCAAGGCTAAACACGCCTTCTGTTTTGATTCTAGGGGAAGATTCTGGTATCTTAGCTTCTGAAGTCCCAGGCATTCTTTGGTGCTCCTGGTCACTTGTAAATGCACCTTCACCTGGCATCCACCTTGCTCTAGGTGTATGTGTTTCTTCACCTCTTTTTATAAGACATACTCAGGAAGGATTAGATTTCAGATCCACCCTACATAGGCATGACTTCCTTAACCTAACAGAAGAATATCTCCATTTCCAAGCTGGATCTTATTTACAGACACAGGGGTTAAGACTACAACATAACCTTTGTGGGGAAACTGTTCAATCCATAATACTAAGATGGTCTAAAAAATGAGTTTCCCTTTGGAGCTCCATAGCAATTTTACATACAAATTCTTCAAGTTTTAAAGTCTGGGCAATTGTGTAATAGATAGAAACCAATCTAGGGGAACACCAGATGTATAATGTGCTTTAAGATAGCATCTGAAACCATGGCTGGGTTGTCCTCAAGTAGAATTAAAATAGTGATTTTTATCAAATTTAGGATGATACTGTTCTTATTTCTCCAACAGCCTTTGAAGAGAACAGGCCTTTGAAAGCTATATTGAGCAAAGTAGTTCACAAAACCAAAATTCTACCCAAAACCCCATGCATGATGATCAAGAAATGGCCAGAAAGAGCACATCACAAACATCCTAGTAGTTAGGGAGATGTTCAGACAGATGAAATTTAAACCGTTGGCTCTGCTATTTAGAAGATATATGTCCTCATCAAGCTTACTAAACTCTTCTGCCTTTCAGAGTTTTCGTGTGAATGATGATTAAGTGCCTACCTCACATGAGGATTAAACGAAGGGGACCAGGTGAAATGCAGTGCATGAAAAATGCCAAATAGGCATTGTGATTATTTTTATTAAAGCCACGATTTTATTGGTTCTATTTCCCCTTTGAGTTAGCCAGTTTTCACAGATCATTTATTTCCCAATCCTGCTCTCCTCCAGTGAAGTATTATCAGTCACTGCAAATGATGTGTGCAAGACCTCTGGTTAAACACTGCCTATATTGACCTCAGGGCTCTCCTCCAAACTCCAGTACTATGACATTTTCCAAAAGAAGCATGTTGTTATCATATCAAGTCAGAAACAACCCGTAGCTGATCCTCCAATGTATTTTCAGAGGTTATAAATCACACCAGAGGAGACTGCCCATATTTCTCTCTTAGAGCAACTAATGGATTTGAGTTGCCAGCCCAAGACTACAAGAGCTCCTGAAAGAAGCACAACTTGTCAAATAGAATAGATATGGGAACAATAGTGAAAACTAACACATTTTAGATGTTGGAAGCAGACAAGTGGCATTAGCTTGGCATACAAAATCGGAAAATGGCCTTCATGTAGTGAAAAAAACTGAAGGAAAACAAATCTTGTGTCACTGGACCACAACGGGCTCAGAAACGGAGACATATGGGATCACTGAGGGCGTAGCCTAGGAGACAGTCTGAAGGCAGGGTGGGTTGGAAGCAGTGGTGAGCTGTAGATGACCAACAATTTGTTGTCAGGCAGAAAACACTGCTTCATAAGAAAATTGAGTTCGTCGATACACATGCTCCCTCCGGGGCTGATTTCAAATAATCAACAAGAAAACATTGAGTCCACTCTTGGGGATTGCTGGTGTGAGCCAGTGTTGGTACACAATTCATTGATAAATGATTCAAGGGGTTGTTAAACCCTTACCTCAACCCACCTAGGTACATAAATAATGTTCCCTTTCTGACACAAATCTGGGACTTACCTCTTTGCAGAGGCTTGAGCCATAGGCTCAAGTCATAGGACTTGTAAATATGAGATCTACATAAACTGGCCTGGGGCTTGGTGGGAGCACAGGCACCCATGAAAGGCAAGTTGGCTTTGAACATTATAGTATGTATATTAACTCTGAATCAGAAAAGATGATTCTAATTCATTAGTAGACAGGGACCTTCGAGCACTTCATTTGACCTGTTTGGGCTCGGTAGAGTTTTCTGAGAGGAAGCAAGAGTATTTTGAGAAAAGTGAGGACAATGATATCTCTCAGCTGAAAAAGTTAAATCCTAAATTCACACTTGACTTCTGTGAACATTGTGGCAGGACCCACTGAATTTTGTCCTGGCCAGGAGAGCTTTCCTAACATTCAATGTTTTCTCTTACAGTTTCTTTTCACCAGGGTTGTCTTGCTTATTGAAGTATCTTTGTTCAGATCACAGAGTATTTGGGTGCAATTGTCAACTATTCATTGACAGTAAGTCATACAGAGGAACAAAGAATGCTTTTTGGAAAAGCATTATGCTACAATCTTCTTCATAGAGTCTGGCTTCATGAATTTGTTGAACATACATATTGATCAGGTATGAAAAAAGGGCTCAGAATGACAGAGTCATAATTAGCAAGACTTCAACATTTCTATTTTGGAAAGAATGAAAATAGATTCAGAAAAGTTCTCAGAGCCTCTAAAGACAAGCTGAACATGCAGGCCTTGGGGAAAGAAGGCCATGAGAAGGATTCTTAGCAGGGACACACATGCTTCACTTCAGTGCTGCAGTGCCAAGGTGTCCTACTTCCTAAGTTTCTCAATTAGCTCAAACTCCCAAAAGAAAAGATTTTGAGTGTCAACTAGTCACTCAATAAAAACTATAGCAGAAAACTAATTATGCATACAAAATCTGGCCATCAAAATATGTTAAAAATCCAGCTCCATGACTTGTTTTGGAAGCAGGAATGACATTCGCTTCCTAAATAGCACACCTCTGGAAACTCTATGAATGTTGATCAATGTCAATAGTTGTAGAGGGGGCTTCAGGCTTTTTTTCATAGGGTCGCTATGAGTCATGCTCAACTCAATGACAATCATCAACAATGACTTGTTAGCCACATGAAACAAGGCAGAACATAAAGTCTCAGCTTCCCATTTATAAATCAGTACCTATTTCACGAGCTGGGGTCCCAGCTGGCACTCAGCAGCTAACAGAAGGGTTGGTAGTTCAAGTCTGGGCAAAATCACCATAGAAGAAAAAATTGGCAATCTATGCCTGAAAAGTCAGCCATTGAAAGCACTGTGGAGCATGATTTGACTCTGATGTGTATGAGTGTCACTATGAATGGAAATTGACTTGATGAAAACTGGTGGTGGTGGTTCTCATATTAGATCTTATAAAAATTAGATGGAATAAACTGCATAGTATTTGTCACAGTTTCATTCATATGTATGTATGTACGTGTATTGGAGTCTATCCTGGTCTATTGATCAGGCTCGCTGATTGTTTTCTAGGTTGACACTCCCTACAGACTGTGCCAAGAGGTCTTTGGTTTGGTCCACTGGCTTTTAAGCCTTTGGTTATCTCAAACTTATGTGAATCAATCAGGACAAAATTTCACAGAAATAAGAAGCAATGAGAAAGAGAATCTCCTCTCCATATGTGTCTCCAGGGTAAAGTATAAGTCACTTTAGGACAAAGCCTAAAGTATATGCCATACCCAGAGAGAGAGAACCTGACCACTGGTTTTCTGTAATAATTTGTAAATGTTATTTATATTTCAAGAAGTCTGAATGTTTGATTTAAGGAGAAAGAGGAAAAACTGTTAGAACATTGATAAAGTTCCATTTTCTAGCACTGAATTCCCCCATACTGTGCAAAGTCATTGAAAAACCCAGCATCATCCACCACCAGCTGGCTCAGGAAGTTTAGAAGGAAACTTCTAAAAATCAATGGCTGTAAAACATCTGTGTGACTGTATGCACTTATATTCATATATAAAATAAAGTACATAATAAGTCACAGTGAGAGATAGCTCTTAAACATAACTGATCACCTCTCCAGATTAACTCTCTGGTTTTGAAGGATTAGGACCTTAGTTTTCTGAAACATCTCCATCAATTAACATCAAATTAACAAGTTATAATTACTAGCCTAGCGAGCAGTGTCTTGCATCATAAAAACTTTTATGAATCCCCCTAACATACAAATAGTAGTCTCTACTTGTTCAGAGCCAAACAAAAAGATGACAATCAAAGTCAGAGAGAAGACAATATTCTATGGGGCCAATAGTTTACAGGAAATATGGACTCATCCTAGGTGAGTGGCCTGCTACTGCTACACACCAATCTAATCAGGACCACAATAGATGTACTCTCATAGAATGGAAGAAATATGTAGAACAGAAGTTTCTTTAAAAAAAAAAAATAAAAACCACCACCAAAGACCAAAACCAGGTCTACTGACTGGTTAAGACTAGAAGACTCCCCAAGGTTATTGTCCTGAAATGGTCTTCAAACCTTGGACTAAAATTAATATCTGAGGTCACCTGGTATAATAACAAATAGCTAAGAAGGTAACAAATATTGCCAGTAATTATTATACTCCCTTTAAAAATACCTCTATGAGCTCAAAATGCCAAGAATTACTTTAAATGAAGATAAAGCTGTAAGGCAGCAGAGAAATTTAGATTAATGGAAACAGAGCAACCAGAACAGAAGGAGGGAGAACGTTCATGCAAGGTAAGAAAATACAACCAGTTTCATTGACTTGAATGGGAACCAAAACATTGTAACCAAGGTTTTCGACAGTTCTTTCTGGTTCCAACTCCTTCCAAGAATTTGCATTTTCATCCCAGATATTACTGAACTGGAGCCTATGTTTCATTCTTTGAATATGTATCTGGGGAGATAGAAATTAATCTAAAGGATCAGGAAGTGCTATTGAAGAGCATTATAGATGATGAAAGCTATCAATTCGTGCAAAGATAGATAAGCTTTTGTGATGTAAGGAATGCTCAGTGTGGCAGGAACATAAAGAGTAAGGGAGAGGTCGCCCAGGATAGTTCACAGAGTTGAAATGCTCCTCTGAATTATACTGGAAGCTACTCAAAGGCATTGAGCTGCAAAGTGACCCATATTTTATGAAAATTACTCTTGCTTCAATGTGGAGTACAATTGGACAGATATGAAAAATCAAAGCAGGGAGACAAAGTTAGCAGGCTGTGGATAATTTCAGGCAAGAAATAATATTGGCTAAATAAAGGAGTAACCATAGACAGAAAGACATGGGCAAGTTCATGAACTATTTGGGAAATTGAGTTGAAAAGACTTGTTGACAGATATGGAAGATGAAAGAAAGAGATGAAATAAGGTTTCTGGGTTACCATTTATTGAGACAAAGAAGATCAGAGTGGGAAAAGCATGGGAGAAAAATTAGTGTTCTATTTTATTAACTCTGATGTGCATATTAAATATTCAAGCAGAGCTGTCAAGTGAGCAAGTTAGGAATTCCAACTAAAAGTCAGGAGTAAAGACGTAATTTTTCATTTCCTTGGCAAATACATAGTATTTATTTATTCATATACTTGTCTTTCTAGAATTTTGTTTTTAACTAAATAACTCCACAAAAATTAAACCTATCATTCATTATTTCTTTCAGAAAAATTCTGAGTAGAATGGATTATAAACCATATCAAAATGGAAGAAAAAGATTAAGACCCCACAGAATTTGCTCTTAAAACCTAATCAAATTGAAAATTTAGACAATAAACCAAGTAGACAAAGTAGCTTGGGATCATGTACAACCCACACTGGTAAAATTACTGCTGCTTGTGGTCATTGCTATGGTTTCCTGGGGGCAAGGATGTCAAGAAGGGAATCTTCAGTAGCAGTAAAATAAATTTTATTGCAAATAAGTTGGTTACTTATGTGGCCTTGCTCTTAAATTATATCAAAATAATTTCTAAAACAATATTTGATAGAGACTTACAAGCAAACTAAAATAGAAGAAATGCCTCCCAAATTTCCAAGCACACGTAATATGAAGGTAGACTTTCTCATAAATGCCCTTCAATATAGTGTTCATAATTATCTACAGGTTGTTGTTAGTAGGTGTCATCAAGTTGACTACAACTCATCTACAAATTATGACTAAAACTCTATGAATACTATCTGAATTTTGCCCTTTCTTACGCCATCCTCACGATCTCAGCTATCATCGAGTCCATTGGTAGAGTCACTGTGTCAGTCCATCCTATTGAGTGTCTGCCCTTCCACATTTCCCAAGGCCTGACCTCTCCCGACAACTTGCCCAAAGTATGGGAGATGAAGTTTCCCATCTTTGTCTCTAAGAAGCACACTGGTTGTACTTCCTCCAAGACAGACGTGTTGTTCTTTTGGCAGTCCCTGGGATATTCTCCAACACCAATATTCAAAAGCATTGATTCCTCCTCTGTTATCCTTATTCACTGTCCAACTTTCATATGCATGAAAATGGAAAAGGTCTGATTTGGATCAGGCACACCTTAGTCTTTAACTGGTATCCTTGATCTTTCTCACTTTGGAGTGCATACCTCTACAAGGACCAGGAAGCAGCTGTCAGAACAGAGCAAGAAAACACTGCATGGCTCAAAATCAGGAAAGGGGTGTGTCAGGGATGTATTCTGTCTCCATACCTTTTCAATCTATATGCAGAACAGATCATTAGGAAGGCTAGCCTTTATGAGGAAGAATGTGGCACCAGGATTGGTGGAAGAGTCATCAACAAACTGTGATATGCAGATGACACAATCTTGCTTGCTGAAACTGAGGAGGACCTGAATTGCTTCCTGCAGAAAGTCAATGACTATGGTCTTCAAAATGGATTGAAGCTCAATACCAAAATCCAAATATTCTTATCACTTGAGCTAATTGGCAACACCATGATAGATGGAGAAAAGATTGAGGTTGTTAACAATTTCAGCTTGTTCCACTCCACAATCAACATTCTTGGCACCAGCAGCTGGGAAATAAAAAAAAAAAAATGTTAGGGGGAAATCTATGGTCAGGGAACTCTCCAGAGTACTGAGAAGCAACAATGTCAGTCTAGAGACTAAGGTGCACCTGATCCAGGATGTGCTATGTATTACTTGCTATGCATCAGAGAGCTGGACAATGACTAAGGATGACAGAAGAACAATTAATGCCTTTGAGTTGTGGTTCTAAAGAAGAACATTGAACATACTGTGGACCGCCAAGAATACAAGTAAGTCTGTCTTGGAGAAGGTGAAACCAATTTCTCTCTGGAGGCTAGGAATTTGAAACTCCTTCTCATGTTGCCAGCAGGGGCCAGTCTTTGGAGAAGAGTATCATGTTGGGAAGGGTGGAGGGACAGTGCAGGAGAGGAAGACACCAGATTGACACAGTAAGTGGGGTAATGAGGTAGGTGTGTTGAAGTCAGTGAGACTGGCTCAGGATAGGGCAGGCTTCAGAGCTGTTGTACATAGGGTTCCTATGAGTCACAGGCAACTCATAGTCATCATAACAACAACTGCCTATCAAGTAAGTATTCAGTTGGATGTAGTCCTAATTTTAACTTTTAAGGTGAATGCAGCAATGAAGATTAAAAGGCCAGCAAAGGTAAAGCTCTTTGCCAATTACCAGTTGGAAATTTTGTGGCATTGAGTTGATACTGCCTATATCTTAAGCTCAAGGAATTGAAGAACAAATTCAAACCTCGAGTTGCTATAATCAAGGATGCTTTTGGCAGAATGTTAAATGATCCAGGAAGTATTAAAAGAAGATGGAAAGAATATACTGACTCACTGTATCAAAAGGAATTGGAAGACACAGAAGAATTTCATGAAACAACATATGAGCAAGAGCCTATGGTGATGAAAGAATTTCAGGCTGCTTTGAAGGATATGGCAAAAAATAAGGCTC
>NW_006399889.1:7707657-7724470 GCF_000299155.1 Elephantulus edwardii | reverse complement strand
TGGGATGGGAGTGTCAGAGGCAGTGCGATTGGCACAGGACAGAGCGGAGTTTAGGGCTGTTGTACATAGGGTCGCTATGAGTCGCAGGCGACTTGACGACACATAACAACAACAACAACATATGGACGTATGTTGGGGTCTTTTTGCTAATGGTATTTTCTGTATCTCTGTCAGTTCTGCCTGCAAAGCAGCTTCAATTCCAACTTTTTCTATCGTCAATAATCTGTTCAATATCTCAATCTCCTTATTGAAAGTTGGTAAGAAATGGAAGTGTCTGACACTGGGTTCATGACCTCAGTTCAGTGGTCCAGCAGGTAATAATACAGTGGCTGTTGACTCCACTGTTTTCACCTTAGTGAGGGTTATTGATATCTTAGACATAATTCCTTAAGAATGATGATGTTGATCACTTCTTTGGTTTTTGTTTTGGCCTCAAATCTCAACCAAATGAATATAGTTCTGCTTTCTGGGTTGAGTACAGAATGGCTGGCTGGAATCTTTGAGATCATAGTTTTCACAGATGTTTCGTATATTTGGAGACTCATGGTGAGTTGTGACTTTAGACCCAGCATGCTCAGAAGCCTGGAGAGTGTGTTAGCCGCTTGCCTTTAGCCAAGTCCCAGTGGCAGCTTTGGAGCTTGGAGCTTATGTTGTTGTCTCTTTTGGTTCCTTACAACAATTTACTTGCATGCTTCCACATCAGATGCAATGGAAATTGAAATTTCATTACTTAAAAGAATAAAGTCAGTTAAAAATTCATGAATTATAGAGGTTAATGGTTACACAGGTATTTTACCTATTACAGCTATCAAAACACCACATTTTTCACTTTTTCATGCATTTTTGTGAGTTGATATCAGCCACAGTTGTTCATCTGGTTAGTTAATAATAGGAGCTTTTGGAAGAAGAGTTACTATGCTTATTTCTACCCGGTACACATGATTGCTCATATCTCCCCTCCTCCCCAGTTTTTATCTTAGCGTATGTGCAAGATGTTGGCAGGAATGAACTCTTGGCTAAATTATTGTGTTTCTTACGATGGAGTGAGCATTTTGTAAGCTATTCTTTGATATCCTGAGGCTTGGCATGTAAAATTCACTAGTTGAAGACTGCCCAAAAGAACACAGTGGCTTGGATACTCCAAGGAGCAGCTTTGGGAAAGGTTACCTGATACTGCTTGGCCTCCCTACACTTGTTTTCACTGTTCTTTTCTGCCCACATGGAAACCCCAAAGGATTTGGGCTTTGCTGCCTCTCAAGGAAGAAATCTGGCTTTTAGACGTGAAGGAGGAAGAAAGAAAAACAAACTCAAGGACTATATACATCTTGAGGGAGAGCTCAGAGGAAATCTGTGGTTCTAGATGTTCCAGTTGGCTGAGACACTTCCATGAATGTGCCAGATTCTTCTTACTTGGCAGTAGAATCCAAGTCAGCTGCTCAGGTTAAGGTCTCAGACTAAGTCAGATTCCTTCTTCTTGCTTGCAAATTTGGGCTAGGTTGTCTATATTGCAAGAGATGTGCCCTTGTTTGTTTTGCATATGGCACAAGCTTGACAAAAAAACTAGGTGAATCCAGTCAGGCTGTGGTCCATGAGCGGTAAGGGCTCACAGCAGAGGTCCAAGACTGGCGGGTACATAGGCCACTCCTTAATGTTTGAGGAGATGAGAATAGACACTTCTGACTAAAGCAATTCTTATATAACCCATCTCTAGTTACAGCC
This sequence comes from Elephantulus edwardii, assembly GCF_000299155.1. Classification (NCBI taxonomy): domain Eukaryota; kingdom Metazoa; phylum Chordata; class Mammalia; order Macroscelidea; family Macroscelididae; genus Elephantulus; species Elephantulus edwardii. The sequence continues at coordinate 7,722,751 of NW_006399889.1, read as the reverse complement.
CACTGACACACAGCAGCAAGGGTGCTGAGAGAAGCTTGGCATAGCCAAATGAAATCAAGATATTTTATTATGAAGTCCAAGATCAAAAACACAGCAAGTATATATCCTGGAGAATGTCTTCGCTCAGAACTTTCTTAAGGGAGGTTAAAATCTTGTCAGATGAACACACTTCCCTGTTTAGACAAGTGAATTATGTTGTCAGGTGCCATCAAGTCAACTTCAACTCACAGCAACTTATGTACAACAGATCAAAACTTAGCTCCATTTTAACACAATCTCAGCTATAACACATTTCTTTTTCTCGCTTGGAAGCTCTAAAACCCCTCGCTTTCTGTTCCCTCCAACTCATGAGCCACAGCTTTGAAGTTTTTTAATTAATTCCTACAGTGGTACATGGAAGTCAGTGAAACACACTCACAGATGATGTGACTACATGGAATTCCATCTACTTATATGCCACTGTTCCTGACCTGTGATATGTAAATGATCAGTTTTTCTTTTTGTGTTGTAGTGAGCTTTTGTGGAGCGATGCGCATTTATATTGAACTTACGTGCGATAGAATGAAGCGTGTCCAGTCCTTTGCTGTTCTGATGAGCACTCATGATCACATGGTGCTTGCTTGAATCCATCTGTGTAGCTATTAAGCCAATCCACTTTACCATGGATCTCCTTTTTATCTTCACCTTGTATTTTAATAAGCATATTTATCTCTAGCAATTGATCTATCTTGATGATGGAATCAACACAACAGTACAGTGTTCTGCAGTGATCCACAATGTTTTCATTGGCTAATTTTAGAATTGAGCTGTGGTAGCCTACGGGTTAGAAAATTCATTCAAAGTCACCAGCTGCTCCATGGAAGAAGGATGGGCAATCTCCTCCCATGCAATTAACTCACTCTGAAAACCCACTGAAGGGTCAGCTATGGGTTGGTTCCGACTTGATGGCACACAACAATTTTAGAATTAGATTACCAGGTCTTTATTCCTGTCTTATTCTGGAAGTTCTATTGACGCCTGCCCAGTATGGGTGACTCATAATATAGGTGGCTTCGCTTCCAGCATCATAGTAACACACAGACCACCACAGTTTTACAAACTTACAGATGGGGTGAGTTAACATCTTAAACCAGTGTAACTGATTTTTCAGAAAATTGAGTGAGAAAACCAGATGGAATCTCCTTTGAAATATTTACGTAATTTTTTTTCTCAAAGAAGCTGATGAAGTTTCTTCTTCCCACTCACTTCTTAAGAGAGTAAGGCTAGATTATAGAGTTATGATGGGCAAAACTATCAAAAGCTTTCGACTTATTTCTTTTGAGAAGATGTTAGTAAGCCTTGCTCTGAAAAGATAAGTATTTTTATGAAATGAGATCTACCATTGGACTTTTTTCCCCATTAGGACTCATAGCGTAGAGTTTTGTTTCTTTTCATTAACATCCAGGGTTGTTCACAGGACCAAATATGTCTGGTCCTTCTGTTCCAAGAGTTTATATCCCCATATGAATCCTCAACTACTCACACATATGCATTAATAGTAACTCTAAAGGGGGTGCAAGAACATAATTGTTGTTGTTAAGTGCCATCGAGTCTCAGACGACACATAGCAACCCTATGAATGAAAAACCTGAACACTTGTATAGCTTTCATTGTTTCTCCAAGTTCATAGAGTTTCCAGAGGCAAGCTATTTCGGAAGTGGATGCTACTCCTGTTTCCAAGCTTGTTTTAATGAGGGAGCTCCACCAAACACTGTCCGCCCTGGGTAACTATTATCTCATATGACACATCGGTGTCACAGTGTTTAGCATCACAGCCACCACGAGTTACTTCGGTACAGCAAATGGACAGACCAGTGCTCTATGCCACTTAGAAAAATGTTTGGCAAACATAATAAATTGGTGATATATAAGAGCTTGGAAGGAGGAGTGGCATCCACTTCCATAATATCTTGCCTCTGGAAACCCTATGAACCTGGAGAGAGGATGAAAGGCACCCAAGCATCGAGGACTCTCCTCCATAGGGTTGCTATGAGTCGCCTGAGACTCAACGGCACTTAACAACAGCATTGTTGTTATATAAGGGAGTTTAGCAAAAACTACAAAAGTGAACACTAGTAACTATTTGTTAATTAGGGTCCTCTGGCAGTCCAGTGGGTAGAGAGCTATGCTGCCAGCCCAAAGGCAGGCAAGCAAAACCCACCAGGTGCTCGACAGAAGAAAAATGGGCAATTTCCTCTCCTGCAGTCTAGAGCTTCTGAAAACCCACTGGAGGGTCAGCTGTGAGTTGGTTTTGACTCATTGACAATGAGATTGTTTGCTTGTTTGTTTGCTTTCTTTTTATTTGAAGAGTTATATGAGTTTTCTAAAGCCTCAGAGAGTTGCTAGTACATTGTCAAGTGGTTAAAAATAAAGCATTCATCAAAGGCATGGCCTGAGTGGATTCATCAGAATTTTCTGGATACAGGTTGAAATACAGATTCGAGGACTCTGAGCCAGACCTACTTCATCAAAATCCTAAGTGTGGGCCAGAACTCTGCATTTTTAATACTCTCCTCCTGTGATTCTTACATCCATGAAAGTGTGAGAATCCTCGCCAAAACCCAGAATCAGATTTGTGTGGATCAACTACAGACAGTCTTGAACTAACTTGCTCTAAAAGAAAAAACAACAATAAATCAACAGGAAACAAACATGGTAGCTGGTAAGGTTCTTTAGAGAACTGCGTGTGTCTGAGAGGTAATTAGACCCAGGAGGAGAGAGGTGGGCTGGGAGAAGTTTTCACTTATCCCACAGAGCCAGTTGAATGAGAACAATCATCATTTCAAAAAAAACCCAATGGTGCAAAGCTGTCATGAATAATGTTAATATTTGAAAACCACCACAGTGCAGCCTTCATTTCGAGCCCATTCATGGAAACTTTCCAATGTCAGTGTCGTCACCTTTAGTTTAATGGTGTTGCCTGTTGGGGGCCTGTTCCAAATGAGAAACATTATTTACAGAATGCTTGAACTATAATGCCAAAATACACGTTCCTGGTAGGTTGAGCAGAGAGAGTCTCTTGACACATTCATAGAATAACATTTCTTTTGTTGTTTTGTTAGTTGCCATTGAGTTGATTCTGACTCATAGAGACCTTATGTGTTTAAGCTTTTTGAAGGCAATTCATTTTTAACTTGCTATTCAAGATAAATTCCAGATAATAGTGAATGATATTATTATATAATGTTTTCATGAAAATTATTACTTCAGTTGCCCCAAACTCAAACATCTGAGTATAAAGAATTGTTCTTCCTGAGAATCTCTTATAATTGAGCCAAGTCACACATTCAGCTTCAGTTATGTATGTTTTGGCCCAGCAGCAAATTCTGACGAATAAGTAATTCCCAAATGTTGTACCATGCAGTTGGCTCTGGCTCACAGTCATGCCATGGACAACAGAACAAAACACTATCCAATTTGGCATCATACTCACAATCCGTTTCCCTGAAGGTCTTCCTCTTTTTCACTGACCCTCTGTCAAGTGTGATTTCTTTCTCCAGGTACTGGCCCCTTCTGATAACATGCCCAAAATATGTGAGACAAAGCTGCACCATTCTTGTTTCTAAGCAGCATTCTGGCTGTACTTTTCCTAAAACAGGTTTGTGCTTTTGGCAATCCAGGGCAGAGTGTTCTTTGTCAATACCACAACTGAAAGGGATCAATTCTTCAGTGTTCCTATTCATTGTCCAGCTTTTTCATGTGTATGAGGCTCTTGAAAATACCGTAACTTGAACCAGGTGCACCTGAGTTTACACAGTAATATCTCTCTCTGCTCTTTATGACTTTAATGAGGCTGTTGATGTGGATCTAAGTAAAATGAAATTATTGACAATTTCAATCTTTTCTCCATTTTAGTAACATTACCTAATGGTCCAGTTGTGAAGATTTTTGTTTTCTTGGTGTTGAGGGGTAATTCATATTAACAATCACAGTCTCTGATCTTCTGCAATAAATGCTTCAAGTTTTCTTCACTTTCTGCAAGCAAGGTTGTGTCATCTACATAACACAGATTGTCAATGAGTCTTCCTCCAGCCTTGTTGCCGCATTCTTCTCTTGGATGTCCAACTTGTGGAAAGTCCACCTTTTGGTATTATTTTCTCAGTGGGAAAATGATACAACCCTGACGCACACTTTCCCTGATTTTAAGCCATACAGTATCCCCTTGTTCTATCTGAACAACTGCTTCTTCATCAATGTACAGGTTTGAGTAAGCACACTTAAATGTTCTGTGATTCTCAGTTTTCTCAATATTAGCCATATTTTTTTTTATTTTAATGAAAGTTTACAGAGACTTTGGATTTCCATTCACTCATTGTTGACTTTCCTCCCTCCCATCCCTCCCCCCAACCCAGTTCGCTTTTCTCTTTGAAAAGTAAGAAAAATTTCTTTCATTGTTATACAATTCCTCCCCCTACCTCCCCCAGGCGACACTACTATGCAGCTTTCATTCTGGACTCTTGTCATGACAATATTACCTAATCATATATCCCTCTTAAATAGTTTTTACCTCATCTTTTTAAATGCAATACACATTATTTATTCCCTCTTAGTGTCCTCCCAACTCTAATGACAGTCCCCCTTTACAACAGCAATGTTAGCCATAATTTTTATGACTTATCCAGTCAAATGCCTTTGTATAGTCAATAAAATCCAAATAAACATCTGATAGTTTCTGCTTCAATTAAGATATGACCTCAACAATGATATCCTTTGTTCCACATCCTTTTCTGAATTCAAGAATAGTTATAAATTTATTTTCATTACTCATTTTATAGAATCACCTGGACAACTTTTGTTTGTTTAATTTTCTTAATTAATCCAAACTTGGGTCCCACTCCTAAATGAAGTCAAATCCACTGGCATTGAGTTGATTGTGACACCTATCAGTCTTAGAAGGAAGAGTAGAATTCAGCTTCCAACACTATAAACCTTTACAGAAGCACACTGCCACATCTTTCCCTCTCAGGGCAGCTGATAAGTTTCAACCACCAAATTTTGGTTAGCAGACAATCACTTTAATCACACCAGGGCTCCTTTCCACTCTCAGTGGTTTTAATTTAATTCATTTGGGATAAGACTCAGGTGATTTCATTCTCAGCACTCACTCACTTTCTTTACCCTGGAGTCATAACCCACTCATAGCTGCCCCTCCATTCCGTTTCTGGGGCTGTAAACCACACAAGGAGATTTCCTATCTTTGTGAAGACCTCTTTTAGTTAGGTCAGGACATTCGTGCAGATATAATTCTGCTTTTTCAGGCATGTACAGGATACGTGTGGTCTGTTTGATTAGGTCACATTGGCAGAACCTGACTCTACTTCAAGGTGAATGAAGATCAAGTAGCATGTAGGCCAAATGGAAGAATGCCTATGTCAGCCATTGAGCGTGGGATACCTTGCCTCAAGCCCTTACTTAAATGCATCTCCTTTTACTTCCCTATAAGAAATCAACTATTTTTATATTGAGGACTTGGCACAAAGTCCTCTGTCTGTGGTCCATATCTGCTTTCTTTCCCCTACTTTCTTAGATACTATCTATGTGTACTTTAAGATTTAGTTCATTTCTCCATTCAGGAGTTACCGCTCCTTGTCACCTATTCCTGGCATTTAGTGTGGTTGTATAATGAAGCTAATGGAACCAAAATTGTAGAACCCAAAATATAGAAGTTTCATGGGTTCCTCCTAGAGGCCTGCAAGGTCCCCCAATGTTCCTGTAGCCATAATTTTTTAATGAAAGGTGTAGGAGAAATTTTTGCTATCTTTCTTTAAGACTGTCTCCTCTGATTTCTCCTCCATCACATTCCTTGAGCATTTTTTAAATCAGAGCAATGTATTTTGAGTTTGGAATATATTTAGTTTGGGCTTAGTAGAATACTATAGGAATGATGATTCAGTAAGGGTTTAATCAAAGAAAGATAAATAGTAGATGTTATCAGCAGCTTAGAGAAACTATAGAGAGATTGTAAGGAATTGACTTACGCATTTATAGCCGAAGAGCTGAACCAGTCCAAAGTCTGTAGAGTCTGCTGGAGCCCAAGGCATGGGCCTAAACTGTTACTCAGAAGTAGGGGGTGGGGCCAAAGATTATTAACAAGCTTGAACATCAGGCAAAACCTGTTACCCATAAGCAGGAGTCCCTCTTTCATCAAGGAAAGCCTAACTCAATTTTAAGATCTTTCAAAAGATTAAATCAGGCTTTCCTAAAATAATTTCTCTTCCAATTGATTAACTCAAATCCAATCAGGGCAATCTCTCTAGAGTCAATTGATTGTTGTTAGGTACCATCTTAATTTTGATTCAGAGAGACCCCGTGTGATAGAGAATGGCTGCTTGGGGTTGTCTAGGCTCTGATCTTTACTGGAGCAGATCGCCAGGTCTTTCTCCCACAGAGCTGCTGGGTGGATTTAAATCAACAGCCTCTGAGTTAGCAAGCCACGCAATAACCATTGTGCTACCAGAAGTCGTCATCAACTGATTTAAAATATCCAAACTGCCTTTGAACCAGTTCTGCCTTATGATGACCAGGTTTCTAACCTAAACATCTTAAAAGCAATGGGCTGCTACATCTTTCTCTCAAGGAATGGCTAGGGGATTCAAACTGGCTTGGTAGACCAAGGCTTAGCCTACTATACCACAGGACTCCTTTTGTCAAGTAATTGTTGCTCCCTCCAGTGGGGCAACTGGTGAATTGAAACCACGTGACTTTGAGTTGGCAGCATGGCTCTAGACAACCAAGCCACCAAAGCTCAAGTTGATTATTGTTGCTGTTGTTGCTTTAGGTAGTTATTGTTAGGTATTGTCAAGTTGCCTGCAACTCATAGCAGCTCTGTGCACAATAGCTCTGAACCCTGTCCAACCCAGAGACAATCTCACCTAATCCCATTCCCCTAGTTGCTTTGTCAACCCATCTCTTCCAGGGTCTTCCTCTCCTGTGCTGAACCTCCACACTTTCAAGCATGGTGTCCTTCTTCAAGGACTAGTGGTCCTGCCTGGACATGTGTCCAAACTATGTTAGATGGAGCTTCAAAATTCTTGCCTCCAAGGAGGAACTTGGTTTCACCTGGTCCAGGACAGACCTCTTTGTTCTCACGGCAGTCCATGGAATGTTTAAAATTCTTGTTCAGCGCCTTTTAATATTTGCCTTTTCTTTATAACGTATTGCTTTATGGGAATGATCAGAACATTTCATGTTACTATTTATTTATTTCTGGATAGATTATTTCTACTAACTTTTGCAGTAGGAAATAAATTGAAAATGCAACCAATATGCATTGATAATAATGAATGACTGCAATGGAAAAGTTGGGAACAAGAAAGAAGGGTCTGTAGTTACAACATTAACTAACTTATCATAGCTAAGAGTCTTTTCATTCTTCAGTTTAATATTTGCCTTTTCTTTATAAAGTATTGCTTTATGGGAATGATCAGAACATTTCTTGTTACTATTTATTTATTTCTGGATATCAGACTATCAGAATACTAGTTCCACAACTACTTTTTTTTTGTTTTTTATATTACAAAAGATTTTGAGAGTGTTCACAGCTTCACTTTGCTCTGCTCCACAGTTAACACTCTTGGTACCAGCAGTCAGGAAATCAAAAAGCGTATCGCGATGGGAAAGTCTGCCATTAGGGACCTCTCAAACGTACTCAGGAGCAACAGTGTCTCTCTGGAGACTAAGGTGCGCCTGATACAGGTCATGGTATTTGCAATCGCTTGTTATGCATCAGAGAGTTGGACAATGACTAGGGAGGACAGAAGGAGAGTGGATGCTTTTGAGCTGTGGTGCTGGAGAAGGGTACTGAATGTACCCTGGACTGCCAGGAAAACAAACAGATCAATCTTGGAGAGGATTAAACCAAGCTGCTCCTTGGAGGCAAGGATTCTGGGGCTTCGTCTGACATACTTTGGACATGTTGCCAGGAGGGACGGGTCCTTGGAGAGGGACATCATGCTTGGGAGGGTGGAGGGACAGCGCAGGAGGGGAAGACCCTCTATGAGATGGATTGATTCGGTGACTGGGGTAATCGGGATGGGTGTGTCAGAGGCGGTGCGGTTGGCACAGGATAGAGCAGGGTTTAGGGCTGTTGTGCATAGGGTCGCTATGAGTCGGAAACGACTCGATGGCACATAACAACAACAACAACAACAATAATTTTGCTTGCATCTTATTATAATTCTTTAATAAATAAATTTAAAGGTTAGAAAATAAGTAAACATTTTATGTACATTCAATTCTGCCAACATCTATCACCAAATCTCTCAACCGTTTCATTGAAACATTCTGTATTTTTTTAGAAGTTATAGTTAAAGGGTCATATATAGTGCAATATCACAGGGAGCTCTGGAGGCTCCTAATGTTGAGAAATTAATCATGAGTACACTGGAAAATTATTTCAATTTCTAGCTGATTTGACCCAAAATACTAAAGTCACCAAAACTTACTAACATGGAAAACCCCAAAATGGTGTCAACAAACTTATTTATATGAACATCACCAAATTCAAAACTATTTGACAGTATTCATTGTACAAAAAAGTCAACATGAGTGGTCTGCTTATAAAGAAATTTGTAATGTAAATTTTAATCATTTATGCTACATTACCAATAACATAGAGTTTAAAGAATTTTTCTAAATAAAGTTTTCAAAGAACATCTAATCCATGATTCTAAAGCAATGGTGGCCCAGTGCTAATGAGCTGCCTGCCCACCCAAAGGCATGCAGTGCGAATCCCTAATAAGGGAAAGATGGACCATCTCCTTTCATGTGATTTACAGTCTCTGAAAACTTGCTGGAGGGTGAGCTACAAGTTGGTTCTGACTTGAGGGCAAATAACAACAAACAACAGGCTAAAGGCTGAATTATCTTTCTACACCACCTACAAATAATATTACAAAATTATATAATACTACAAAAATAATATGACAAAAAGTATTGTCACACTTGGCAAAGTCTGCAGTCAGGGACTTCTCCAAAGGAGCAATGATACCTTAGTTAGGAGACTAAAGTGTGCCTGATTCAGGCCATAGTCTTTTCAATCAGTAGCTATCCATCTGAGAGCTGGACAATAAATGGTGGGGAGAATCGATACCTTTGAGTTTGTAGTGCTCAGGAATAGTACTGAATATCCCATGCGCTGCCAAAAGAACAAACTTGAGTCTTGGAGAAGGTGCGGCCAGAGGGCTCCTTGGAGGCAAGGATGGCAAAGCTTCATTTCACATCCTTTGAGAATGTTACTAGTAGAGGCCTTTCCTTGGAGAGGGACATCATGCTTGAATAGACGAAGTGTCAACAAAAGAGATGGTCAACCAGATGGACTGACACACTGACAGCTGCAACAGATTCAAGTATGTCAGAGATAATGAGCATGGCTCAAGATAGGACAGCTCACATCAGTTGTTGTTCATAGGTCACTATGGGTCGTGCTCAACTCAGTGGCACCTAACAACAATAACTGCCATCCAAAGGCTAATAAAAAAAAATGCATTCTGAAAGTATATCAGAAAGTTAATTACTAAAAACAATGTCATTTTCTCAATTTGTGATATCTTTCAAAAGATATCTTCTTAAAAAATGGTTATTTACTTATAACTTGTTAGTCAAATTTGTGTCTTCTAGGTTGCAACACCCCCATGATACATCTTCAAGGATATGAACATGTACGGCCAAGCACAATCAATAAGAGTGCATCTAAATTCCAAAATCAATCTCCATAATAGTCTATGTGTTTCCTACTGCCAAAGGGGCCCTTTAGAGTAGTGAGAGAAGATCTTCACCCTGAAACCCACAGCGTCCCTTTTCAGCAGGAAGTAGCTAAGAGAATACGCCATCCCCTTTTCCTTATGACTCAGGGTGAAGTCTCTCTCAGGGAGGAGTGATAGGGAATGGCAAAGGACACACTGACAAAGAAGATTAATCAGAACTGGCTTTGACAAGCACTGTGGCATTTGGACAAGAACAAACTGGGAGGAGGGTAGAGAGAATAGTGCAACAATGAATGAATGGAAACCCAAAATCTCTGTAAATGTTTATGAAAATTAATAAAATATAGAAAAAAATTATTATTTCGAAGAATTCCTTTTTTCCTTCTGAATATATATTTACTTTTATACATATTTTTTTATTTCTCAAAAGGGCCTCCAAAATTACAATCATTGGGCTCCACAAAACTTAGGTTTTACCCTTGCTGATAATATTATCTGCATCTCTCATTGTTCTCTTAATACCCTGTAGCAAATTTCTACCAGTAAACTCACTGATTTGTATGGTAATATGTCCATGCATGTGTCCACTCAGACAGAATTCCTTGTGGAATTTGTTGTTTCTTGTCCATTTTCTAATTTCCAAGAGCTAGTGCAATGTCTGGCATATACATCAAACGTCCCAGAGATATTTGATAAATTAATGGATAAGTACAAACAGATGCCTGAGCGAATGCTTGAAGGGAGGAACAAAGAAGAATGAAGAGTCTCCCAGGTTCTACAGAAACCACCTTTGTTTTCAAGTTAGAGACATTCACTTTGTGTTTAATTTTAAGACTCTCTCAGCTACTGAATCTTGATGAGAAACTAAAGCAACAAGCCAGGGAATACAGACAGAACTGAAATATTTAATCCCTATAGAGAACTATTGATTTTAAAAAACCCAACAAATTAACAAGACAAAATGTCTTAAAAAAATAACACAACAAACAGCTCTTTCCTCCCCACCCAATCAAATCCTTGCTATTTTAAGTATTCTGTTTGGAAAGGTATGGTGATACAAATGACCTATGTATTTGATTACATGTCTTTGAATGAATAGTGTTAGGGAGTTAAACATCACATTCACATACTTCTGAACACCAGTTCTTGAAATCACACAAGTTATGTCCAAGATGTATGTTGTTTGGAGTTGAAAATATCTTCTCTGAAAATCTGGCTCTGAATTATAACGGAAAAAGGTTGGGTTAAAAATTTATAATCCGTGCCCACTCATGTTCTTTCTCTTCACTGAGTATTTAAGATTTTCTCTTATATTTTGAGGGGATTGAAATATATATACATAAGCAAAGAGGCTTCCTTAGCAAACTTCCCACATACTGTTTTAGCTCTGCAGCTGTTTCCATTGGAGTCTCTTAAAATGGAATATGCTTTGTTTCTAGCAAAAGGAAAGGCAATTTGTTTTCTATCGTTTGAAGTGTGGAAGGAAGTTATTTATGCTGAGCAAACTTTCTACCCCTGCCCACCTCTGACTTCCTATTTTTCCCTACTTATCTCCTAGCAAAATTGAGGATGTTAGCAACTCAATTCTCATGCCCTTTTCACACCAAAGATGGTGCTTCATTTTTAAAATTCTTGACCTTCTTCAAAATCTAGTGATTGGTTTCCTTTAAAATTTACAACACAATTAAAATGTAAAAGAGTATACCAAAGAATTTGGGCACAATTTTCAGGCCTTTGTGGACCCTCCAGTGTCACCAAAGAGTGTGGTTAGGAACCTCACAAGCAGTCTCCAGAACGCAAAAGGATGAGCTGGTACTCACTTCAGCAACACATATGCTGACATTGGAACAATACAGAGAAGATTACACACAAATTTGTGAAGTGCTCCATAATTTTGAAAAATTAGTAATTTTTTTAAAGAAAAGGATGAGCTAGCCACATGACACCCGTGTAAAGGCTCACAGTATTTCACAATGTATAAGACACCTCATCTAAGGCAAAAGTTTTAAGCTCAGGAATTTCTAAAGGGGAGAAAAAGGTATCTACAATTTTACATTTTACTGGTCCGAAGTGGTTAAAGCACTTGGCGGCTAACTATAAGGTTGGTGGTTCCAACCCACTATCCTCTCCTTGGGGAGCTTAGAGGTAAGAAGCTGTGCTGCAATCCTAATGACAGGTGGTTCAAATCTACCAGCTGCTGGTGGGAGAAGGATGGGCAATCTCCTCCCATGCATGTAACTGCCTCTGAAAACCTGCTGGAGGGTCAGATATGGATTGGTTCCAACTCAGTGGCACACAACAGCATCTTTTCCTTGGGAAAAAGACAAGCCAGTCTGTAACAATTACAGCCTTGGAAATCCTATGGGACAGTTCTATTCTGTTCTATAGGGTTGTTAAGTTAGAATTGACTAGACAGTAATGGGTTTGGTTTCAATCCCTTTGATTGTTTAATTCTGAAGTAAGTGTTTTAGGTGAAATTAAGCTAGCTATTAAGGTAAAAATTCACACTATCTGAGGAGCTTCCCTCCTGCAGAGAGATGAAAGGCTTACTCTTAATTTAAGGGTAAAGTTAAGTAAAAAGATAAAGAAATATCATATCAAAGCAAATGAACACTTGCAAAGATCACCAAAATGCAAATCTATTAAAAATAAACCTTGTCTTTGATGTTTATTTCACATTATCTAAACACATTCAGTTGTGCAGATATACAATTTTATTTCACATCTTTGCATTCTTGATATATACACTTCAGAACTGAGAACCATCTTCAATTTTCAGGCTGTAAAACCTTGTCTAGGGAGAACACGGGTGTCTGCTGCCTTTTCTTTCTAGATATGAAAAAAAACCAATCTGAAATCACTGGAGTATAAATGAAGACCAGGAAAAGAGAAAGTCATTTATTTTTCACACCACTTGAGGTCATTTGTCTGTCATTTTTCATACGGTCTTCTAATTACTGAATTATGTGTCAATAGGCAAGTTATCTTTGAAAGTTCCTTAAAGTACTTCAGGCAACTTTGTTGGTTGTTTCAAAGTTCTTAAAAGCTGCGTACAATTGATATCCAATGCACATTCATGATGCTTACAGGATAGCACTATGTGCCACACATTGGCTTAAGATATTTTTCAACATTACAGTCAATAGTTTTATCCCTCTTTTGTGAAAATATCTTGCCAGGCTAGAAAAGGAGCGATTATTTATTTAAGAAGACAAAGGGGGAAAAACACAGTATATGGCACAGTACTAGTTTTTTAGGAAACAAACATTTTAGTTACAATCTTATAAAATTCAAACACTTTTTAATTCCATTATAACACTAAATGAGTGCACGTTCATTCTGTTCAATGTTACCTATGAGATCTTTGGTATCACTAGTCCCTGGCGTTGAGCTACTGTTAAAATAGAGTGTGTTTTCAAAGTTTTCCTCTCGAGGTACATGCACACGTCTTTTCTTGTAAAAGAAATATGCAGCAAAGCCGGCGCCAGCCAGAATCAGGAAGGTGACAATGACGACTCCTGCCACATTGGGAGATGATTTGGAAGGCTCCATCTTCCTTGTATCAGCTATTAATAAAGAAGATCATTAGAAAATGATGGAAGGAGCTAATATAATGTGTAATGTGATGTGTAATGCTATGGTGAAGAGTGCAAACTGACTCTCTGAAATCCAAATTTCATATATAGTCTTTCAACTGACATTTGTCAAAAAATATAAAAATAAGTATCTGTTTCACATGACATGACATGACAGAAAAGAGTGAAGATGCTAAGATTATTGTTCAATTACAACATTATGTCATCCTTCTAGTTCATCAGGTTTTTGTGCTAGTTAATTCTTATATATATAAAACTTTTTCCTAAATAACTCAAGCATGCACTCACATAGAAGACAAAGAAAATAAAGAAACGAGAAAGTAAGAGTGTGGAAATTTCAATTCCTAAGTACAACTAGTAAATACATAATACCTATGAGGCTAATAAGACGATTACTGGTAAACCATTATTTCACTTTGAGTATTTTTTTAGCAGCCAGCAAAACCAATGTAATATGATCAGTTACCAAATTCAAGTAGTGTATAATTATTTTTTTTTTAATTTCTCAAAACAAAACAAAACAAAGAAGCAACACAAAAAGATTCCTGGGAGAAATTTCTTCCACGGTTCTCAAAATAAGGATTCTTTGTAATAAACCAAGCCATGAGTCTAAACATTGCTGAAGATGGTAAGGATAGAGCAAGATTCCAATCTGTTGTTTATAGGGTCACTGTGAGTTACAGTCAACACAATGGCACATAACAACAAGCAAACAAAAACCCTAGTCTGATATCTTGGCCTGTTTTTCCAAATTGGCGATATAATGCCAAATGTTAGTAAAGTAGCAGAAGCAATTTACTAAGAGGATTGGGGCGGGTGGGGGGCAGTGAGAAGGGATTATTATGGTTCTTAAACTATATTTTTTATTATAGATATAGAATTTGAAATCTAATAACAGTCATACCTTTTGTTATCATCAATGTATGAGTAGGTTCAGCATCAACAACTGTAAAAGGAAAGGAAAAAGAAATTAAATATTTATCTTAAGAACTCATATAATTTCATATAGATAATAATGATTATTTAGTTTACAGATAACATGAAACCCTCCACATTTGATTTACGGTAATACAAGATATGTCTGTGTATATATTCTACAGCTAAATGATTACCATTTAAAAAAAGAGAGAGATCAGAAAATGAGATCCTCTGAGTTACATTTCTGAGACCGATTGTTGTTATTGCTGTTCGGTGCTGTCATGGTGACTAGCATTCTGTGCAACAGATGAAACCTTACCTAATTCTACTCACTCTTAAATTATATACAAAAGTAATATAGTCTGAGCTAGGAACACTGAAATCTAAGCTATAAAGTAGTTGAGTAAAAGGGATTCCAACATTGCACCAGGGAGTATGAAATCTTTTAAAATGTTAGAAAGACTGAAGACCTTTTTAAATAAAATGAGAAGCTTCTTACTTACTTTTTGGTCTCTTACAAATATATCCTTTGTAGGAGGAACAGTGGATATTATTCCAAAACCCAGAAGAAGCAAGTAAATTCACACAGTCGTTGCGCTCAGCAGAGGGATCCCCTGTATTCCAGTTGACAAAGGAGACGGGATTGTTGTTTATCCAAAGCCACATTCCTGATTGCCAAAGAAAACCAATAAGGAGAAATTAAAACAGAATCCATCTTAACTGGGAAGGGACAATGAAGGTAGTTGTAGAACACGATGGTAACTGTTGCTATTGAATTGACAAAAAATGTTGAAATGACAAGTGTAAAATACACATATACATAAAATATATATGTAT
>NW_006399889.1:7677952-7707557 GCF_000299155.1 Elephantulus edwardii | reverse complement strand
TATTTATTAAATGTATAATAATTTTTAATTAATATCTATTAACTCAACTTACACTAATCCTTAGGTTTATTATTTTACACTAAAGTAAGTAGTAGTTTACAACCAGTCTTAACTGGGCAAGATACAATGACTATTACATGGAAAGAAACTGAGAAGATGTTTATATACACTTTAGTTGGAAATTTTTTTCTTATTAATACAAATATTTAAATGTCTACCTATTTTGGCAGTATAAGATAGAAATTGTTGGGAAAATCTGTTCCGGAAAACAACGTATTCAAATTTTGTAAATAAACTAGTATAATAAAAAAAGATAAATGGTTTCTTAATCTTCTTAAACTCATTTAGCTAAGGATATATTCTCTTAATTAGCACCTTTGAAAATAGCCTAATGTGTGAGTCATTTAAATTTTTAGCCCTTATTGTTTAAGTAAAAATACCAGTTTGACTTTTCAAATATTTCACATATTAGTCTTTATTTAAGGTAAGAATTTCTGGAACTGAAGCTTTGTTTTATATAACATACAACATTTGGAAGATGTGTAATGAAATAATAGCTCTGCAAAAAATTACCTTCAACATTTCTGTACAATCCTATCCAAAAATTTGTTTTACTTTTAAGTGGCTCAACATGATACGACAGAAAACTAGATTCAGCAGCACTTTCAATGGAAACCAAGGTGGAACCTGCAAAGTATAAAAGGATAATTTTGATGGAAGCACATTTAATTAGTAAAAAATGTTTGATAATTGTAGTATTGATGTTAGGAGTAATAAAAGCCAGCAAATTTCTACTTAAAAGGGATAATTTCAACGAATGTACATTTGCCTTCTCAGAATTTCCACTTCTATTCTGAAAATGTGTAGGGTTTTAATCACCATTTGCATTAGCTCATAGGATACTGAACTAATTGTGGGGGAATATATAAGAAAGACATATCTTAGCAATTGCATGGTTCAACCAGGAATGCACATACTCCTTAGAATCACCAATAATCAATAAGGTCAAAAGGGCAGTGTTTTCCCAACAATAAATATGTGAAAGCAGGAAGGGGTAGACTAGAAGGATTAATAGACATGAGAATTAGAGAGAGGAAGTGGAAAAAGTGAACCTCCATTGGGGGTATTGTAATTATTGTTATAAAACAAAATGTGTATGAATGGCTCAATAAAATACCAATCTGTTTTGCAAATTTCACTCAAATCACCATAAAAATAAAATACAAAAAGTAGTGTATGATTCAGTGGCTAATAATGAGTAAAAATAAAATAGTGAGTTAAAAGTACTCAAGAAGGGAATTATGCTATGGAGGCGTTAAAGAGAGAGGAGATTTATTTCAGGTAGAGCAGCTATAAAAAAAGCATGGAGATACTAGAATGCAAGATATTAAGTAGCAGAAAAGATGAAAAAAAGTAATTTCAGGAAGAGGAAGTAATAAATAGACTGAAAAAAAGGAAGGAAGCACAGAGTTTCTAGACGTACAGGAATGGCTCTGTGTAACAGGCGTGGACAGTGATCTGGTCAGTGAGTAAAAAATAACACAGTTCGGACATCACTGAAGAGGGCAGGGGATTAATATCTAGGGTTTTGTGGCAACAAAATATAGTGTTTTCACAAAATAGAACAATAAAATATTATTTCAGGGGGGTGGGTGGGGAGAAAAGTGCAACAATGAATGAATGGAATTCCAAAATCTCCGTAGATGTTCATTGAAATAAAAATTTTCAAAAAATTAAAAATTAAAAAAAATATTATTTCAGAGTATTAATTGGTTTAAAGTAAGAAAATAGAGAAACTAAAAAATGGTTAGAAGATGATATCTGTTCAAAGAAATAGGAAAAGGGAAAATGGTATACTAGATAATATCTATTTTTTTTTAAAAAAAAAAAAGTTGGTATTGACAAAAAGCAGTAAAGGGACCAAAAAAGAAAGACAAGAAACCATACACACCCAAAAAAAGACAAAACCTGGGTATGACATATAGAAAACAAATGGCAAAACACCAGATGTAAACCCTACTTTTTCTGTAATTACATTAAATGCATATGGATTATGTAAACAGTAGAGGCAAAAGGGACAGAAATTATAAAAACTTCTTAATTATAGCCACACTCTTCAGGGGGAAATTATTCAACTGTGTTGTGTCTATTTGAGTTTTATTTTTTCTTTACACATCTGATAGGAATACTTTCTAAATTAATACTTTCTTATTAATTTTATTTTCTAATGGTAAAACAAAATGGTCTCTGGGCACATTAACACAGAGCTTCTCAATGAGCAGAAGTGAGCACAATATTTTGAATAATACAGTAAGAATTTATAGCATCAGGGCAAAAAGGAAATAGAGTACTTCAATGAATTACTGTTTTCTACCTGAATTCTCTGAAATTTTGAGGCTATAGTGCTGGAAAGTATTGTATTAATGCACACACTACTTATTGGGAGGTCTGTTTAATATCTTATGACCTCATCATCTATTGGTCATAACAAATTATAATCATGTACTATGGGCATTATGCTAGGTTATTCCTTAGACAGGGCATTATGCTTTGGAAGGTGGAGAGACAGTGAAGGAGAGGAAGACCCTCAACCAGGAGTCTTAGCACAATGACTGTGGCAATGACCTTGAGTGTGTCAGAGATTATAAGGATGGCACAAGATAGGACAGAGTTCCAGTCTGTGGTTTATAAGGTCAATATGAGTTGTACTCAACTCAACTCAATAGCACCTAACGACAACATATCATCATCAATACTCATTGCCATCAAGTTGGAACAAACTTATAGCTGACCCTTCAGGAAGCATGAACTTCCAGTGAAGAGCCACATCTGGTTTATAGCAACACAACTCTCTACCCACTAGGCCACCAGAGCTCTTTCTAGTAAAAATTAATAAGGTATTAATAAGAGATTTCTTTATACAGGACTTACGTGTTTATTGTGTGGTGTTACTAGTATCCTAACTTAATATATATGATGTTTTCTTACAACAGAGGTAATACTTACTCATTCGAAGGCATTCCAGAGAAGCTTGGCCCCAGTTCCTTGTATATGAGGACTCTATGTAATAGCAGTGCCCGTGGAAGGGAATCCACGCTGTGTGGTCTGACTCTGGGCATCTGCCAGGCAGCTGTGGAGGCTCAGTGGCAGGAGTGTCTGTTAATAAAACATCATTTTAAATGAAGTCAAACCTAAAATTGCTATTGTTAGACAAAATATCTTAGAAGGACAAGGTCATTTTATTACCTATCACTACAAAAGAAAAACTTCTAATTGTTATCTAGAACATAATTGCCAATATTATTCTTGGGTTTATTTTATGTATGTTTTTCATTTAAACATGTTCAGTAAAAAGTACCATGGTATAGTGGTAATAAATCATTCTCATACTAAGAAAGTAAATTTGTAGGTTCCTCTAAAGAGTTGAAAATTTTTTTAAAAGTCACCTAAAATATGAGTTTAAAAGAGATTTCCTAAAAAAAAAAGAGAGAGAGATTTCCTTTCCATGTAAGATGTTCTTCTTTTTGATACCCTAGTCCCTATAAGCCCTTTTTAGCAACTAAAGACATCAGTGATATAAATAATATTATTATAATTATAGGTCTTATGATTCTAATTGATTTTTATGCATTCTGATAATTTTTTTAACATACAGATGCTTTATAGAAGTTTAAAATAAGCATAAAACCTAGGGAAATTGATTCAGGCTGCAATTTCAATACTAAACATCCAGAAATTCCTAAAAATGAAATAAACTTTACCAATGGAATATTTTTGTATCTCCATTATTCATTCACTGTTGGAACCGAGTCATCTCTGACTCTCCATTGGGTTTCCCAGGCTACAAATTGTACAACAGGAGATTGTCCACATTTCTCTTGAGGAGCCACTGGTGGATTTGAGCTACCAGAGAAGTGCAGCCTTGAGCTAGCAGTGCAATTCCCTATGGACTGTGCCACCATTGGAACTATGCACATGGGTTTTAATGCCACAACAGTCTTTTTTAGGTGAAGGAATACCTTTTCTACCTTTGATACCTGAGGCATCTAACTGTTTAGTAATACCATATATGATATGTAGTGGTGCACTCAGAAGATTTCAAAACCCTTTCCTTTGGATTCTATTACCATCTGATCTTTTACACAGAGCGTGGAAGGTTTCATTGCAATATGTGGTCTTCCAGAAGCCATCCGTGTCCAGATAAACACAGGCTGATTTCAGTTTGGGTTCATCAGCAGCCCAATTGGTATATCTCATTCTCCATTTATCAATCCAGACATATTCATTATTGGTCTGCAGAGTAAAAACAGCCATTAACATGGAGCCTTTGATTAAGGAGAAAAATACTAAAAGAACCAAGCAAGGAGAGAGATTGTGTTTTGACACAAAATCTTGAATTTATATTATCATTGAAATGAAGTATAAAATTATGTTCATTTCAATTAATTTGAAGAACCCTGATATAAATAAGAATCTAATCTGAAACAACATCAGTGACAAAAGATTTCATTAAAGTCACTTAGATAATAAAGGAGTCTAGATTCCATGCCTCCCAGACAGGTAGTCTTTTAACTATATCAATCATGATATCAGTAAATAAAATAAAATCAATTGCTTTATTCTATTTTCTCCACTTACTTTTAATTTAGTTTATTTTAACAGATTTATGATCGTATACAACCTGCTAGCATCAAACATACCATTATCTCATAATATTTTTAACAATTTAAATATTACAGGCAAAACCTTAGAATGATGATGTATACTATTAATCAGAAATATTTAAAAAAAAATAAAGCAAGCGCTCCATTTTTTAACCATATAATTTACCAAAACAATTACAAAAGATTTAATGACAAAATAAAAATATATTATTAACTGGAGTTAGAATTTTATAGTGTTCCAAAAGGTATATACAACTTGAGTAATCAGTAACTATATAAGCATAAAGAAGATACATAATAGTATGGTTTTAGTTATAAATATTGGCACAATGAAAATCTGTTTACTCTTTTTAAAAATAAATTAGTTTATTTTAATCTTCATCAGAGAAATATGGCTGTATCTATGCCTCTGGAAACTACAAACGTTGATAAATGATGATAGTTATAAAAAGACTTCAGGCCTTTTGTTCATAAAGTCGCTATGAGGCATGCTCGACTCAATGGCAACCAACAACAACATAAGAAATTGTTGTTGTTATGTACTGTCAAGTCACCTGTGACTCACAGCAACCCTATGTAAACAGCCCCAAACCCTGCTCTATCCTGTACCAATCTTATTGTCTCTGATACACCTATCCCCACTACCCCAGTCACTGAATCAATTCAACACATCGAAGGTCTTTCTCTCTTTACCAAGTGAATAAATTACTGAAATCAGTTTGTATATTGTTGTTATGTGCCATTGAGTTGACTATGACTCATAGTGACCCTATGAACAACAGCTCTGAACCCTGCTCTATATTAAGCCAATCTCATAGTCTCTTATATAGTGCCCCCATTCCCATAGTCACTATCAATCCATCTCATCCAGGGTCTTCATATTTTGAGCTGACCCTCCACCCTTCTAAGCATGATATCCTTTTCCAAGAACTAGTCCCTCTTGAAAACATGTCCAAAATATGTGAGATGGAGTTTTACAATCCTTACCTACAAGGAGTAACCTGGTTTCACCTTCTTCAGGACAGATCTGTTGGTTCTCTTGACAGTCCATGGTACGTTCAATACTCTTCTCCAGCACCACAATTCAAAGGCATCAATTCTTCTTTTGTCATCCTTATTCTTTGTCCAGCTCTCAGGTACATAGCAAGTAATTGAAAAGATCATGGTTTGGATCAAGTGCACCTTAGTCTCTAAACTGACATCATCTCTCCTTAGCACTCTGGAGAGTTCCTTGACAGCAGAATTTCCTGAAGCCACTTGTCTTTTGATATCCTGACTACAAGTGCCAAGAATGTTGATTGTGGACCGAGCAAGATAAAATTGTTAACAACTTCAATCTCTTCTCCATATATCATAATTCTGCTGATGGCCTGGTGCTGAGAATCTTTATTTTCTTGGTGTTCAGACACAATCCATATTGAAGACTGCAGTGCTTGGCCTTCTGCAGCAAACACTTCAGGTCCTCCACAGTTTTGACAAGCAAGGTTGTGTCATCTGCATAACACAGGTTGTTGATGAGTCTTCCTTCATTCTTGATGCCACCATTCTTCTTCATAGAGTCCACCCTTCCAAGTTATCAATTTTGCATAGATTGAAAAGGGATGGAGAAAGGATATATTCCTGATGCACTCCTTTCTTGATTTTGAATGATGCAATGTTTCCTTGCTCTCTTCCTGATGTCTGTGTTTCCTGGTCTAAGTATATGTTTCATTCACATGAGCATGATCAAGTGTCCCATTCTTCTAAATGTTAGCACAATTTGTTGTGATCTACACAGTCAAATGGCTTTGCACAGTCAATAAAACACAAATAAACATTCTTATGGTATTCTCTGCTTTTAGCCAAGATCCATCTGACCTTGGCAATGATATTCCTACTGTCCTAAACCCAACTTCTGACAGTTCTCTGCTGATGCATTGTTCCAGTCATTTTTGGATAATCTTCAGCAATATTTTGCTTGTGTGTGTTAATTTCCACACTCTTTTTGAATGGGAATGGATCTCTTCCAGTCAGTTCGCCAGGTGGTTGTCCTACAGATATTTTGGCACAACCTGGTGAGCATACCCAGAGCTACATCTATTTGTTGAAATATGTCAATTGGTATTTCATTGATTCCTGTGGCCTTATTTTTGCCAATTCCTTCAGAGTAGCTTGAATTTCCCCTATCACCATTGCTTCTTGATCAAATGCTTTTTTCACTGAATTCTTGTGTCAGCCTATTGTTTCTGGAACAGTGACTCTGTATACTCCTTCCATCTCCTTTTGAGGTATCTTTATTGCAACTTGAGGCTTGAACGTGTTCCTCAGTTCCTTCAGCTTAAGAAATGCCAAGAGAGTTTACCCCTTTTGATTTTCTAACTCAAGTTCTTTGCGTATTTCGTTATATTTTTCTTTGTATTTCTGAGCTGCCTTTTGAAATCTTCTGTTAAATTCTTTAACTTTCTGATTTCTTTCTTTCGCTTTGGCTTCTCAGCATTCTACTGCAATATTCAGAGTCTCTTCTGACATCTGCCTTAATCTTTTTTCTACATTTGTTTTAGTAACAACCTTTCACATTCTTCATGGATGATATTCTTGATATCCAAGAGCTTATCTGGTCTTTGCTCATTAGTCTCTAGAGCCTCAAACCTGTTCTTAAGATGATTTTTAATTGGTTCTTTGCATATGCTTTAGTTTTCTTTAGCTTCAGTTTGAATTTGCATATGAATAGTTGATGATCTGTTCCATAGGCAGAACCTGGTCTAGTTTTCACAGCTAATACTGAGCTTCTCCAATGATTCTTTCCACAGATGTAAGCAATCTGATTCCTGTGTATACCATTACATGAGATCCATGTGTACAGTTACCGTTTGTGTTTTTTATAAAAGGATTTTCCATGAGTAAGTCATTAATTTTACAGAATTCTATCATTCTATCTCCAGTCTCATTTCTGTCACCAAGTCCATATTTTCTGACTACGGATCCTTATTTCTAGTTCTAAATTTTTGCATTCCAGTCACCAATTATTTTTAAAGAATTTTGGTTGCATGTTTGACTGATTTCAGGCTGTAAGAGTTGGTAGAAATCTCCTATTTGGTTCTCTCTGGCTCTAGTTGTTGGTGCATATATTTGAATGATAATGGTTTCCCTTGTGTGAGTATGGATATTATCCTGTCACTCACAACATTGTACTTCAGGAAGGATCTAGATATAGTCTTTTTGACTATGAATGTGACCTCATATTTTCATTTCGGGCATAGTGGATCATAGGCTTGTCTGATTCAAAATGGCCCATGCCAATCCGTCTCAGCTCACCAATGCCTAGTATGTGAATGTTTACACGTTCCATTTCTTTTTTTAACAATGTCCAATTTTCCTACATTCATACTTCTTAAATTCCATATTCCAATTATTAGTGGCTGTTTGCAACTGTTGCTCATTCTGTATTTCCCACTATGAAGACTCAATCTTCAGTGCTATATCCACTAGTCTAAGTATGCTCTATTCCTCCCTAAATTTAATCCCAGAAACCATTAAGTAACTAAAAGCTTAAGTATTCTCTCACTTAAAAATATTACTAATTGTATATAAAATGTACATTTTCTCTCTGTATCATGTCCTTGTGGCAAAAAGATGTACGCTCTCCTCCCCTGCCATTTATAGTCTCTGAAAACCTACTGAAGGGTCAGTTATGAGTCAGTTCTAACTAGAAGACATACAATAACAATCATGTCCGTAGAAGTTCTATAAAGTCTGATGCCAAACGTCTTTCTATCTCTTCTTGGTATTCCTTCCTTATTTTCTATCACGTGGTTAGAATCCATCAAATGCTCTGGGAGAAGGATGAGCAATCTCCTCTCTTGCCACTAACTGCCTCTGAAAGTCCAGTAGAGGGTCAGCTGTCAGTTGGTTCTGACTTGATGGCACACAGCAACAACAAGAGGCCTCACCTAGGAGTCCTTGTGATGCAGTAAGTTAAAAGTCGGTCTGGTTACCAAAAGGTCAATGGTTTGAACCCACTCTCCACTCTGAAGGAAAAAAGATGAGAAAGTCTCCTTCCATAAATGTTTACAGATGAGGTAATACTATAAGGCAGTTCTGGTTCACCTCATAGGGTCATTACCAGTTGAATTTAGCCTAATGGCAGTGAGTCTGGGTTTTTTAAGCTACATCTATATAGTTCTCTTTTCTTTAAGAAGCTGTACCCCACAGAATTTTACATGCACTTCTCTTCTGCTACCTCCCTTAATTACTTTATTGAGATAGCTGTTTCTTCTGCTAGAAAGTTTGCTGGATCGATTGGTGGATGGATGGAAAACGGATGGAGGAAGGTCATGAGGCTTGGAAGAAGATTCATTGTAAGAGCATTTTGACAACTGTAATACCAATCTTATGTTCTTGTCCCATTCATTCCTCTCTCAACCGTTGTCTCTCAACCTTTCTTTCTCTGTTGCAGAATATAGGACAATTTATTGCAATGAGTATTTCTCTTATATGTAGATAGAGGCTTCACAATCTCAGGACCTATAAGAACTCTAAAATGGCTTTTCATTAAAAATTTAAAGTATCCTATCACTCAACAATTGTTGCTCTGGCCTGCCTTCTTAAATCCCCTCAGCATAGTTGTAACCATGATCTTAGGAAGAAACAAATGAGTTTTAAAAATTGCTTATATATAAAATACACTCTTAATATTCAAAACCAAAATGATAGCAAATTAAATGTCTCTTATTTTTCCCCAAAAAGATATTTATCCCCAAAAAGATATTTAGCTTACTAGCTTTTTGAAGACACACATTAGATTTTGTTTAGCTTGACACCATTCACAAATTGTAACAGAAAGAGGACCAATTTTAGTCACAAGTTATCAATAATTTATCAAGTTGTTCACATTTCTAGAATCTTACCAAGTTACTATTCAGTCCAATCCACAAAGGTGTTTTCAAATTTTGCATTTGTATCCACACAAATGCATTGCTGTAGGGATCTAGAATGCTTCCAATTTGAGAATTTTGAGCTTTGCAATAATTTTCTGCTTCATACCATGAAAACTTGAATTGAATGAGTGAATAGCTGCTTTCACCATACTTAATAAAACCATCTGTTGGTTTTGTTGTTGGAGAAACAGGTAAAGAAGGGTCTGAAATAAAAAAATAGTCTTTTCATTAGTATTTTCTAGAAACATTAATGGAGTCCAATCAGTACATAAGTATCATGCATTGTCAAGATAATCAGAACCACCAAGTGTTAAAAATGTTTTCATGAATTAATTTGCACAATAAAGCAAAGTTTATATACTATCATTCTGCTTAATTAAATTTGAAATTTTCCAAACTGTGTTATGAATATTAAAGTAAGTATATGATCATGTTTCCAGACTAAAAACCAAAACCCAAAATCCAATGACTAGCCTATACTTAATGAAAGAATTGCCACAGTCATAAATAATGGACTTTCTGTTTCCCACTACATAGTCAAAACATTATTCCTCCCCTTCCTGCTGTTTGGTCTGTCACACCCATAACTTTGCATATATTTGTATCTATTTGATTCCACCAGTAAGGACTGTTGCTGCAGCACCCTGACTGAAGCTTCCAGAATAAAGTTATAAACTAGGCACTGTGTTTATTTCATGATGAAGCTTAACTTTTACTGATAATTGCCAAAGTTTGTTTTTTTCTTTCCTCCTCCATCTCCTAGCATGAGTGTGTACTCAACGCTTTGGGCCTACCTGTTCTCTAAGTCACTTACTGTCAAAACTTTTAAAAAACACTTGCATTGCATAATTTGGTCTTGTTCTTGGAAGGGGTCAGTTCTTGAAAAAAAGACATTTTCCTGGGAAAGGTAGAGGGTCAGGGAAAGAGAAGATGGACAGACACCGGAACTGTAACAACGGATTCGTACATGGTAGAGATGATGAAGATGGTGCAGGTTGGGGCAGAGTTCAGATCTGTCGTTCACAGGACCGCCCTGAGTTATGGTTAGCTCCTTGGTACCAAACAACAGCATTAGTTAAAGCCTTTGATTGCCTTGGAGAGACTCTTAGTGGAATTATAAACGTCAAAGATAATTCTAGTGAAGGCTCAGAAGAAATTCAGGAAAGTTAAATATCTCTGTCATCTTAGAGAGTATACATGATGTCAGCAATTGCAGGTCTAAAATGTTACTTGTTGTGTGTACCAAACAGTCAGAATTGACTCATAGCTGACCCTCTGGCAGGTTTTCAGAGGCAGTTAATTGCACAGGAGGAGATTTCCCATCCTTCTCCTGTGGAGCAGCTCCTGGCCTCGAAACATGCACCTTCAGGTTTGCAGTGCAGCTTCTTACCACTAGGCCACCAGAGCTATTAAATTTGCTTCTGATGAGGCTTTAACACAAAATGATGAGCATGCGATTGATTGGACAAGGGAAGAAGGATGATGCTTTTAATGCAGTGGTAAAGAACTTGTCTGACTTGTGCCCAAATGTTGATTGGAGGTAGAACCTAATAAATGATGAATTTGACTGTCTGGATGATGGAATTTCTAAGTAAAATCTTACAGGAACCTCATGTTTCTCTTTGCCACATACAGTAAAATGCAAGAGACAACAGACTTAAATTGAACTGTGAAAAATGAAAGCAGGACTCAAGCAGTTGGAAATATTATTGTACAAACTAAGAAAAAATGTCCTAGAATATTCACTAAGGGCATAATGACTACACCATCTTTTGTTAAAGAGATTAAATCTGTGATTGATGGATTTAGCCAACAGCTTTAACAGAACACTCATAAACGGAGACTGAAGGGGACAGAGAAAGAATGCAAGAGAAAAAAAATCTGTCTGTGGGAAGTCTACACCAGGCAGGAAATAAGCTAAAGGCATTACATCAGTTGTCTTCTGAGAAAAGAAAAAAGCTATCCTTGGAGCAGCTCAGAGAGTATGAAAACTACTAGTTTTGGCTCGGCCAATTCTCCAAGCTATTCTACTTTATACTTAGTCTTAACACACTTTCTTCCTTCTGTTAGTACATAAGAGCCAAACTTTTGAATATGCCTGATAAAGCAACAACTTTCATTTCACACATACACACATCACAATCAATTAATCAATCAATAAAAGCAGTCACCCTCTTTTTTCTGCTGTTGCTGCCATCTTGTGTTGGTATAATATCATTAAACCAAGCAACCCAGGCCGTTACGACACTGAGCAAGCAGTCTTATGCTGTTCTAAGGGATATCCTAAGGGGATATCTTATGAGATCCTCAGCGGGATCCAAGCTTGTCTCAACAATTTTCTAATTAAAATTTCACTGGCCAGTGAGAGTGGTAAACAAAGCTAGCAAAGTGGTAAACAAAGCTAGCAAGCTATTTTCATACATTTACCTATTCTGGATCTTTCACAAAAAGGGGGGCAGTGTATGTATGTAGAATAATCTTATTAGGAGGAGGTAAAGGGAGTCAGTGCTCAGAGGGCACTGAGTTTCTGCGATCTATACCAACATCTACTTCTGTGGACTTAACTCCAACTCTTAGTAACCTCCTGCCAGGTTCCAAAGACTATAAATCTTTACAGAAGAAGAATGTCCATCATTCTCCAATGTGAACCTTTTGGTTAAAAATCTAATTGAAATGTTATGCTACCAGAGCTCCTGAGCTTCTGTTAAGGAAGGTGGAAAAAATTCTAAACAGGGAGTGGTGATGGCTCTGTAACAGCAATGTCATTGAATTTTAGATATGGGGGGGGGGAATGAAATCTTAATAGGAGACTAGCCATCTTTCTCCTTCAGAGACATAGGTGGTTTTGTACCAAAGGAGACATTTGTTCCTTTGGTTAGCAGTATAAAAACTACACCTTGAGAGTTCCATATACATATATACACATATATATATTTTTATATATGTGTGTGTGTGCGCGTGTGTATATATATATATACTTCTTGTTGTTGTTGTTGTTAAGTGCTATTGAGTCATAGACAACTCATAGTGAACCCATGAAAGAAAGACCTGAACACTTGTATAACATTTGTCATTTCTCCATGTTCCTAGAGTTTCCCGAGGCAAGCCATTTCTGAAGCGGATGCCACTCCTTTTTCCAAGCTTGTTTTAATCGAAAAGCTCCACCAAACACTGTCCATTGTGGGTAACCATTATCACATTAGACACATCAGTGTCACAGTGTTTAGCATCACAGCAACCATGAGTTACCTCTGTACAGCAATACACAGACCAGTGCTATGCCACTTAGAAGAATACTTGACCAAAAACAATAGAAAAACCAAATGTGTTTTTTAAATAGGAGGCCGGATCACACCATCTCATAGCTGTTAGTGAGTCAACATTCCACCCTAATCCTCACAAGTACCAGCAAACAAGCCTCTATAGAATCCGGCTGCTGCAGAGACTTCCAAACTGGATTCCAGCCCCAACTGCTGACCAAATGTGTGTGTGTGTGTGTTTTAATAAGAGGCCGAATCACATCATCTAAAACTTAAATAATAATGCATTGCTGCTGAGTCTACTTCAAACAGTAGGTAGTCACTCCATGGACCGGGGTGGGGGGGAAATCTGTTCCATAGGGTTTCCAACGTGCTAGATTTTTAAGGAAACAAATTGTCTAATCTTTCTCCTGCAAAGCAACTGGTGGGTTCAAACTACCCACATTTTAGTGGGCAAACAAGTACAGGGCTTCATGTAGATTTATTAAATAAAATCAACAAAGAATTATTTTCACAACTGGCTAGGAAACTTAGTTCATCTATCCCATTTTCTTCCTAAAAATTTGTTGTTGTTGTTGTTGTTGTTATGTGCTGTCAAGTCACCTGCAACTCATAGCGACCCTGTGTACAACAAGCCTGAACCCTGCTCTATCCTGTGCCAATCTTATTGTCTCTGACACACCTATCCTCATTACCCCAGTCACTGAATCAAACCCTCTCATCAAGAGTCTTCCTCTCTTGCACTGTCCCTCTATTTTCTTTTCATTTAACAAAACTCAGGCTTCTTGAGGTGAAAAATATAACTCGGATCAGATACTTCTTTTTCTTGAGACAGAAAAATAGAATAACTGACAGGTCATTCATGATCCTTTGTGCCAATGGTTCTCATATCACGAGCTGAACTAAATTAAGTACTCCTGACTTTTTTTTTTAAGCTACTAGTATGCAAACACCCTAATTTTTTAACAAAATTGGGGGGGAAATAAACTTCTGATTTAATCCTTACAAAACTGTTAGGCATTATGTAAGCAGCGTATTCAATAAACTATACAAAATGACACTCTTTTTATCTGTAACATGTATTTAAATGAGATTTTAAAAAAACTTTAAATGATAATCAAGCAAACCCACATAAAACTGTTTGAGTTTTTTTAAAAAAAAGATTAAAGACCTAGCTGTCACAGACGTTATGGCAGCACTTACTGGGCGGGGTCTGGCATATATAGCCTCTCTTACTGTCACAAGTATCATCCATCCATTTTCCAGCATCCCTTGATTTGCCTCCAATAAGAACAACACAGTCAGCCTGTACATTTGTAGAGAAAACAAGTATGAATCAGCAATATTTTCAATTCATTCACTCATAGTTTTTAAACCGCTCATTGACGACAATCTAAAAATGTTAAGATCTTCCAAATTGTTTTCCCATATTATTAACCTATCATTACATTTCATGCTGCTACACCAACTTCACGTGTGCTCCCTCACATCTAAACCCTTGATAACTGAATTCAATAAACGAAATAAGTTTGGATAATAAATTTTAACTATAGGCCTGAGAGGCCCCCAAGTCATAAATTTTATAAATCACTACCAAAATTTAGGAAATAAATAGATTAGGAGAATATAATGTCCTCTCCATATGTATTCTCACTCTCTAAGCCTAGAAAGAAAGAAAAATATATACACTTTCTATTTCTTATTGCTAACTTAATATACAAAGTTATTTATCAGTTCATAGGTAAGTGCTTGTATAGCTTGAAAGCTTTCCTTTACAATCTTACAGGTTAGGGCTCTTTTATCAGTTTTACATTTCAAGCTTTCATAAATCATAGTTTTCCTAGAAGTAAAAAATAACAAAGACACAGAACTTCTATCATCTAGTATTAGAAAAGAAATTTTATTATCTCCTATGTTGGGTTCATTTAACCTCACAGTTATTATAATCATATTTTATACTTACAATAGCCAACATGTTTAAGTACTTTATATAAATTAACTTATTGAAATTAAAGCCCATCTCATAATTGTTGTTGTTGTGTACCATCAAGTTGGAACTGATCCTTAGCTGACCTTCTGCTGACCCCATGATTACGCCCCTGTCCATCCTCTGCTCCTACCCTCCCCCCCTTAGAGCCTCATAAATGTTTTACTAGTTATCTATTTCTACAATAATGGTCTTATTCAGTATGAATTTTTAAATCAATGAAATCTTTTCTGTTCAATGAAATATGGTAATTATCTTCTCTAACGCTGGACGTTCTGCAATATGAGATAAAATAGTTATCTTACTGTTCAAACCAGCTGTGTTACTGTGTTCTCGTGCAGGTGGGTCAGAGAATCAGTCCAGATAGAGTTGACCTTCAATAAACTGCGTCACTCCTATCACTATAGGTGACTAGGGGCATGGACACAGAAGCTGGCTTCTGGGTGTTTCTAGCAGGTACAAGTCCATGCATTATACCAATAGCTACACCAGGCTCCACAGAACAGGAATTTGAGGTTTAATCAGTTGTTTCACTTCTGTCTTCCTTCCATGTCTCTCTCTTACTTTAGAAGCTTGATATGCATAAAATGCACATCTTCTCCTTCAGTCTCTTCTTTCCATCTCCTTTCTCTCAGTGTGTGTGTGTGCGTGTGTGTGTGTGTGTTCCTCGACCACACAATCACACACACATATAATACTCCATCAGTCATTCATGTTTGGGGTCCATTTACTCCATTGTCATATGTACTGATACATTCTTGATTTCTTTGTCTCATTCACATGCACTTAACCTCCATTAACTTATGCCTTTCCTTAGTGTGCTAAAATCTGTCCTTTACATAAAAGAATGCAATTGCAATCTGTTTCCATCAATGAAGCTACTATTCCACCCGAGGTCATAAAACTAGAGCTGAAGGTCTACCCCTTGGTTTTATAAATAAAGTTAACAGGGAACAGACCCACACTCTTTTGCATTGCGCCTATGGCTGCTTTTACACTATAATAGCTGGGTAGTTATAAGAGAGACATTTGAGCCTACAAACTAAAACCATTTGTCATCCAGTACATTCGCAGTCCTAGTGACCTCAGGTATGTTAGAATGGAGGAACTAAGCTCCAAAAGGTTTTTAAGGGCCTATTACCTAGAAGTAGGTCACCAGACCTCTCTCCTGAGGTGTCTCTGTAGATTCAACTCTCCAACCTTTCAGGTAGAACTGACCATGTTAATCATTTGCATCACCATATGCACTCCAAGCCCAACTCATTAGCTGGTTCTTTACAGAAAGTGTGCCGATCTCTAAACCCCACCTCAACCAAAACACAGTGCTTTTCACTTTTATTCTTTACAATTGCTTTAATATTTTACTTTTCCCCCTCGTAAATACTATCTAAGTCAGGCTCATTATTTTTCTTCTGAAATTGGCATTCCTTCTATGTAGAACATATTTGATCCATCTAGCCCACTTTCACATTTGTCTAGTCCTGGTGATAAAGAGGAAACAGAAATAATTCAACATGCAACTGGTAATTTAATCTTAAATGTAGCCTTTAGTTTTATTTAAGGTAAGAGAATAGGTCCTGGGAAGAGGTCATTAGGGTAGCCAGAAATATAGGTTGTTGTTCATTACTATTCTTTAATATATAAGAACATAACTTCTCCAGTCAAGCCTATGTGTAAACTCCTTTTAGGTTTTTTCCCCAGTGGTGGACTATTGGCTATGTAAGGATAAAAGAAGTAACAGATTGACTATTAAGTTAATACACAAAGGCACTTAACACAGTGCCTGGCAAACAGTAAGCACTCTATAAATGTTCTCTCAGTAGTAATGATGATGACAATCCTTTGTTGTTATTATGTGCCATCAAGTTACCTGCGATTCATAGTGAAGCTATGTACAACAGCTCCGAACCCTGCTCTATACTAAGGAAACCTCACCATCTCCAACACACCTACAACCCATTACCCCAGTCACTGAGTCAATCCATCTCATCAAGGGTCTTCCCCTCCTGCACTATCCCTCCATCTTCCTAAGCATATTGTCCCTCTTCAAGGACTGGTCGCTCCTTGCAACATGCCCAAAATATGCTTGATAATCTTATAAAGTAGTGAAAACTCCCAGACCTACATCCCAAATACTACAGTAGCTTCAAGAGTTTGGGTACAGTAATGAAAGAAAGAAGATACTAGAAAACTATAATAAAGATAAATGGAATAAAGTAGGATTCCTTACTTCCTAAATTAACATTTACTTTCTCTTCCACATGCGAAATCAAAGCTATGAATTCTTAATTGAACTTATATCAGTTCCCTGAAGATGGAATCTCAAACAATTAAAATATGCAAGAATTCATCAGATCAAGGAATCTTCTTGTAGAAGTTCAGTAGATGGCTGGCTAATCACTGCTATGATAACTTTTAAGCATGATGACTTTCTAGAGAAGTAATGAGAAACTGATACTTACATCTTCATAAGACAAACTGCTTCTTCTTCCACCAGGATAACCTTTCCCCCAGTTTGTATAATGTACTCCCCGCTGATCTGTCCAAAGGAATGTATGCTCTGAATTGACATCATTCAGCCCAGTCCAGGCATTAAAATTGGACCCCTTCATATTATAGGTAATAAATGCTGGAAGAAAGTTGCACAAAATAAATTGAAACATTGAGGAAAATACACAAAATGTAAGTAGTAGCCAAAATATGTTCATTTCAAAGTACTGAATGTCATTTATGTCATTGTTTTGATTACTGTTATTATTCTTCAAATGCATTTATCATAAAGAAAAGTTGTAACTTCAGCTTTGGATGTCAAATTTCCTCAAAATAAAATTCCAGATTGCTTTTATTTGTGTTTTGTTTTGTTGCCTCTGTCACAGCAAATGATAGTACAATTTGTGTCCTGTTCAAGGGCACTCAGCCAATGAGGGCAGAAGAAACTGAAATCCCTCCATCCCTCACCCTACTCTCCATTTAGGACACCTTGATCTGGCTACGTTTGGATACAATCCAAAGGAACAGGTACTTTTTCCTAATAGAAAATCAATATATAGGTTAGAAATTGTCCTGGGTTATAAGTAAAACATGCTAATTAAAATTAGTAGGAAAGAGTTCTGGTCCTAGAAAATTTCTAGAAATATAAACTATTTGCCAAAGCCAGAAGTATGAGGTTCTTGAGTTATAATACTTGTGAAGAGCTAGAAGAACTACTGGACTGGGATTCCTCTTGAGGTGATCAGTTCCTCGAGCTCAGTGCTCTGTATGGAGTGTGCTTGGGCAAGGATTCAACTGGATTTAAAATGATCACATCATAAGGCAAGAAGACACAGAGAATTCAGAGACAATAGTATAAATACGGCCTCTTTCTTTTTTTATCAAATTTAGGGTAGACAAGATGGCCTCAAGTATCTAGAAGTTATATTATAAGGTCAGGTCAAGTAATTTTGTTATCAGGCCCCATTGAGTCAACTCTGACTCATAGCAATCTTATATAAAACATAGAAAATTAGCCCCATCACAATCTCCACTATGCTTAAGCCTATGTTGTTGCTGTGTGCCATTGAGTCAGAACCCATAGCTGACCCTCCAGCAGATTTTCAAACATAGTTAATTGCACAAGAGAAAATTGCCCATCCTTCCTCAGAGCAGCTGGTGGATTTGAGTTGTATACCTTCAGGATTGCAGCACAGCTTCTTAACTCTAGGCTATCAGAGCTGCCTATAAAGAACCTCAAAATACTGCCAGATCCTACAATATTCTCAAAATTCTTGCTGAGCTTGAGCCCATTGTCACAGTCACCGTGTCAATCCATCTCAATGAAATTCTTCCTTTTTTTTCAATGGCTCTCTACCAAGTATGAAATCCTTCTCCAAAAAGTTGTGTCTCCTGATACCAACTCAAAGTGTGTGAGACAAAATGCAAACAGGAGAATGGAAGCCTGTTGACACCTCCTCACAGTCTCTACTGTGCTTAAGCCAGAGGTTACAGTCATTGTGTTGTTACTCCTTCCTGTTGAGTGTCTTCCTTAATTTTCACTGACTCTTTACTTTTCCTGCATTATGTTATTCCCCAGGGATTCACCTCACCTAATAACTGCCCAAAATATGTGAAATGTAGACTCACATCCTTGCTCTACAATATTTTCTGGCTACAGTTCTTCCTGGACACATCACCAACACCACAATTGAAAGGCATCATTCCCCACCCCCCCTTAGGCTCAACTTTCATATGTATTTGAAGCAATTGAAAATACCACGCCTAGGCCAGACACACCTTAGTCTATAAGGTAATACCCTTGTTCTTTTTTTTTTTTTGGTGCCCTCTCTGAGGTACGAGCTCAGTAGTAGTTTTGCACAATGCAACATGCCATTTGAATTCCTGACTGCTACTTCCATGAGTGTTAAATGTGGATCCAAGCAAATGAAATCCTTAACTTCAGTATTGTTGTCCTAGTTGTGAATATTTTTGTTTTCTTTATACTGAAGTGTAATCCATACTGAAATCTCTGAGTTTCTTCAGTAAGTCCTCTATCTTCATTTTCTGTAACGAAGGTTGTATCACCTGCTAATTGCCAGTTGTTGAAAAGTCTTCCTCCAGTCCTCATGCAACATGCTTCACAATATAGTCTATCTTTTTGGATTACTAATTCAACATACATATTTGATAGATAGGATGAAAATATAATACTCTGACATACACATTTCCTGATTTTAAACCAAGCAGCATCCCTTTGTTCTGGTCAAATGACTGCTACTAGAGCTATGTACAGATTCCACATGAGCACAATTAAATATTCTGGTATTCCTATTCTTGTCAAGGCCATCCCATTTATTCTGATCCATACTTTTGAATGCTTGTATAGTCAAAAAAACATAAACAACATCTTTCTGGTATTCTTTGCTTCCAGCTAAGATCCATTGGATATAAACAATGATATCTCTTGTCTGATGGTCACACTGAATCCAGCTTGAATTCCTGGTGATTCCCTTTCGCTGTACTGTTTAAGTAACTTTTAAATTACCTTCTGCAAGATATTTATATTATTTGCCAACAACAAGATCCAAAGACATCAACTCTTCTTCAGTCTTCCTTAATCATATCCCAGCCTCCAGATGCGTATATTGTTGCTATTGTGTACCATGGAGTCAGAACCAACCCAGAGCTGACCCTCCAGCGGATTTTTCAGAGGCAGTTAATTGCACAGGAGCAGATTGCCCATTCTTCTTCCGTGGAGCAGTTGGTGGCGTCAAACTATGTACCTTCGGGATTGCAGAGCAGCTTCTTGACACAAGGCTACCAGAGCAGCGAATAAAAATATCGTGGCTTTGGTCAGCAGCATCCTAATAAAAGTGACATCTTTGTTTTTTAATACTCTATCCTTGTCATTAATCACAATGTCGCTTGGTCCAGCAGTGAAGATTTTTATTTCTTTATGTTGAGATGCAATTCGCCTTCCCACCACCTATCTTTCAATGGGGGCCTGCATGTTGCTGTGATGCTGATCAGATTTTAGTTGGATCTTCCAAACTAAGAAGCACTAGAACAAAAGACCTGAAGATCTACTGGGGATGTGGGGGTTGCGGGGAATCAGCCAATGATAACTCTATAAGCACAATAGTGCCATCCACAATCAATCAGGGAGACAGCACAAAACCAAGAAACATTTGGTTTCATGGTGCATGGGTCGGGGTATCTAAGGTTTGTCTTTCAGGTGTCTTTTCCAGATAGTGATTAACTGTTCATTTTGTACGAAAGTAATTCTTGTATTAAGGACAAAGGATTAGGGTGAGAAACAAGCCCCCTACTAAAGGCTTGGATAAACTTATGGGACCTCAGCGCCAGGTGGCTTTTTCCTTTGAAAAAGCTTGCTTGCCTGAGACATGTCTTCCAGCTGCTCACCAGTCTCTACACCACCAGCCTGCACCACCAGCCTGCACCACCCACCGTCACCACTTAGCTGTGCCCCAAGTGACAGGCTACAGGATCCTGGCCCGTGGCTCACCAGCTTCTCCAAAATGAGCCTGCATATCTATGGTCACGTGACTCATTCCCCTGACAGGTCTGAGTCTCTGGGAGACCTTCTAGAGAATCTGGACCCAAGGGTCATAGAGGAATTGGGGAACTGAGCCACGGATGGAGCTGTTCGTTTTAGAAATTACGGACACATACAGCTGGTTAAGCATTTGGGACTATGTCGACCTGAGACTTCCCATAAACAGTCTGCTATTAATCTTAGCAGGACGAATTATGAAAACAACGGGCTTGCCATGCGTGGGGGTCAACTCAGAGGCAGCTAACTACAAAATACATGCCACATGGGTGAGCATCTATGCTGTGGGACACCAATTTGCAAACACTTAATCTTAGCCATGTCTCCTGAATGAACAAAGGAAATGAAATTACTAAGTACTTAGGGTTGCTAATAGAAAATTCACAATAGATAAAAGTCCCCAGTAACATGATTATCTGTTTCTTTACAAACAAGCAACTTCACAGAAGAGCCAAAATAAAAAACAAAACAAATTCTTGTAACAATTTTCAGAAAGAAGCACAAAGAGCTAGAGATTTATTTTTATTTTATTTTGTTTCCTAAAAAAGAACACAACTTTTGCTTGATCCTCAATCTGAAATGAGATGTGGAAAAGCTCTACCTGCCAATATTTTCAGCGCTGACTTTTTTCCTGCCAACAACCACAGTAAGAAATCAACAATGTGTGCCTTTTTTGCCAGGAATAATGTTATTTTATCTGAAAATTGTTTCCTTCTGCACATTTCTATTGCCCAGGTTCTAATTTTGCTATGCTAGGAATCAGCACTTTGTGGCTAAGAGAGGAAATCAATTCTTATGTTTCTCTGCTGGATAGCTAAGCCCAAAATGTGGTAGGCCAGTTAGAGAAATGTGAAGTTGTATTCCTACAATTTTTAATGTGTGTTATGGTTTGACCGTTTTCTGAGTGTCTGGCAAGTTCCTGAACTTGTCAAAGGTTCTCTGAGAAAGCTTGGATGATTTCTTGTACACTGTGTTCTAGAAGAACATGAAGCCGTTTAAAAGGATCATAAGCATGTGGGAAAGAGCCATACAGGATTCTAGCATCTTTCATGCTTCTTACAATTTTTGAAATGTATCCTTTATTTTCACTGAATGATTTTGGAATTAAAAACCTTCTCAAAACTAAAAAGGAATATAAAGCTTATCTAAGTCTGTATCTCTCTTTTAGAAAATGCTTATAAATTCATGTTTACAATGAACATATATCGGGCATCTCTCATGCGTACATACCAATCAATATATGTGACTCTATAGTATCCCTCTGGCCACTTTCATGTTTAAGCATTTTTAAAGCCTTTTAGAAAACTCACCTTCCTCACAGTGCAACTTAATCAGTTAGTTCTACTGGTTAGAGCTACCTCCTCATTTTGAACTGAGTTTCTCTATAATGTCTACTCATTGATTTTAAATATTCCTTCACTTTTTTTTCTAGGTCATCCTTCAGGATGTATATCTTATCTTTTGAGCCTTAATAGTCTCTCAAACATTCTTCACATGCCATGGTTTCTATAGTTTAATCTCGTTTGGTTCTTACAGTGATGATTCATAAACTTGGGTTTAGCTACACAAGGTTCAGACCTGTTGTTCATAGGATCAATATAGGTTATAATTGACTCAATGACACCCAACACCACCACCACCACCACAGTCTTCACATATGGCCAATGACATGCAAAATAAGCACCTTTTCTTTGACAATGCTATTATCATGACTATAATCTACCAGTTACAGAGATAGTTCTTCAAAATTTTAGCTTAATCTTGTTTCATCAAAAACATTTTTCTCAATTTGTTCAAGGTTTGCTTTTGAACTATCATTTTTATTGTATTATTTTTTGTTGTTAGGTGCCATTGAGTTAAGTAGGACTCATAGCAACCCTGTGAACAACAGATCTGAACCCTGACCTATCCTGTGCCATCCTCACATTTCCTGACATTAGAGCCCATTGTGACAGTCACTGTGTCAACCCACCTGGTTGAGGGTCTTCCTCTCCTTTGCACACCCTCTACTTTTCCTAACATCATGTCCCTCTCCAAGAAATAGCCCTCCCAGAAATATGCTGGAAGTATTCAATGCAAAGTCTCATCATCTTTGCCTCCAAAGAACACTCTGGCTGCACTCTCTAAGACATATTTGTTCTTTTGGCAGTCCATGGGATGTTCATTATATTCTTATATTGCATTTATAAGGTAACTTATAAAGGTATTAGAAGTTCAGTTAATGGGGGGAGAGAGGAGGAGGAATGCATCATTTTATTTCCAGAACCATTAAATTCTTTGGCTATTTGAAGAGCAAACTAACTTGGTAGGAAGGGGCTGGGATTTAAGGTTGGACAACTCTAGGTTTGATAGTCAACTCTACAGTTTACCAGGAAAACCTCTTGACCCAAGACTCTCTGACTTCCTCACAATCCAAGAAAGAGGTTCCCTTATTTATATTATGAAGGTAATATCTAATTAACAGAATTGTTACATAGTAAAAAAACTTTACATGTAAAATGTCTACAAAATAATGGTTATCAATAAACTTTTTTCTCTACCTACTTTTCACTCTGGAAAGTAAAAAGAAAAAGAAAATCATTTACTATCAGCAGTACCCTGTCAATTTTTAAAAACAATTTTTAGTATCTTATCATTTTATTACAAAACCCACAATTAAATGTGTCATAAATTGGAAAACAGCCCACATACCTTGCTCCTTTTCTTGATGTATGGATACCAAATTTCCTCCAAATCCTATGCAAGCCTTTCGTGCTTCTTGCCAATTTTTTCTTTCTTCTTCAGTAAATCCAAAGATTCTCAAGCACTGAAATAAATGTAAGTTAAAAAAAATGTGAGGGGGAGAAAAACCCCACACATTCCTAAAAGATAGAGTTTGGCAAACTAGATTTCTATTTACTACATAGGTTATAAATAGCTCCACAAATATAGCAGAGTAAATGGGAGTAAAATGATGGCAATGTCTTAGTCTTAACCTTGAATGAATGAATCTCTGGGCCTGGAGGCTCAGGATTGTAGATACACCGAGATTAATTGGCATTACAAAGCACACAGTGTTCCTTATACTACTTGTGGAGTAATGACTAGGATCTTAAAAGGTTTCAAGAGGTCATCTAAGGTAGCAATTATTTGTCTCTCCTTATCTGGAGTGAAGAAGAGTGAAGAAAATAAAAGACTATTAGTCTAAGAACAAATGGATAATGTGAATTTTAGTCTCTATGACTCTGAGTCCAGAAGAACTCATTGGTACCCAACTACTATAGACAACTATTCTCAAAGGGATCATTGAACTCAACATAGTTTTTATAAAAAGTCAGGATTACTTGTCTGTTAGAGACCAGTGGAACCCCAGCTGTTCATCACCCTTCAAGACTGGAAGGGAAATCATCCCACAAACAGGCCTATAAGGTGATCAATAACACCAGGGAGGAATACACTGCTTAGAACAAGCAACCTTACAAGATCAAAGGGGCAGCACTTGCTGGGGATAAAGCTCAGACAAGAAGATACAGGAAAAAAGGGACAGATGGAAATGGGAAACTTGAAGAAAATAAAATAAATGCAGTAACATTGTAAGAATTGTAATTAATATCACAAAACAAAATGTGTATACATTGTTAAATGAAAATCCAATTTTCTTTGTAAATTTTCACTCAAATATCAATAAAGTTAATTTAAAAATACATGATAAAAGAAACACTCACAAAACATTGAGTTTAGCTAAAGACTATAGAGGGGAGGTCTGGCGACTTGGTGGCAAGGAGTGCCTCTGATAATGCAAAGCAGGTGGTTCAAATCTACTAGCTGCTTTAAAGCAGAAAGATAAATAAACATAGTACACATGTCAGCCTCTCAGAACCCACTGGAGGTTAAGCTATGAATCAATTCTGACTCAATAGCAGGTAACAACAACGAAGACTATAAAAAAGAAAAAAATGTTCAGAAAGATTATAACTAGACATGAAATTTCTCACAATCCAAGAGAGAATGGGATTTTTCTGTTGGGTTGTTTGTTTGGTTGGTTGGTTGGTTGGTTGCTTGGTTGGTTTTAGACACATAAAATCTCATTTCAACATTTTCTGGATCATACTATACCTTGGGATAAGTTATATCTCTATTTTAATATCTTCTAGGATGATCTCAGAGTTTCTACAGAGCATTTATCTTGGAAATATCTACCTATTCTAACAAAAACAAATCTGAAGTGATTTACTGAGGTAAGTAAAGGATCATTTTGAGTTGAACAATTCATACTGTCATTTCCCTTACTGATTAATGCCAAAGCTAGGACTATTTCTTCTCATACCTTGTTATTGAAAAGTTTCCAACCTTCCTCACAACCACCTTTCACTGGAGGTGTGGTAGGAATAGCTGTGGCATTGATGCTGCTATTATGCCTCTGGCAAATGAAAGCATGTGGATAACCACAATTAACATCATTCCACAAGCCTGCAAAAGACCAGAAGATTACATTATTAGTTTAATATGCTATAGTCTTCACAATTGTGTGCTACGCATCGGAGAGTTGGACAGTGACTAGGGGTCACAGAAAGAGAATGATGCCTTTGAGCTGTGGTGCGGGAGAACAGTGTTGAATATACCATGGACTGCTAGGAGAACAAACAAGTTTGTGCTGGAGAGGGTGAGGCTGGGCTGTTCCTTGAAGGCAAGGATTCTGAAGCTTCATCTGACATAATTTGGGCATGTTGCAAGGAGGGACTGGTCCTTGGAGAGGAACATCATCTTTGGGAGAGTAGAGGAACAGTGCAGGAGAGGAAGACCCTCGACAAGATGGATCAATTCAGTGATTAGGGTGGTGGAAGTATACATGGCAGAGATGGTGAGATTGGCACAGGATAGAGCAGGGTTTAGAGCTCTTTTACATAGGGTGGCTATGAGTCTCAGGTGACTCAACAGCATATAACAACAACAACCGCCACATGTTTATGTTTATAAACAATGCTGGAGAGGAAGACCCCAGATGGGATGAATTGACACAGTAACTAGAGTAATGGGGGGTAGGTGTGTTGAAGTCAGTAAGACTGGCTCAGAATATGGCAGGGTTCAGAGCTGTTGTACATATGGTCCCTGTGAGTCAACAAACAATAATCTTGTAAAAAAATAAAAGATAAAACATGACAGAGTGCTTTCTATAAAGTAAGCATGCACTTGGTGTTTCAAATGTATTAACTAAACAGTTAAAAATAGTTTACTAACATCTAAACTTTAAATTAAGGAAACTCTAGTAGCTTTGTGATAAGGAGTTTTGCTGCCAACCCAAAGTCATGAGGTTCAAATCCTCCAGCTGCTCCATGGGAGAAAAATTGGAAATCTCCTATGTGATTTACTGCCTCTGAAAACCCACGGGAAGGTTAGATAGAGTGGGATTCAACTTAAAGGTACACAACAACATCAGCAATACAACAGAGTTTATATTTAACAGATATCTGCTTAATGTTCTATGTATATCCTCCCATTTAAATTTCTGAGCAACGTATCAGATGAGGTCTTTCATTAATTATGTTTTACATCATGTATGAGAGTAAATGCTAACCATCTTCTCTTTACACTGTACACAGTTATGCTCTAGTATTAGAAAGCATTAGCATTATTTTTCCCCTTTTCTTGCCTCATGGAATTAAACAGTTTGCTAATTGTAACCTAGGGATGTAGGAAATGATACAACCCACCAGAAGGCAAATTTAAAAAAAAAAAAATCATTATGTTGCCTACCTGAATTTGAATACATGGTTACACAATTTTCATCATCATTTGCAAAATTGGGTTCACCAGTGGCCCAGGCCACATAATCCACTTTGCTTCCATCCATCCACCTGGAAAAGACAATGCAGTCATTTTGCATCAGTGCAAATAAGAGAACAATTGTCTACAATCTAGTGAAGTTGGGTGGGGGAGGAGTGAGACAAGACCTCAAGTCAGTCAAGATGAAGGGAGGATTGAAGAACAGAAGAGAATCAAAGGAGACTGACAGGAAAATCCCCACACTCCTTGAGTCTTTATGTGTTCATTCTACTGTCTTCCTTTGTAACAACCTTGATGCCTTGGCTAATTTGTCTTCTTACTTCTCCCACGAAGAAGTTACCTTATTCTTTAAGTGGGAAACAGGATAGAGAATCCAAGTTCTACTCTAGAAGTGGGCCAGAAGCAAAATTCCTTTCTTTGCACTCCTTGGGCTTGATTCTTAACAAACAAAAACACCCATAGAGAAGCAGAAGCTCTGCATTGTGTCAGGAGACTACCTATTCACTGGTTTATTTTTATTTTTTTAACCCCATTCATTCTGCATTCACTTCAGTCATGTGTGTCATTTCTTGTTTCCTGAGGTTTTAGAAATTCAGACACCTTATCAGCTGGAAAGGGACCTAGGGATCATTTAAATTGGCCCTTTCATTGTGCAAAAGAAACACAGACCTAAGGAGCAGCTAGAGTTTCAGTTCTTTAAACATAATAAGCTGCACACCCATGTTTATCACGGCTTTGTTCACAATAGCAAAGAGTTGGAAACAACCCAAGTGCCCATCAACAAACAAATGGATAGAGAAGCTGTGGTATGTTCACACAATGCAGCACTGAAAAACAAGGAACTCATGAAATATTGTACATAATGGGTGACCCTGGAGGACATTATGCTGAATGAAATATCTCAGTCACAAAAAAGACAAATACCGCATAATGTCACTGTTATAAAACAGGACTGACATGGGGGATAAATAATGTACACGGCATTGAAACAGATGAAGGAGAGAACTGTATAAAAGGAATCTATGATTGGGTACTATTGACATGACAAGAGTCCAAAATAAGAGCTGCACAGTAAAGTGGACTGAGGGGGTACTGTTTAACAATGAAAGAAATTTTTTTCCAAAGAAAAACAAACTGGGGTGGGGGAGTGGCAGGGAGGAAAATGTGGAACAATGAATAAATGTAAATCCAAGCTCTTTATAAATTTTCATTAACATTTCAATTTTTAAAAAAGGGGGGAAGAATAAGCTAAGTTTAGGTTGTTATTAGTCAAAAACGGCAATCATGCACATATGAAATATGTGACTAAAATACATAACTACAGCCAGGAATACATATCTACCCTTCAGTCTCAAAGAAGTATATATATATTAATGAACAAAGGAAGAAGCACCAAAAAAATCCTCATTCCCTCCTGAAGTCTTCCCTGGTCCCATTAACCTAATGAGAAAAAAGTACAGTTGGTCCTATGAAGACAGTGTTTTGTGAGACTGAAAAAGTACTTCAGTGCAGCGCTGCTAGGGCAGGGAGCCGGCAATATGAAAGGGTCCTTCAGGTCCGTGGACCAAAAGCCCTACAAGCAAAAACTGTGACTTCTAAAACAAATTCAGAGTCATATCTGGCTAATCTGTCTTCTTATGGATAAATTACAGGCAAAGACATCCTAAAGAATAGATAGGTGAAGTTTTACAAAACAAAATAAAAATTTAAGTTATTAATTTGATAAGTATAATGTTCCAATAGGATTAGTTCAAATTAGTATTTTCAAATATTTTATAACTTAAGAATCATGTTCAATTTTAATAGACATATTTAGACAAACAAGTCTCTAGGAGTTTTTTTAAATAAGGCTAGACATTTAGTCCCAAATACTCTTTTTAAAAAAACATTTTCTGTTATATTGGTTTGCATACAAAATTAATATATAATGCATATCACACATTCCTTCATTCATGTTGTGTTTCATGTGATCATTTCCATACATTGTGCTTTATAAAATTTAGAATCATATATTTATGCCCACTATAACCCCATCTTCTCAGATACCCACTAGATCTTTCCTGATTCCTTTAACCCTCCCTACACCCACTCATCTCTGTGACCCTGTGATTTCTCCCTCCCCACCCTCAGCCTCCTCAGCTCCCTCTCCTTCCCACCTTGGACTTTGATACACATCTTATTAGTAATCTAGGAACATTTTTTACCCCATCACTGTTCTAAGTAAAATTGTTTTCATCTACTTACGAAAACTTTTTATCCAAGCTAATCATTAGGCCAATAAAATATGCTGACTGGGCATCATTTCTGTTTACCTAAAACACAGAAATGGACATATAATTAAATATATATTTACATAATTTGCAAAGTATTAAACAGAAGGGAGCTCGGGTGGCCTAGTGGCAAGAAGCTGCACTGCAATCCCAGAGGTGCACGGTTTGAATCCACCAGATGCTCTGCTGGAGAAGGAGGGGCAATCTCCTGTACCAGTCAAATCCAATTTGACAGTACACACACACACACACACACACACACACTAATAAAATAAATTTTTTAAAAAGAAAATTATTAAGCTGAAAAATCTGCATATTAATTTGCCAAAATGGCTGGCTTGAGGGAAGTGTAATCAGATATTCCTTAGAGATAAGGATGGTGAAACGTCAACATACTTTGGGCATCTTGTGAGGAGGAGCCTGTCCACCCTCAACTTTCTGGGTTTCTTGATCTTAATGGGAGGAATCAAAGGCTTAAATTCAGCGCATAATTTGATATTGTGCAGAGGACCGCAATCCTAGACACCATCTTTGCTAATCAGATTCCATTCTTAAAT
Organism: Elephantulus edwardii; assembly: GCF_000299155.1. Lineage (NCBI taxonomy): Eukaryota > Metazoa > Chordata > Mammalia > Macroscelidea > Macroscelididae > Elephantulus > Elephantulus edwardii. The sequence continues at coordinate 7,678,094 of NW_006399889.1, read as the reverse complement.
GAAATCATGTTCTTTTTTTTTATTATTATTATTTTTGTGTGCATGTGCCGTCAAATCAGATCTGACTGGTACAGGAGGAGATTGTCCCTCCTTCCCCGGCAGAGCATCTGGTGGATTCGAACCATGCACCTCTGGGATTGTA
>NW_006399889.1:7647800-7677437 GCF_000299155.1 Elephantulus edwardii | reverse complement strand
AATTGTGTATACTGCACTGAAACAGATGAGGGACTGAATAATTTAAAAGTGATGTATGATAGGGTGTTATGGTTATTACAAGAGTCCACAATTAAGGTTGCATAGTGGAATGTATTTGGGGTGGTGGGAGCCGTGCGGGGGGGATTGTGTACCAGGGAGGAGTCTTTTACTTTTGAAAGAGAGGAGCGAACTGGGGGATGGGGGAAGAGGGCTGGGCAGGTAGAGAAGTGCAGCAATGAATGAATGGAAATCCAAATTCTCTGTAAATGCTCATTAAAATTATTGGGGGGAAAAAAAGAATTCAAGTATTGGGTATACCCCAAACACAAAATGGAAAGGACATTGTAGTTCTATCCAAGCTAACAGCAATTCTGAGAGCCCAGATTGTGCCTGCTCAATGAACTGACATTCATCCACCCTTGGTGCTCTACATCCACCAGTTGAAGTGGTGAGCACATGGATGGTAGCCCAAGAGAAGAAAGCGTTTTCTAACAACTGGACTAGGATGCTTCAGGGTAGAAATGGAATGCCAGAAAATTCCGTTACCAAGTGGTTCCTAAGGCTTCTTCCAACCCATGGAATGTAAGGTTCTGTACTAAAGAGCAAGTAGTTAATGATGAAGCCTAGACTTTGAAAGGATCTGATAAGACTAATGTTCTTAGCATTGTGCAATAGTATAATTACTTTTAAAAAGTACAGTAGTGATTGGTTAGGGAGATCTAGTGACCTGGTGGAGAGGGAGCAGCACTGCTAAGCCAAAGATAGCACCTCTCTGAGGGTTCGAATTCTTCAAGGGATCCAGGAGAGAAAGATGGGCAATATTCTCCTGTGCAATTTATAACTTCAGAGACTCCACTGGAGGGTGAACTATGAATAGGTTCCAATTGGACCGAATTGAGTAGAGTGCTGATAGTTTGAGATAATCATGCATATCTGAGATCCTGTGTTCTTAGCTTTATGTCTGCACATTTCAGCATCTCTCTGGAGAGGATGACCTCACTGTCATGAGAGTCTCAAAGATATTAACTACTGCACTATACCTTCCAAGGGCAAGCAAGTTTTCACTGACAAAGAAAAAGAAGAAAAATGACTGGAGATATGGTAACCAGAAAACAAAGAAACACCTACTGTCTTGAGGAGCTGGTGTTGGTTCAGGCTTGGGTGTTTGTCCTATAAAACAAAAGAAAAATGAAATTAAAAATGTGCTCAAATGTCTGCTTTTTTGAGTGCAAACAGAAAAGGAAAAGAACATTTTTTTGGGGAATCAATAAACCTAGATTCAAATTAGTAGCTCTAATTTTGCAAATGCAGAAAGGAATTGATAATAAGTATGTAAAGTTAAATATGTGTGGAGCTCTTAGTGGTTTAGTGGCAAGGAGTTGTGCTTACAACCTAAAGGTATCTGGATCGAATGCACTAGCTGCTCCTTGGGAGAAACATGGGCAATCTTCTACACTGCAATTAATGTCCCTGAAAACCTGCTGGCGTGACAATACAAAACAACAAGAGCAACAAGAGAGGGCCCGCTATGAGTTGGTTCTGACTTGATGATACACACAGCAAATAAATGTGAGTGATACTTATCAGTACATAACAAATGTTTTCTGTAAACTAAGAAATCACTAAGTACATGTAGCTGTGAAATTTTTTAGATTGAGAATGTCATTATTTGAAACAATTAAATGTGACTACTTTAGCTATAAAATATAAACTGTATCTTCCTCAATGGATTTTGTTTTAATTAATGATGTACTTAAAAAAAATAAACATAACATTTTTCTTTGTAAGTATGTAATGATAGATTTGGACTTTGTTGAAATTTGATAAAACGGTTCCGGGTACTTAGGTTTTGGTCTAATATATTTAATATCCTGTAGCAGTAATCATGTTTGGGAGAGTGGAGGGACAGTGCAGGAGAGGAAGACCCTCAATGAGATGGATCGATTCTGTGATTGGGGTGGTGGGAGTGAGCGTATCAGAGAGGATGAGGTTGGCACAGTATAGAGCAGGACTTAGGGCTCTACGGCACATAACACCAACAACAGCAGTACTACTGGCAAGGAGCTGCACTACAATCCCGAATGCCTGTGATTTGAATCCACCAACTGCTGGGTGGGAGAAGGCTGCACAAACTCCTTCTGGGCGATAAACTGCCTCTGCAAACCCACTAGGTCAGGTATAGGTCAGTTCCAACTTCCTGGCACACCACCACTACCACCACCACCACCAGAAGTAGAATTGAAAAGCTCTGGTGGCAGAGAATTGTGCTGCTCACCCAAAGACTGCAGCTCTTTGGAGGTTTGTTTGAATGTCTACAAAGGTGAAAGATGCACACTCTCCTCCCATGTAGTTTAGAACCTCAGAAACCCAAAGAAGGGTCGGTCAGCGGTGAGTCGGATCCTACTCAACAGCAATGAATTGAGTTAATATTATAATTACTCATAATGCAAAAGGTATAATAGTCAATTGATCACTGAGAGCCCTCTTAAAAGCTAGCAAACTTTCACTCTGATTCTGAGGAAAGCACTGCTCTGGCACAAAGAATAAAGAAAAGAAATCTACAGACAGCAGGAAACCCATCCACTATCTCCTGCAGGGGGGTTGAAATCTTTGCTGAGACTTCCTAACACTAGAGGGCAGTGCAGTTCCGTTTATCTGTTGACAGCCAAAGTTGGTGTATCTTTTTGTTTAAGGATCTGTGGGTTTGTCCATATACTTTATTTTTATTATCCTTCTCTCTTTTTTCTTTGTATCTATCTAATCGTAATGGCCTGGACCCCTTATTTGGCTATGTAGGACTTTGTGAGTCACACTGAAGACTGATGGCAAGTGTTTAATATTTTGATCCTCAATGATTCAGAAGAGCAGTAAGTGAGTTCTGGTGGTCAAGTGGCAAGAAGCTGCACTGTAATCCAGAAGGCACATGGTTCGAGGTCATCAGCTGCTCCATGGGAGAGGATGGGAAATCTCTGCTTGTGCGATTAATTGCCTCTGAAAACCTGCTGACTTGACGGTACAAAACAACAAGAGCCGTCAGGGGTTTAAGGGATATATGATTGGGTATAACTGTCATGACAGGAGTCCAGAATGAAGGCTGCACAGTGGAGTGGACTTGGGGGAGGGATTGTATAACAATGAAAGAATTTTTGTTTTACGTTTCAAGGAGAAAAGTAAATTTGGGGGGAGAGTGCACAGGGAGAAAAGTGCAACAATGGATGAATGGAAACCCTAAATCTCTGTAAATTTTCATTAAAAATAATTTTTTAAAAAATTGTGCTTGTTCTTTCTGTTGACTATTTACCTAAAAAAACGAATACTTAGCATATTCACATTTGGGGAAACTCTCACTTATTTTGATAATTAATAGAGGAGGGACAATGGGGGGAAATTTCATTATTTCACTGTTCTGCTTACAAAGTGCATCTTCCTGCTCTCACTTCTCACCCTAGAACCGGAGCCAGAACCAGAGCTCATGGGAACTGGTCAGGAAGGAGGACGTGATTTCCACCCTGGATTCCCAGAGGCCTTTTGATCTTCTGTTCCTTTAGAACATTTATCTGTACTCAGAGACTTCATTGTTATCTTCTGAAATGATGGCTCCCTTAATTTTTTTTTTTTTTAATTGTGTTTGTTTGGTTTCTGTTAAGGGGGAGAGACTGGGAGATTGAGAGTCCTGGTGTTTAGTTCCCCAACCCAAAATAAAGGAGAAGAAAGATTATCATACCTTTTTTAATCTGGCAAATCCAGTTGTTAAGATGTTCACAGTTAATATCATTCCAGAACATGCCAGGGTCACCTTTCAACTCACCACAATATTCAACACTTTGGTAATTATTAGGCTCTCCATAAGCCCAGTGTTCATATGAAACCTATAGTAAAGAGAGTAAATTGCAGTTCTTTCCCATTTATATAATCATTTCCCATTGATGTCAGGATAATTCCAATAATCTACCTCAAGGGGAAAGGAAAGTTATATTTATCCATTTGCGTTTTTGCTTTTTCACAATAGCTTTGCTTTGAAAGCAAAGTTTACAAGTAAAGGTGGGGAGTAGATAGATTTGATTACACAGAAACTGTTGAAGTTAAACAGAGTATGTTGCTGATTATTATAGTATTGTTTTAGTGTCATTAACAGGATTTAGGACGAGGAAAGTTGGAATTATATGTAGGAGGAAAACCTAGGGGGGAAAAAGCTACATCCCCTCAGGGCTAGGAGTTTCTAAATGAATAATAACCCATGTTTAAGAGATAATATTTTTACTGTGATGTTATGTGCTTTCTTTTTATTAGCTATCTAGGACAAGAAAATACAACTAGTTCTTCTTACAAAAGAAAAAGAGCTAAGAAATATCATAAACCTATCAAACTTTACAAAATTATCAGTAGAAAAAAAGGAGGCCTTGGATTTAGAAGCCTTGGATTTGGTGGTGTCATGCTTAAAGCCCTCAATTGTTATCCACATCAGGGATTCTAATCCACCAGCCTCTTCATAGAGAAAGATGGAATAGTTGATTCTGCAAAGATTTACAGCCTTGGAGATTCCGTGAAGCAATTCTGCTCTGTCCCATAGGATCACTATGAGTCAGACTAGACCTCACAGCATAGAGTTTTCAGAGAGGCCTGGCAATGTACTTAAAGTTATTAGCAGCTAACTAAGCAGCTGGCAAGTTCAAATTGTCGGCCACTCCTCAGGAGAAAGATGTGGTAGTTTAAGTCTATGAAAGTTACAGCCTTGGAAACTCTCTGGAGGCAGAGCGAGTTTAAACTTGAGTTTAGACTTGCTGGCAATGAGTTTATAGACTTTTTGATGTTGCAATACTACCTCACAGGGTTCTGTCTATTATCCAGAGATCTAAATATACAATGCAGCTCTCAGTGAAGCTAGCATATACACCGTCCAAGTGACCCAAAAAGTTGCAGGTGGGTTCTTTGAGGAGGTAGGACTGAAATTACGTCAAGCAGCTTCCTTTGATGTTTAGAGCTGCAAAATGCCTACGCCTCTCACTTCTGCATTCTGTGACACGAAGTCTGACAAAGTCCAACAACTAATAATGGAATATCAGAAGTTGCGTCCAGGCCCACTGACCTACAAAATGCTGTACAATGCTCAATTAAAAAAAAAATCAACTCCCATCATACCCATTTTGTATCCTAGAAGAAAGACATTATATCTTCATTTCACACTTTCATTATAGCGTGCTTTCACTTGTCTCTTTTCTTTGGTCCAGTTAGCCATGCTGTAAAGCGATGTCTTAGACAATTACAAGAAAAAACAAGAACAAGACTAGTCCCTAATCCAAAAAGTAGTTGTTTTGTTTTGTTTCTTTTCTTCCCTTGGGAAAAATGTCTCTAAGCTTTCATAATGAACAAACACTTACTAAAAAATTTGAAGTTGTTAAGGATCTCTTTGTATTTGGATCTGCAATCAACACTCATGGAAGCAGCAGTCAAAAACTCCAATGACATATTGCCATGGGCAAATTTGCTTCCAAGGACCTCTTTAAAGTGTTTAAGAGAAAGAATAGAAGTTTAAAGATCTAAGACAATGTACTTGACAATTGCTTCCTATACATCTGAAAATTGGCTAAGGAAGACTAGAGAACTGATGCATTTGGATTGTGGTGCTGTCAAGAGTAATCCACCATGGACTTCCAAAAAGCAAACAAATTTATCATGGAAGAAGTACAGATGGAGTGACTCTTACTAGGAAGGCATGGCTTTATCTAGCTCACATAGTTCCAACATGTTACCAGAAGAGGCCAATCCCTGGAGGAAGACATCATGTTTTACAAAGCAGAGGATCAATTAAAAAAGAGGAAGACCCTTAATGAAATGGACTGATACAGTGCCTGCAACCATGGCTTGGGCACAGTGGGCACAGGAGTATGGCCGAGAACTGGGCAGTATTTCATCCTGTTGTTCACAGGACCGTTGTAAGACCAACTTAACAGCACCTAACAACAGCTGAAATTTGGATTAAACCAGATGATAAATTTAAGGTAAATATAAGATGAAAATGAAAAGAACACATATCCAATTACTCACAGGAGAACCATCACTCCAAGTAAAGCCCTCAGAAGGACTGCCGTATGTCAGTCCCAACCAGAAGAGTTCGTGGTAGCTCGACCTGCTCCTACAATACACAAGACATAAAACAGACTTTAGCATGACAACAGTTTGGTAATCTGTGCGGGCATACCATATTTGAAAGTTGGCTCCAAACCATAAATTGGTCAGAACATAAAATAAGAGACATAAATGACTAAATTGAAGCTTTATCTAGTCCATACACATGTTGATAGAGCCCACAGATAGCCTGAATGTGGGCAGTTGTTCAAGAATAAATAATTGATAAAAAAGTATCAAAATATGGTCATTCATTCACTCTTTGAACAAATATGTTATTGACTTGTGCTTTTTTTCTTTTCCATTTTAAAATTTCAGACTATACACAGCAAAATACATACCAACTCAATAGTTACGACATGTATAATTGACACTGATTACATTTTTTAGATATGAACCATGCTCAACCTCCTTTTCTGAGCTCTTTCTCACCCATTAGCATACAGTCATGGTCCCTTAAGATTTTGATCTAATTGGCCGAGTTGCTGTCAGTTTGAGTGTCTTGTACTTTTACAGAGAAATTTGTTGCTGGATGTGTGCCCACACAATTAAGTATGAGGAAGTGAAATTCAACCAAAGGGCCACACAAATTTGGGATATGATGCAAATACATTATTAGTGTGAGCAAACAACTTCAGTAAAATGATCTGATATCATTTTCATGAAATCAATAAAAGGCAAGAAGAATCCACAGGAAAAATCCTTACGTTATCAACCGCCATATGGCTTGCTGTTCCTCTTTGTTATTGATACTAGCTAGATCTCCTCCTAAGGCTCTGCAGAAATCCCGAGACTCAAACCACGTTTTCTTGTCGTGTTTTCCTTTTGTATAAAGCTAAGAAGAAAAAAAAAAAAAAGACATGATTGATTGCAAGAGATGTTTAAGACTTCAGAATTCATTAAATCAAAAGAAGTTATTCTTCAATCTTTGGTGAAATTTCTCTTCTATCTCAAAAAAAAAAAAAAGGCAATATACCAAACGAATGCAATTCTTCTTTTTTTAAATTTTATTAATTTTAGTGAACATTTACAGAGATTTTGGATTTCCATTCATTCATTGTTGCACTTTTCTCCCTGCCCACCCCTCCCCACCATTTTGCTCCTCTCTTTGAAAAGTAAAATTCCTTCATTGGTATACAATTCCCGCCCCCCACCCCGTGCTCTCCCCAGCCCCCTGCCCCGAATACATTCCACTATGCAACCTTAATTCTGGACTCTTGTGATAACCATAATACCCTATCTTACATCGCTTTTAAACTGTTCTCTCCCTCATTTATTTCTTGTTATCTAAAATACATTCTCTTATTAAATAAAGTACCTTTGGCGAAATTTCTCTTCTATCTCAAAAAAATGTGTACCAAATGAATGCAATTCTTGTCATCTAAAATACATTCTCTTATTAAATAAAGTTCATATTTGAGTAACAAAAGTTGGAGGGTGATTTTGTTGAGGAAATCCTAGGGTTAAATTTTTTAGCATAGGAGAAATTTTAGACCAAACATTTGGTTGAGTGAAAATTGGAATCAAGATGTTAAAAAAAGAAAGAAAGAAAGAAGCTTTGGATATAGAGAAATTAAACATGACCTAGAAAACCATTCAGGGAAATGACCTCTCCATGATTGTGCCATAGCTTATAGCTGCTGTTAAGTATATTTCAACTCGTGTCAACCCCATGTATGCCAGAGAACTGTGCGTGGAGTTTCCAATAAATAGCTGTCTTTTCAGCTGCCTTTCTTTTCAGATTCCTCAGTGCTTCTCAGGACGCCTTCAGTCCTTCTCAGAAAGGACTATTGCCTCCTTTAGCAGTTACCTGAGTCAACCATTTGTACCACCCAGGGACTCCACTTGGTTGGTCTTGTCAACAGAACTATTTTGTCATTTTGCCCCTTAAGGTTGTCTATTTTAACAACTACTGAAGTACATGCCACAGTAGACTACTGTCTAGTAATGACATTAAAAAAAAAAAGATATAAGCTAAACTAAATAGACTTCTTTTTAATAGATTATGTATTTGAGGGACCATGTCACATTATCCAGAAGATTCAAAAGAGCAGTGAAATGGAATTCACAGTCAGTGAAACAGAATCCATAGTGACAATCAGGGGCATATCTGTCAGTATCCAAACAGTGTGCAAGTTGTTTTTGATTGCCGTTGACTTTATGAACAAATGGTGCAAAAATTTTCATCCACAAATTTTTCATAATGTTCATCATTATGTCTCTGAGTCATGATTGCCGTCATCATAGCCTTGTAAGAAAAGGTTATTTGCTCCTGATGGACGATGACTGCCCAGCTGACATCAGACAAGCTATGGTGACCTTTTCCTCAATTCTCATTCTAGTGGGCAGAAGTGCCCTGGGCACACAACTACGTCACTAACTCCCAAGAGTTCAGTGAGTCCCACAACTCTCTGGAATGAAATCTGGATTCTGCTAATAATTCCCAGATGCTGATAAATATCAAATAGAGCAGCTCTGTATATATCCAAAACTTCATTGCCATTGATTCTACTCATAGCTGACCCTCCAGTGGGTTTGTGAAGGCTGTAAATGGCATGGCAACACTTTGCCCATCTTGCCCCTGTAGAATGTATTAAAAAGCCAGAGAGTCCCGACTTCAGGGTTAGTGAGCAATTCTCTACAAACTGTAACTGTGATTGGTGTTGGTAGGTGCTGCTAGTTGAGTACAACTCATAGCGACTGTATGAACAGCCGAGCTGAACCCTGCTCTGTTCTGTGCTATCCTCATCACCTCTGACACACCAGGCCCTACTGCTGAAGTCACTGTGTCACTCCAGCTCACACAGGGGTCTTCCTCTCCTCTGCTGACTCTCCATTATTAATAGTTGTCCAGGGAAATTTAGAAGTACCCCTAACCACCTCTAAAACATTTCATTTCTAGTGAGCACATACTTGGATTTTTTTAATCTTCCCTTTGATACTGTCTTATTGTCAAGTTCGTTTACTTTCTGGCTCTGGACAGTTCTGCTCCTTCTCTCTAAGACCTCCCGCAAACATTCGTAGCTTTAGCTTACCATCTCCAACTTATGGTTGTGCGAACAGTTAGTCGGTGGCAGGCTGGGCTCTGTGTAATGCATCCATTTCCCGAGGGAAAATACCCAGCTTGCCTTTTTGTTGTTTACATGCACAAGTCGGTAATATTAAAGTGCAGCAATTACCATTCTCTGTTTTCAAGTTCTCCCATCTTCCTTAACAGAAGCTCAGTGTGCCCAGAATGACGGAATTTCCTTTTCCCTTCTTTATATCCAGTCAGTGATAGCCATGAGTAAAATCATGGTCTGAATATACATGCCTATCCTAGATATTTCATGTAAGTGAAACTGAGCCCATATCACACTTGTCCCTTTCTTATTGACTTAATTCAATATTCAGCGTAATGTTTCACTCATGTTGTAACATAAATCAGGCCTTCATTTTCCTTTTATGAGTCCTCAAACAAGCCAGTTCCAAAATCCTACCCTGTATTGGCCCATTATATCTCATTGTATGTGAATTAAGCTTTACCCTTAACAAGTATTTCTGGACCGAAGAGGTTAAGTATCTCTTGTTGTTACTAATGAAAGTAGCCAACCTAACAACTAGCCACATCCCTCTTGAGCTAAAGAAGACAGAACAACATCATTCTGACAGAAATTAGTAATTCAAGTTCTTCTTTATCAGCCTCGTCTGTCTTACATGTCTTGGCATGTAATCCAAAACGCCTGAGTAAGAAAACGTCCAGAGAGCAGGACTATTAAAAAATAATTCCATTCAGCAGAATATGAACACATTTCTGTCTGGCTAATCTGTTGTACATCAGGTTACTCTGAGTAGAATTGACTTAATTGCATCTAACAACAATATTTTCCGTAAAAAGTTATCACGTGGTTTGTTGTTTTGGTCAACTTGATTGCAGACAGAGAAAATAATAATAAAATAACAAAGAAAAACTCATAGACACTTCCCCTTATCAAGTTACCCAGAGTGTAAATCTTTACAATAGGAGACTGCCCCTCTTTTTCTCACAGAGTGACTGGTGGGTTAATATCATCAACCAAATGGAGCATATAAATGGACAGGAAAAATATTGCCATGTTATCTGAAAGGCCTTGAAAGGCCATGTGCTCCTAACTCCTATCAATGCTTTAGTCCTCTACCATTCTGATAACCAGAGTTTAAATTGAGAAAGGGCAGCATTGTCTATAGAATGTCTATGTTACATTCCTTGAGACTATTAATTAAGATGGCTAAAAGCTTGAGCCCTGAGAACAGAGCAAATGAGGTGTAATAGTGCAAACAGAAATTTATATCCAGACGCAAAGAAGTGTAAACCCAGAGTAAGAAGACAAAGCTTAGTAAGAAGGAGAGAAGGAGAAAGGGATTTAAAAAGACAGAGCATATTGGAGGCAGGCTCTGGTACCTTGGATCTGGGTAGTGCCCCTTGGCCTAAAGGCAGCTATTCTCAGTCTTGACTGGTCATTAGCATTCACCAAACAGGGAGCTCTTTAAATACTGTTTCCTCCAGAAAAAAATTGGAGTTCCTAGAGTCTTAGCTTAAATATTGTTTTTGTTGTTCTTTTCAAATTTTAGGGGTGATACATTTATCTAAAACATGTTCCAAATTCTTCCATAGCTTAACAACTACCCTTACCTTGAAACACAAGCTTGATTTACTGGTGGTGCCCCAGTCCTCGGGGCATTTGGGTTCAGGAGTTGTGGTGGGCTCTGGTGGGCGAGTTACCCCTTCTGCCCAGTGTTTGCACACAAATTTGGCCTTTTCATCACATTTCAAGACATCCCATAGTCCCCCAGCAGCCCCTGTCCTCATGGCAACACATCCTGTTTTCCGTCCTGCACAAAATACATCAAGTGGAATTCATTAAGTTGGTGCTTGCTGAGGATCGGCCGCTCGGAAGACTTTTCACAACTGAGTCTAATTGGGTGGTGAAACCTACGTGGTGAGAAGCTGCAGAGGAGAGAGGCCGCAGCACTTGACTACAGTGACTTTGAACACTAACATTCCATTGATTTGTGTGCCCTATAGGTGACACGTAACCACAATAACTGCATAACCTTGACTTGTTTATGATCTCCAATAGAAGGGTTTTCACAACTCGTTTGATATTACAAATTCAAATGATAGGTTTTCTTTTTAAAATTTTTTATACTATAGTTTTTTCATTTACATTTTCATGATATTTTTATCTCTGACATCTAGGTGTATATTCCCACAGGTGCATACTTAATAATAAAATTCTTTTAGCTGATAACATTTACCAGAACAGTAGAAATAATAGCATAAACTGCATTTCTTCTTTCTATCTTTTCACCCATCCTTCTCCCCCCACCCCTCCTTTTGTCTCTTTTGGAGGGCCTGTGTAGGTCTTCCTGGACTGTAAGATAAAGCCTGACTTCAAAGGAAGGTAATCACATCTGAATTAGAAAATCATGCATATTTTATTCCGCCTCCTAATGCTAATTTCATTACCTTCTTTATAGAGGTGTGGTGAGTGTCACACGTGATGTACATAATACAAAAGGAGGAATACTAAGGCCTGCTTCCAAATAGTCATTATCTGAGATGACAACAGAAGCCCTCACTGCTAACATCGTTGCTGTTGTTAGGTGCTGTAGAGTCAACCACAACCCATAGCAACCCTCTAAATAACAGAGAGAAGCGTTGCCGTATCCTGAGCTGCCCTCAAGATCTCCACAATGTTCAAAGTTGCTAATAGGAGTAGCTTTTAAAAATTATTATTATTATAAAGGGCAAGAGAGTGCAAAAGTAATTCTCAAAGTGCTGGCGAGGTACATCTCTTTCAAGTAATTGTCTGAGCTCCCGATTCATTTCTCCAACCCCTATAATTTCCTTCTCAACTAGCAGAATTCTGGAGTTGATGATGACAGAGGCTGCACAGCCTGTGACCCACTGACTGCCCAAACTCCCTCAGCTGAACCTCCTGATCCTGTGCACTCGGCCAGAGGAGCAGTAGACTGAACCATCAGCTGCTTCTCAAGAGTGAGACGAGGCTGAGCGCATGACCACAGAAGGCCCAGGACTGAACATACGGGCACATGGGAGATACTTGAAAGAGTAAGTTCCACATTAGCACTGTCCCCGGCTCCACTTCAAACACCCCACAAATCTCCCCTCATAGTTACATGGAAATGTTTTATACCCTTTTAATAGGTTGTCTTTTTAAGGTTTCAGAAATAAGTACCCCAAAATGAACATTTCTAACCCTCCCAGATTTCAGAAGTGCCTCTCAAATATTTTAAGGCCAGATAAGCTAGCAACTTTCTCTTCTTTTTTTTCTCCTTAGGAGCTCATACAAGTAACTGAAATGTTAGAGAGAAAGGAAAACAAAACAAAAAGAAGTACAAAGAGTATTGACTGCAAGTGTGATTAATTTAGAATCTCTTTCCAAAGACACAAGAAGGAACCACAGGCTTGCCCAATGGACTTGTAGGTTGAAAGAAGCCCTTAGATCCAATGTGTACATACCAGGCATTTCAGCATTCCAGTGGCTGAATCGAACCTCCTCCTGAATGGTCCACTGAAAGGTTCCTCTGGTTTGAACATCAGACAGCCCCGTCCAGAAATACCTCTCTGGCCTCAAGCCAACCAAACTCGTCAGAAAGGCTTGTTCATATCTAACAAATAAGTAAATAAATCTTAGAGAAATTGATACACCTTTCTGCTAATTATCAACATGGAAAAAAAAATTCTGGTTTTGAACTACAATGTAGTTGGTAATTCAAATGGTTTCTAATAAAAGGAGCCTCTTCCTGAGAGAGTTGTACTGCTAACACAAAGGTAGTACCTCTCTGGTAACTTGAGTTTGTCAGCTGCTTCCTAGGGGGACATATGGGCAATTTCCTGTCAACTGAATCACAGCCTCTGAAAACCCACTGGAGGGTATGAGTTGGTTCTAATTTGATGGTAATGAATATTTTTAATTATATCTATTTTTGTTAAGGAAACATAAGCTTTTAGGAAAATAACCATAACTGAGTGAATAAAATTCTTTCTCGAAACGTATTATTTTCCTCTGTAAGGGAATTTTTAAACACAAAGGCAAAAGTGACAGGATTTTTAAATACTTTGTTTCTAAAAATTCTCCACTTTTTCAAACTAGTCAAATCTTGATTAGTCAAGCTAAGAGATAGTAATATTATCAAGGATAATACAAAGGAATATGGAAACAGCCCAGATGTCCAAACACAATCAAACGGGTTGAGAAACTGTGGTACATTCAGACAATGGGATACCACACAGCACTCAGGAGCAATAATTTATAAAGTTACTACATGACTGGGGAGGCACTGAAGAGCATTATGCTGAGTGAATTCAGTCTCATAAGGACACATACTACATTAGACCATTATTGTAGAAAAAGAAAGGGAGGACAGAAGGAGAGTGGATGCTTTTGAGCTGTAGTGCTGGAGAAGAGTACTGAATGTACCACGCATGGACTGCCAGGAAAACAAACAGATTCATCTTGGAGAGGATTAAACCAAGCTACTCCTTGGAGGCAAGGATTCTGGGGCTTCGTCTGACATACTTTGGACATGTTGCCAGGAGGGACGGGTCCTTGGAGAGGGACATCATGCTTGGGAGGGTGGAGGGACAGCGCAGGAGGGGAAGACCCTCTATGAGGTGGATTGATTCGGTGACTGGGGTAATCGGGATGGGTGTGTCGGGGGCAGTGCGGTTGGCGCAGGATAGAGCAGGGTTTACGGCTGTTGTCATAGGTCGCTATGAGTCGAAAACGACTCGACGGCACATAACAACAACAACAACTAGTAAAACATGTATGAGGATCCAAGAGGGGAAGGGTAGGAGCAGAGGGGTGAGGATGGGCAGGAGGGAAATTATAGGGTCACACAATCTGATGGACAGAGGGAGGAGTGGGTAAAGGAAATGGGAAAGATGGGGATCTGGAAAGACAGGGCAATGGTAGGCATAGTTAAAGGGTGACAAAGTTTATAAAATATAATGAATGGGAGTGATTGTGTAAAACACAATGTGAATGAAGGATAGTGTGAAACATAATGTATATGAACTTTGTAAGCAAGCCAACATAAAATAATTTTTTAAAAAAAGATAATACAAATGGGGAAACGTGCATGGATTTTACTCCTGAATTTCATGTTAATATCTCAGTTTTGAGAAAAGAGATGGTATCAAAAGATAAAATAGAGATTCAGTCTTTGTGCAAGATCACAAAATCCAGCTTTCTCGCTCTCTCTTTCTCTCCACTTGGGATTTTCTTCTACCTATTTGGCATACTGACTCATTACTCATGGACATCAAGTTGGAACCAATTCACAGCTAACTCTCCAGCAGGTTTTCAGGGAGAGTAAATGGCACATGAGATTACCTACCTTTCTCCTATGGAGCAGCTAGAGGATTTGAACCTATTGCCTTTGAATTGGCAGCACAATTCCTTACCCGCTAAGAGCTCCCTCTACTTGAGATAATCTGGTAAATGTTTGGATAACAAGGGAGCAAAAGTTTGTCTTGATTGATAAGCATGAACAATGCTGGCAATAATGTACTCAAAATCCCAATTCAAAGCAAAAGGAAGCTAACATCCAAAGTTTCTAAGACAAAGTTAACCTTCTGGCACTTTCCAGAGAGAGCTGAAAGGGAAATACAAAAAGAATTGACAGTAACAAAGCGTTTGTTTGACAGTAGTGGGAATAATTTCATTCCCTGAAGATTACACACACACATACACACACACACACACACACAAATCCCAAGTTCCACAATGAATTCCCTTTTCTTAAATGCCTGCAAGTCAAGACTCTCAACAGCTTCTAAGTTTTAACTATTAAGTCATAGAAAATATGTACAGAAAAGCAAACCCAAAATATACTGAAATCTCCATAAACTATGCTCCAATATATAAGATCTTTATGGTGCAGATGAGGAGGGCATGCTCCCAGGGTGCCTAAAGATGAACAGTTTACATTCTTGTAGTGAAATAGAAAAATATCTCTGTTTCAATTTTTAAATCCTTGTAGTATACTATGATGCTTTGTACGAAGGAACTGTGGTGGGACCCTGGGTTTAAAAGCATTGGACTTCTAACCTAAAGGTGGTTCAAGTCCACAAGCTGCCCTGAGGAAGAAAGATAAGAAACAGTTTGCTTCTTTAAAGATTTACAACCTCCCAAACCCTACATGCAGTTCTAGTCTGTCCTATAAGGTTAATATGAGTCAGGCTGGACTCAAAAGAAGTGGATTATTTTGTATGTGAAAGAATAGTGGTTGATGAGAAGCTCTTTCACAAAGTTATGCAAATGCTATCACACCTTTCAGCTTTAGAAAAACATTTTCATACCAATAGCTAAAAGGGCAAACCCACTGCTCTTGAGATGATTCTGTTCCTGGAAGCCTGCCATCAGGTTTTCCAGGCTGTAAATCTTCTGGGAAGAGACTAGCCATCTGCTTCCCTTGGAATGGCTGGTGGATTCGAACCACTGATCTTTTGGTTATCAGACTATCACAAAATGCAATATATTGCTGTTTTATGTGATGTCAAGTCAGAATTGACTCATAGTTGACCCTCTTGAGGGTTTTCAGAGGCTATAAATCACACAGGAGATTGCCCATCTTTCTCCCATGGGGGTAAATTTGAACCTTGTGCCTTTGGACTGGCATTACAAATCCTTACCACAAGGCCACCAACACATCCTATGCTATTATAGCCCACCACCACCCTCAATTTTTATTGGCTCTATCTTAAAAAATGAACAAATATAATGATTGTGTTTAAAAACTCAGTAAATAATTATTTTTTTTATTGCAAGTAAAATGAACTCTCTTTAAGTGATTTCTGTAATAACTTCACTACTTTACAAACAACAGGTGAAGAATATGTAACTCTAACATTCTTAAAAAAGAGTCCCGGTACCACAATAGTTAAGTGCTTGTGTGCTAACCAAAATCTCACCAGCAGCTCCGTGGGGGAAGGTCAATCTGAACCCATAAAAATGACAACTTGGAAACTCTGTGTGACAGTTTCACTCTGTTTTAGAATCATTGTGAAGGAGAACGGACTCAATTGCACCTATTATCAGCAAAAACTCTTAAATGAAAGGAATTCAAGAGGTAAAAAACAACAGCACACTTACATCAACATCCATTTAAGTGATTTCTGTGACTGGAATCACATAAGTGCTATCTTCTCAGAGGTTCGTTTGAGGCCGTTGCTTAGTCTAAAATGTTTTCCTAAGATGAAACCTTACTCCTTTGTTGATCTCAATGCCCTCCCGAGACACTACTCAGAATTAGTCAAGCACCCTGACGAGAAGTCATGGTATTATATTTCTCTACTGAATCTGTCATTACTTTGTCCCAGTCGAAACAATCCCCATTCTTTGCATTATTTCTCCTGTTGTAAGTCATTTGAATATTTCACAGATTTAACAGTAGTGTCCAGGTCACGTTTGATGTGTGGCCGCAATACCAGCACCATGGCCCAATCTTCAGTGTGAAGTATTTGTAAAAAGGGAATTTTATTTTCAGAGAACTTAATTAGAAATGGAAATGTAACAATTACTTTAGTTCATTTCACTGATCAGAGTGCTAACTCACACGAAGTTTCAGTTGAGTTTTTAAAATTCCAACTCCTTTTACATTCAGTTATTGATCTAGACTTTACATGCCCTGATTTATAGAGCTGTTTCATTTTGAAATAGACTATGTAGCTCTTGTATTTAGACTTCTTAGTTTTGTACCACACCCCTCATGGGATTCTCTATCATTATATCAAAGATCTGAGAGTTTTGCTTTTTCTACCAGATATTTTGAGACTTTTTGAGATTGGAGGATATTATCTGATAGTTACAGAATAGAGTTCAGGTCTTCTGTTCATAGGGTTTCTATAAGTCATACTCGACTAAATAGCACGTAAGAACAACAACAGATGAAAGGGAAACTGGGGGAAGCAGTTCTACTCTGAAAGGTGGCCTCTCTTGTTGAGGGTCATGTGAAATGTTAAGATGTTTTTATTTAAAGCCTCTTGTTTAGAGTCAACACCACCTACTGGAGGGCCTTTCTATTTTTGTAGGTTGGGCCCAAGGGCCTAGTTCAATTATAATTTGGAGGAACGTTCTTCTCAGTGGTGCAGCATTGATCTGTAACCTGGAGTGGCTGTGATGCTGAACTCTGTGCCAGTGGAGTGCCGAATGTCATAATGTTTACCCATGGTGGACAGTGTTTGGTGGAGCCCCAAGATTAAAACATGTTTGGAAGCAGAAGTGGCAGTCACTTCCTAAACAACATGCCTCTGGAAACTCTATGAACTTTGATAAATGACAATAGATATAGAAAGGCTTCAGGTCTTTTGTTCATAGGATCGCTTGAGTCATGCTCAATTCAATGGCAATTAGCAACAACACAACAACATCTGGTACATTAGGTTTATACCTCAGATTTGTGTCTTCTAGACTTTCACTATGAAGGTCTTTCAAGTTCCATTCTGTTTGTTGATTTTTTTTAAAAACTTGCTGAACAAACATAAAACCTGTAGAATTGTTTGATAAGGGCTCCACGCAGCATGGTACAGATTTCCTACTCTGTGATTTTCAAATCTGGTTGGTGATCAACATCACCCAGGAAGCCTTAAAATACAGGTGCTTGGGCTTCCCAACCACCTGAAATCAGGCTGTCTGGAGCGAGGTCCTTGGCATCTGTAATACTGAAAGAGCCACACATGATTCTAGACTTAACACTCTCCGCGGCTCTGGGGAACTTGTTCTTCAATCTATGAGTTCAGCCTAATTTGGCCACATTCTTTTTGTATTTAAAAAAGACAGCAACTTTGTGAAGCATAACAAAGCAAAGAATTGAAAGAATGAGTAAAATAATGAGTGAAGTGTTCATAAAATCTCTTTATGTTTTATTATTAAGGGAGCTGCAAAAATAGGTGAGACTTTGTGCTGATAAATTTTACTCACTTTCATGCTTTATAAGTTTTAGCATGTAATATACATCAGAAAAAAAAGTTTTATCTTTTAGCTGCATTTATTTACTAAGTTATTAGTGGAATAGCTGTTGTAAATATAACTTTATAATATTAAAAGCAATATATTTTGTCTTTCCAATAAAGAATTTAAATAAGGATATTCTTTTCATGTTCCTACAATTATACACAACTTAAGAAAATTTACTTTGATTGAGAGCACGTTCATAGTTCATTGTTTCTAACTTTTGTGAAAGATTATTTTCTATTTGTTAAGATTAGAGCAATTACATACCTGTCTTCAATAGTTGTTAGATAAGCATTCTCATTTCCACAGGTTTGGTTTGCTTCAGTAAATGTTGAAAGTGTGTGTCCAATTAAGTAGCAGTAAAATCCATGCCTTTTCCAGCCCTGTTAATATCAAGTAATAAAATATTAGCTGATGACATTAGTATTTAAGATATATATTATTTAATAATTTTTCTAAGAGGGGCGCTGTGGTGACCTCAACTACGAAGGTTGTGCTACTAACTCAAAGGCCACATTTCTCAGGAGGCTTAAATTCACCAGTGGCTCCAGAAGAAAGACGGACATTCTCCTCTCATGCAATTAACAGCCTCGGAAACCCTTTCCTGGGCCAGCTATGTGTCAGTTCTAACTCAGTAGCAATGAAAAAGGGAAAATGATAAAATTCCTCTGAAATTATCTGGAAGCATAAACTGATAAACAATAGACATGTCCAAAGGACACAAATATGAATAATTTAATTTACATGAATAAAACCAAGCTCTCTCGCCTCAAGTTGATTCCAACTCATGGTGAACCTCCACTTGCATTCTGGGGCCCTAAATCTTTACTGGAGGAATCTGCCCAGCTTTCTTCTGAACGGCAGCTGGTAGATTCAAACCACTGAACTTCTGCCTAGTAGCTTAACACACAATGCTTTATACTATCAGAGATCATTTTATATAAATAAAGAAAATATTAAAGCAGTAGTCTTCACATAACTAAGATACAAAACTAGAGAGAGGGAAGGTTTTCACTTATTGACATATCTTTTAGCAAAAACTGAATCATTTGCCAGGGAAATTGAACCCACGGGAAATATTTTCAAGAACAGCAATTTTAGTTGTCAAATGAGATCAATAAAAGATGGTGAGAACAGAGCTAGATCACATAGCCATGGCAACACAATTGGCATAGTTCCTCGTATTTCAAACACACAGAAATGTCACATAAAAACATATCAGTAAACAAAACAAGCAAACAAAAGAAAAGACAGAAAGTAAACTCTTACTCTAGGAGTTTAAGGAAATCTCCAGGAAGTAACAATAAGAAGAAAAGAAGAAAAACTAAAAGCTGGGAGAAAAAATGCACAGCTGAAATTTTGATGGGTTGTTATTAAGGGCCACTGAATAAGAACGATTCATCGCTGGTCCTCTAGAGAGTGTTCAGAGCCTATAAATCTTACAGGAGGAGATTGGTCATCTTTCTCCCTCAGAGAAGCAGGTGGATTTGAACTTCCTGCCTTTGGGTTAGCAGTGCTGTTCACTAGGCCATGAGAGCTCCCTTTAGGTGTATTAGATCTTGAATAAAGTTGTAGGTTCAAAGAGCCGGGATGTTACAAAACCATTCAGATTAGGTTGGTTGGCCTTTTTTTGCCAAATGAAGCAGGAAGATGGAAATGAGCTCCTTAAATAAATAATGATTTTCACTAAGGGAAGCCCTTCCTTAATAGGAGAGTTAGGAAATTCTACCCAGAGAACCAGGAAGTGACATATATTCATGTAATCCGTCTGGAGTTCCAAATTCAGATTTTTTTCTTTTAAAAAGTCTTCTGCTTAAAAACCAAAATCCAAATCTGCACAGAGGTTTCAGGTCTGTAGATGGTTTCCAAGTCAACAAGTTTCACAGATCATGTAAGTGAATCCACAAACAAAACTTGGCCTACAGAGGGAAAACTTAAGGATCCAAATAAACAAAATGCAAAACCACTTGGCAGACACGATATGAGATCACAATGTGAGAAAAAATGAATTCACAGTATCTAGGGACATCGAATAAGGACTAATGCAGCCTCAAAAAGTACTCCATCTGATAAATGTCTCATTTTAAGAGACAATTGACAAGTGTATAGAGTAATTTAAGAAAGACTATTTTAAAGTCATGTTTCAGATATTTAAATAACTAAAGAAGATGTAAAACCAATAATGAAAAATTAAAATGCTATGATTAAAGGACAGGAGGATTTGGAAAAAAAATTGGAATGCCCACAAAACAAAAGTACAGTCAGAAGGTCAAGGACTGCAGCCTTCAATATGCATTGAAATTCAACATCAAGAAAACAAAGATTCTTACCACTGGGCCTATTGGCAGCATCATGATAGATAATAAAGAGATTGAGATTGTTAACAGTTTTAGTTTGTTTGGCTCCACAATCAACACTCTTTGTACCAGCAGCCAGGAAATCAAACAATGAATTGCATTGAGAAAGTCTGCTGTAAGGAACCTCTCCAGAGAACTGAAGAGCAATGACATTATTCTGAAGACTAAGGTGTGCCTGATCCAGGCCATAGTCTTTGCAACTGCTTGCTATGTGTCAGAAAGCTGGACAATGACTGGAGATGACAAAGAAAATTGATGCCTTTGAATTGTGGTGCTGGAGAAAAGTACTGAACATGCCATGAACTGCCAGGAGAACAAGCAGTTTCATTCTGTAGATGGTAAAACCAGGCTGCTCCTTGGAGGCAAAGATTCTGAGGATTCGTGTACATACTTTGGGCGTGATACAAGGAGGAACCAGTCCTTAGAATGGGACATCATACTTGTAAGGGTAGAGGGGCAATGAAAAAGAGGAAGACCATTGACAAGATTGTTTCAGTGACCATGGTAATGAGGGAAAGTGTGTCAGAGGAAAGGTTAACAGGATAGAGCAGGTCATAGGGTCACTATGACCGCAAGTGACTCGATGACGCATAACAACAACAATACTAAATGCAATAAAGAGGGGTTCATAGAGAATTAGGCTGAAATAATGTGATATAGAGAAATAAAGAGACTTTAAAAGGATAAATAAAATATGGATCATTAAATGAAAAAGATGAAGATCGATATAAGAGAAATTTCAGAAGCAGAGAATGAAACTAATGGCTGATAAGTTTCAAGGATGTAAGGAAAAATATGCATATTCAATATGAAAAAGTACACTAAGTATCAGGTGAAACAAACAAATCTAATTGTATTCACATTGTAATTAATCTGCAAAATGCCAAAGACAATAGATCTTAAAATCAACCAGGAAGAAAAGTGTGCTAGTTAAAAGAAGAAGCATTATTTGATAATTGAAATTTTATAGGCAAAATTAAAGGCTGAATAGATATACATAATTTATTGCCTGAAAACAGCTGTAATTCTAAAATTCTATACTAGCATACATAAATTAGATTTTGAGGATATATTCACATTTTTTTAAGATGCTATTATATTACTAAAGGGAGCTGAGTAGATAGTCTAGGGAACTCTTAGAACTATTCTTGTAACTTCTTAAAAGTCTAAAATTATTTCAAAATAAACTTTAAAAATTGTAAACATTCAACAGAAATCTTCATTTTGTTCATGAATCTGAACAAAATCTTAAAAATTTCATTTTAATATTGTCTAGTTAGGAATGCTTGTTAAAATTAAGGTATCCTTTTTAAAAAAAATTTCTATTTTATTATTTTTGTGTGTGTACTGTCAAATCAGTACAGGAGGAGATTGTACCTCCTTCTCCAGCAGAGCATCTGGTGGATTTGAACTGCATACCCCTGGGACTGCAGTGCAGCTTCCTGCCACTAGGCCACCAGAGCTCCCCTAAGGTATTCTTTTATAAAATAGAGTGTTAATTCCCAAATTGGTAGGAGTGGAATGGAATGAAGATACTTAATAGACCCAGTAAGAGTCAAGAATGAAGGAAAAACAAGCAAACAAAGACTAATAAAAAAAAAGTAACACAAAAATATTATAAAGAAATTCAAATACTAGTAAATAAAAGAAATATGAACTTATTTTTCTGCCAGTTAAAAGACAGAGTTCTTCAACTTAGATTGAAAAATAAAAGTTCCAATATATATACTTACAAAATATTTCTAAGACATAAATGTCATAGAATAGTCATAAACAATGAGCTCAAAAATGAGGTACTAGGGATTATAAAACAAAAGACATCTTTTAGGCAATATTAATATTAGGTAAAATAGGTTGTTTTTTTTTTTTTGGTAAAATAGTTTTCGTGTTAGAAAAATAGGAACAAAGAAAGCAACTACATAATAATCAACAGATAAATTCATTAAGAAGATACAGCAACATGTTCTCAAAGTATATAAAACTAAAATTAATATAAAATTATAAGAAAAAAAGGGCAAATCCATATTAATAGAGGTAGAATTTAGTACCTATCTTGCAATAAATGACAGAACAAGCATAAACTATTAATAATAATTAATGACTATAAATAGCCAAATTTTATCTAGTCAAAATTAAATATGCTAAAACTATATCTTGTGGTTAATAGGAAAGTATATTCTATTCAAGAATATATGGACTATTTATAAAAACTTTTTATGTATCTGTCCCACTCTTTATAGTTTATTTGTACGATACTAAATTTTATTTATACAAACTTTTCAAACCCAATATATTTGCTTTAAGATCACTTTATCACAACAATCTTGGAAAGAAAATTAGTCACCACTTTATTTTTATCCAAGAGAAGTGAGAAAAGAAAAAAAAGAGGAAGATCAGCAAACATGAAAATAACCATTAATTGTGTATTTGTGTGGTTTGTCAATGATTTTTAAAATCGTTTCATAGCAATTATTTACTTTATCCTCAAAGAAAGATGTGCAAGGAGGTGTTATTCAGTTCTATAGATGAAGTTCAAGCCTAATACACTTAGGCGACTTTATTTCATTTAACTGAGTCATTGCCAACACCACTTGGAGTCTAGGTCCTACTGATTTCTCTTGAAGGGATTTGCTGATAATTTCTACCAGCAGTAGACTCAGCAGAATTCATAATAATCAGAAAAGATTTCTAAAGATAGCTTGCCATTAGCAATTTAAGATCTCCTACTTGTACTCTGACATCTTAGACCACCAATGCCTCAATGACACCTTCCTCTGACCTGACACATTCCTCTGTGACCTGCCTTAGTCTCCTCACCCTCTCCTTGCTCTGTTACAGAGCACTGACAAGTCATGACCCCTGACCATTAAACAGTTGTAACATCTGTTGTATTGATGATGCCAATAAAGCACTTTTTACATACATTATAGAATGAAATAAAGCTAAGTCTACCAAATATTTGCTGATCTTAAGCCACTGTGTACTTTCGGTACTCACTTTCCGGCAGCCTGTTTCTACTTCCACAATTCCTGGAGTTGGAGTTTGTGCTTTCATCTTGCAGATGTAGTTAAGAGACCGCTCGCAGGCACGATCAGCCCAGTATCCATCCTGCAAAGGATAAAGAGAAAAAGTGAAGGCTTCTCAGCAGTTTGACTTAGGTATTGCCATCTTGTGTTTCAGGTAAGAAAAACAAAGATTCAAGGTTATTAAGAGAAGATGGTACTAACATAGAGAAAGTGCAGCTTGACCTATAAAGAGCAAATTTTACTTTAACTACAAAGATATAAAAAAAAAACCACACACATAAATCCTAGTTGTTGTTGTTGTTATGTGCCTTTAAGTAGCTTCAATTCATAGTGACCTATGTACAATAGCTCTGAACCCTGCTCTATCTTGAGACAACTTCATTGTCTCTGACCACCTACAGCCCATTGCCCCAATCATGGGCCAATCCATTTCATCCAGGATCTTCCTCTCTTGTGCTGTCTCTCCACCCTCCCAAGTATGATGTCCTTCTCCAAGGACTGGTATCTCCTGGTAACCTGTCCAAAGTATGTCAGACAGAGCTTCCAAATTCTTGCCTCCAAGGAGCAGCTTGGTTTCACCCTCTCCTGGATGGACCTGTTTGTTCTCCTAGCAGTCCATGATATATTCAATTATCTTCTCAACCCTAGTACAATTTTATATTTTTGAACAGTCAAACCATTATTTAGCAGAAGTGAAAAGGGGACTGAGAGAGACTGGTGGTTCAGAAGTAGAATTACTACATTTCATGATCAAGATTAAAAAGTACTTCTGGCCAATGAACTTCTGTGATGTTGAACAGATTTCAGCTGAGCTTCCAAACCAAAATGGACTAGAAGAAAGGCCTGGAATTCTAATTCTAAAAATTAACCAATGAAAACTATATGTGTCACCATGGGTTAGTTGCCAATATGAATCTACTGCCACTATCTGCCAGCCCAAAAGATTTGTATGCAATCTATCAATCTTTATGATCAGTTCTGTCTTCTAGTTGACCAAGGACATAGAAGCCATCAAGGGGAGACAAAAAAAATTCTCTAAACTAAACTAAAAATCAAAACACAAAAACTGTTCCTCATCCAACACATCAAATCTGAAAATACCTCTGAATCTATCATTAGCCTTCCTCTTTCCTTCTTATTTCAATAAGTTTATGCTTTTGGGTCTACAACTAAAGCATCCACCTTGCCTCAGATGCTAATGCCCTTCCATTTCCTTAGAACCTTGATGTTGGCTACAACGTCTCTTAAAAGTTAAGCATCTTTGCATTGAAAAACAAGGAGCTTATGCAATATTATTCAAAATGGGTGAGCCTGGAGGGCATTATGCTGAGTGAAATATCTCAGTCGCAAAAGGACAAATACTGCATGATGCGACTGATATCAGGGTTGAGGTAAGACTGAGAAAAACTGGATAAATTGTGTATACTACACTGAAACAGATGAGGGAGAGAATAATTCAAAAGCGATGTATGATAGGGTATTATGGTTATCACAAGAGTCCACAATTAAGGTTGCATACAGGAATGTACTTGGCTTGGGGCGGTGGGAGGGATGCAGGGGATTATGTACCAGGGAGGGAGTTTTTCTATTACTTTTCAAAGAGAGGAGTGAACTTTGGGTTGGGGGCTGGGCGGGGAGAGAAGTGCAGCAATGAATGAATGGAAATCCAAAATCCCTGTAAATGTTCATTAAAATTATTAAAATTTTTAAAAATTATAATTTTTTTTTAAAAAGTTAAGCATCTTGAGAAAGTCCAATTCTTTATTGATCATTCATCTCAATCTACTGCAGTCTCAGTCTAGTATTTAACCCAGTAGCTAGAGTAGTTGTTAAGGATTGAATTGTATCTAGCTCCAAAGATAAACTCAAGTCTAAACCTTACTACCTGTGATTGTGACCTCTGTTTAGAAACACTGTTTTTTTTAAAGTTTTTATGTACTTTTAATATGTTTTAATATACTTTGATAAGGTGAATTTTAATTCAATATGAAGCTTGTCTTTAAAAAAGAAGAGATCAGACACAGAAACACAGGAGAATAAAGCTATGTGAAAATACACTTACAATCTAATGAATTAAAAAAAGAAAAAACCTCCCAGGCTCACAGACACTGGAAATGCAAGGAATGATCTTCCCTTACAGCAAATCGAAGGAGCTACTTTTACTGAAACTCTGAATTAAAACTTCCAGACTCCAGAGAATAAGGTTATAGTTTTATAAGCTTACCAAGTTTATAAAAACACGTTAGCAGCACTGAGAAACTCATACAGTAATAATTGTAAACTGAAATTTTAGTCTTGTCACTCTGGAGCTTATACACATTTCTTTAACTTCAAGCTAGCATTCCCATCCACTCCTCCACATCTATCTCTGCATTTTCAGCCATATTGTTCTTTCCGTCCTTATAAGGATGGTTTCCTCAGTCCAGGACACTCTTTCATCTACTCTTTAGATTACTAAATCCTGCCTTTTGATTAATCTATCAGTCAGTAATGACAATCAATATGGAAAAATAATACCTAGTATGTCTTGACTGATAACTTTGAGAAGACACTGTGCGCTGCATATACATTAGCCCATTTCAAGCTTACATCCACACACCATGTGAAGTAGGTATAATTACTATTCCTATTTTGGAAATAAGGAAGTAAGTAACACAGCAAAATACAGTCTTTCAGCTACGATGTTCATCCTCCATGAACAAAAGAAAATGTTACAACATCCTTCAGTTGCTAATTTCATATCTAAAACATTAAAGCAGTCTTCGATATTTTAATGCCTTCATTCATTTTTCCCACAGAGTTCTGATGGTGTAGGTGTAAGAAGCTACACTGAAATCTCAAAGACACGTGAGAAAGGCAACGGGAAAAAGTTGGGTAATCTCCTCCCGTGTGATTTACTACCTCTGAAAACCTGCTGGAGGGTAAGTTCCAACTCTACATTACCCAAAAACAACAATTCAATCCCCCACTCCCAGCTCTAGTTCTCCAAGTACAGGTTGCAGACTGTAGATTCCAGAATGGATCTAACTAGATCTGCATTTTCTCAAAGCAACAGTTGAAAGTAGAACCAATGAAAACTCTAATTTGCTCAATCAAGTGTGTGTGTGTGTGTGTGTGTGTGTGTGTGTGTGTGTGTAGAGCTATACAATAACTAAAGATGATAGAAGAAAAATTGATGCCTTTAAGTTGTGGTGCTGGAGAAGACCAAGGACTCCTAAGAGAACAAACAGGTCAGTCCTGGAGATGGTAAAACCAGGCTGCTCCTTGAAGGCAAGGATTTTGAAGCTCCATCTTACATAGTTTGGGCATACTGCCAAGAGGGACCAGTCCTCAGAGGACATCATGCTTGAAAGGGTGGATGGACAGCATAAGAGAGGAAGACCCTGGATGAGCTGGATTGACTCAGTAACTAGGGTAATGGGGCGAGTTTTGTCAAAGACAATGAAATTATCTCAAGATAAAGCAGGGTTCTACATAGGGTCACTATGAGTCACAAGTGACTTGACAGCATGCTACAACAACAACAATAACATATATATATATATATATATATATATATATATTCAGAGATATATGTGTATGTATATAAATATTCAGAGATATATGTGTATGTATATAAATATTCAGAGATATATGTGTATGTATATAAATATTCAGAGATATATGTGTATGTATATAAATATTCAGAGATATGTGGGCATGTGTATATATAATCACAGATATATGTGTGTGTATTTATATTCACACATCTATGTATATATACTTTAATGAACAAAATATACATATATATATATATATATTTTGTAATATTAAACATAATAGCCTGAGAATAATGTGAACATTAGTTTGTGTTTGATTTCAACCTTGAGCTAAAAATTTCTGGCTGTTGCCCTTCTGTATTTCTGGAAATTTTACTTTGTTAGACAACTGGAAGAGGTTTCAAAGAATCTGAAATTTGGTTTGACCTATGTCAGTTTACCTATGATAGAAATGATCTAGACAATTATACATAATAGAGCGGAAGGGAACAGCTCCTTCTTTATATGGCGTGAACTTGGCTTTTGCTAAATATTGGTAATCCAGGTTGTCTTACCTTGCCTTTCATCACAACACAGTCTTCCTGCCTGTTGTTTTCATGGCTTGGTTCTCCACGCAGCCATTTGGTAAATGTCACAGGAGTCCCGTCACTCCATTCAAAGTACATTTGAATCTTGTTGTCATTCAACCCAATCCACAACTCATCATTTGACTCTAAATAGAAAGAAAAATGCAAAAGTAAAGTAAGTCTCCCTCCTAGGCTAGAAGGTATCAGGAAAGGAATACTCCTGCTTGATTAACATCACCTCTACTCCTTTTGATAGTGTAACTATTTTATCTTACAGATAGATCACTCTCTTGAGTGCTAATCGGACTTATATGCATCTTTGGAATTACAGTATCAATAGGAGCCCCAGTGGCATCATGTGTTCCATTCCACGTTGGGCTGTTAACCAAAAGAGAGGTAGTTCAAATATAACAACTGCTCTGTGGGAGAAAGATTTACGATCTCATTCTGTAGATATTTTCAGCCTCAGAAACCAATGGAGGTTCATTATGAATCAAAATCAACTTAATAACCATGTAGAAATAGAATGATAACTAGTAAAACACATATGAGGATCTAAGAGGGAAGGGTTGGAGCAGAGGGGTAATCATAGAGTCGCACAGTTTTGATGGGTAGAGGGAGGGGCAGATAAAGAAAATGGGAAAGATATCGTGTGAAAAAAGAATGTATACAAACTTTGTAAGTAAACATGTATAACATGAAAATTTTATTTTAAAAAATCAGCTTAATAGCAGTACATTTGGGGTTTTTTGTTTGTTTTCTTGGAACGTCTCATGGCTTAATGATAAGGAGTTGCACTGCCAAGCCAAAGGCATGCAGTTTGAATCCAGTAGCTGCTCTAAGGGAGAAAGAGGGACAATTTCCTCCATTGTGAATTTACTGCCTCTGAAAACTAGCTGGAAATTCAGCCACAAGTCAGTTCCAACTGGAAGGTGCACCACCACCACAACAACATGTTTGATTGTTGTACATCAAGTTGCCATGAATCACGGTCAACTCGACTACAACCACCACTCATAGTGCTGCCATCTTGAACATTCTATTAAAACTCTATCACTGTAATGTTGTTGTTGCTATCACTCTAATGTTGTTGTTGAATACTGTCAAGTCAGAACTAACCCATAGCTGACCATCCGGCAGATTCTCAGAGGCTGTTAATACCATGGGAGAAGTCTGTCCATCCTTCTCCCATGGAGCAGCTGGCTTATTTGAACCTGATCAACTCAAACTGTGTGCCTTCGGGATTGTAGTGCAGGGTCTTACCATTAGATCACCAGAGCTCGCTCTAGTAGAACTGAACATTATCTACATGAGAAAAAGAAATGCCAACTGAGAAGTTGGGTTATTGATGGATATTTTTCTCTCTTACAGACCAATTTATAAAGGAGTCTTAAAAGAACAAACAGGTATGTATTGGAGAAGGTATAGCCAGAGTGCTCCTTGAAGGCAATGATGACAAAGCTTCATCTTGTATACTTAGGGCATGTTGCTAGGAAAAGCTATTCCTTCGAGAGGAACATTATACTTGGAAAGGTGGGGGGATGGCAAAGGGCAGGAAGACCATCAACCCCCCCAGGTGGGTTGACACAGTGACTACACTAATGGATTTGAGTGTGTTAGCAACATGACAGGATTATGAGGGTAGCACAGGGTAGGACAGGGTCCAGGTCTGTTGTTCATAGGGTTACTATGAGTCACACTCGATGGCACCTAACAACAACACAATCATTATCACCATGAAATGTCATGCAAAAACATTAAAGCCCAAGTAATAAAGGTTAAAACAAAAGCATCTAAATATAAATAAGAACTTGATCCTTTTTTGTTTTAAATTATCTGCCAAACATTATTGGTTTTATAAAGAGCTCTAATTTCAAGAGTTCTAGAAGGGTGTGCTCCAGGGATGTGTCCTATCTCCATACCTTTTCAACCTGTATGCAGAGTAGATTATCTGAAAGGCTGGGCTCTATGAGAAGACGCGTGGCGTTAGGATTGGTGGAAGATCTATCAACAATCTG